>NC_071392.1:147410686-147717064 GCF_022682495.2 Desmodus rotundus
TATTTCACTTAGCATAATGGTATTCCCTGGTATTGCAAATCTCTAGACATATTTCAGCTCACTGTCCCCCTTACAAGGCCGTGGATGGATCTGAATCCAAACACAGAAGAGTTATGTTCTAGAATCACTTAGCAGAACACAAATACCCCCAAAATAGAAGGAAACATATTATCCACACGACCTAGAATTTGCAAGTACAGAGAAAAAACCGAGAAAGTCAGTTCTTTTTGGGCATTTTTTGAGCTTTTGGTAGAAGTTAGATTCTCCAAGATGGGAAAGAACAGAAAGTGTTTAGCTAAATGTCTGGTACATGCTCAGCACCCAATAAAGGTCAGCAATTTTTATCATCATTGCTCAATTCAATACATGGTTTGTCCTCTATTGCAACTGTAGTTAGCATAAGTTTTGTTCATTAATTTAACAATTTATTTTTATGAAAACTTCAAGAATTGTCCCAAACTTATGTGCCTATTTGACCGAAAAAAAAAAAAAAGGTCTTGTTCAAAATACATTGTTAATTATTTCCTGGGCCTAAAATGCGAATGCTTGCAACCAGCAAGATCAACAACAAAAGTCCTACTGAAACATTCACAATTATCCAGAGTCTTAACAGATTCCCTGGCAGTTGTAAAATCCAGTGTTTCTAGGCTCTTGAACTTATTACTGTAGGTGCATCATTTTTGGTAGAAAAAATCAGTTGACTGTGTTCAAAGATACCAGCAGGCACATTTGACATCAGCTCAGGTGCTCCTGCAGCCCCCAGTGGAACAGACTTCTATCCTGCCCGCTATCAATTACATTTATATCCTGTTCAAGGTTGTGTTCAAGTATGTGATCTCATCTGAACCTTAGGATGGTCTGGCAGGTGTACTGCATCTTGCTGTGAAAATCGGAAACTGACTTGGAGCAGCGAAAGCGCTTGCCTTCTGCCCCAGGGGTGACAGAGCGAGGCCTTGAATTCCTGACCTGAGATTATAGATTCAGGTCTATTCTCATCGCCCCGGGCTATTGTGAAATCTAGTTTAGGTTTTCATCTGGGGACACTGCCTTTTGCGTATCGTTTTATGTAAAGCCATAGTACACTGTGCCACGAAAGTCAGTTTAAAATGGATTCATGTGCTTTTAAGTACTGTTTACAGGCTCGGGCCATTTTTCCTATCGCCCAGGAGCTAAATAATGAAAATGTAAATGCCCGCAAGGATTTGGTGAAGACTCCAGCATACTTATCGATTATAATTTAGCTTGGATGTTCACTATTCTGCTGTCAGCTAATCAATAACAAGTGATTAAAATAACTGATTAAATGATAACCATGACAGAGTTCTCAGCCTTTTTATTGACTCATCTAGATCGAGCGTTTGGCCTAGCCATAGTGTAGGAATCATTAAAATGCTGGGACAGCTTCTATCAGAAAATGAATGTAATGATAGATATGCATTTGGCCAAGAAGCAATTATAAAAAGTTTGGAAAGCAGATTAAGGAAATTTTTTAGAGCATGACCTCTGGAGTTGGGGAGCCCTGGGTTTGAGTCCAAGCTAAGCTCTCCCATTTACAGGCTGTATGTCTTCAGGCAAACCATTTCACCTTTCTAAATCTCATTCATAAAATACAGATAATATCCCCTACCTGCAGTGTTTATTGTGGGGATTAAATGGGTAAATTCAAGTAGAGGGATTATAACATTGGCTAGCATATGAAAGTAACAGGAAGTCAATATTAACTACTATCGGTTATTAGTACCTATTTTGTGTGTCTAACTTAAGTTCCTTCATTCATGTCTTTAACTGTAAGAAGTAAAGGATTTACTTATTCAGCTCATTGTGTCGGTATGGAAGGCAGGGCGATGATGCAGAGAAAGCATTTCTCACTCAGTGGTTCCCACGGCCTAAGCACTCAGTGACCATCAGGTTCTCTGTGGGACACCTGCTGTGTGTGCCCTCTCTATCCTCTTGGCCCGCCGTCTGCTCCAGCTACTACTGGGTAACTCCACATTGGAGCCACCAATGGTACTTCATCCATCTCAGTACAGCTGCACTGCGCTCTCCTCACTTCCGGAGCCTGGCTCTTCTGTGTGGCTGAGTTGAGGGATGTACATAAAAATCCTTTAGCAGTGGTGCATGTACAAATCTGGAAATGAGAGGGGGTTAACACCCCAGGGGGAGCTTGTCCAGTGAATGATTGAAGCTGGTGGATAGACGCACGTTTCTTCCATCCCTCGGGTGGACATTGTAGCTGCATTTGACACAGCTCTTCAGGGGTCTTTGCAAGACTGAGCCCCAGCTGCCCATGGCAGTGATCAGCTTGAAAACACAGCCTTTCTCTCGTGTGCTAATCCCTTCATTCCTTCTCATCCCTCAGTGCTGTTTCCTGGGATCACTTCCCAAATGAACTACCCGCACTTAAGTGCTGGTCTCCAGTTCTGCTCTCCAGGACTCAGAAAGTTATGTGGCTATGACCTTTTCATAATCTTAAGTGATGTTCTAGCCCAGGGGTTAGCAAACTTCTTCTGTAAAAAGACAAATATTAAATATTTGAGGCTTTGTGGGTCGGGTGGCTTCTGTTGCAACTATTCAACTCTACCATCAAAGCCTGAAAGCAGCTACGGATTATAAGGTAAAATAAATGGATCTGTGACTGTTTCAAGGTCTTTATTTACATGTGGCAGGCCTAGGCTTGCAATGTAGATTTGACATATAACCTGGGGCATTTTTCCAGGTGGATATGTTAAACAGTTATTACTTCTCATTTTCTACCCTAAAGATGCTTTTCATAAAACATTTACTTCACAATAACCAAATATGCATGTAGATATCTCCTCCTTCTCCCTACCTGCATCCCCAAGCAGGTTAACTATGCTGGCTCTAGGAAGGGCTTGAGATGAATGTGTGAGGACTTAGGGGTTAACAGGAGTGAGCATTCACCAAATGCCTACCACATCCCAGCCTTGTACTAACTGCTCTTCTGCATTAGCTCATTGATTTCCGGGAGAAACTGAGGTCAGAGAGGCTAGGCAACTTACCTATATCCTCAGAGCTAGTAATTCACAGAGGGGAGATCTGAACCCAAATTCGTCTTTAAGGTATGCTACATTAGGATGACCTGTACTATATTTGTAAACCTAACAATTCTCTTCTATGGCATAGCAAATTAATCTCAAGATAAGGGGTCTAAACCAGGAGCAGAGAAAAAAACTTAATGTGACCGTGTAAGGAAATGGTATCTACCATACCCTGTCAAAATGTTTAATATGTTTGGAGTCAATGACCAATTCCACAACTTAAGAAATTTCTAAACTATGCTGCCACATAGAACATAGTCTTCGTTATGCTATAGTAATTTTTAAAATTTGATTTGTGTGGTTCATTGGGATTGGTCCAACAGTGGAGTGGAGCATGAAACCTCGTATAAATCACATATCCATACTAAGAACATATTTACAGTGGTTGACAGCTGTCATTGAAACAGCAGTTAATTAGAAAGGAAAACAAACTTCAAAAAAATAAGAACAACCAGAGGTCTGCTCTATAATTTAAGATGGCTCAGCTTCATATACATGTTATAATATACAAGTTCTTTAGAATGGTAAAAATGATATGTTCCCAGCTAAGGAACAAGAAGCTGTTTTTTGAACACTACAAATACCAGCAGGTTTTAACCACTATTTGACTAAAAAAAAAAAGCAACAAAGAAGGACCACAAATCTGAGCTGACAAGCCATCGTCACTGGATTCTAGTAGATGCTGCTTTCAATCCATGTTGAACTGATGCACAGCCAGACCCAAGACATGCACGACAGGAATGGCAGTCCATAGTTAATCCGCCATGAACTTGGGGTTGCAGGCATCAGACAGAGAGTCTAAGCCAAATGGAGACTGAAGTACGGTGCTCTTTTGATTTTTAACCTTTGGCCTTGGAAGAGGAAGAAAGGTAAGTTACCAATTAAATGGCATTTGAGGTGAGATGTGAGCTGCGAATTTTCACAAACTCCAAATCTCAGAATAATAGCAAAATCAGTAGTTGGCAAGGTTCAGTCACATTCTGACCAGAACAGAAGAAAAAGGGTTACATATCTTTTCTTCTGTGTGTAGAGGGAAATAGAGATCAGGACAGGATAAACTGGTTTAAAGATTTATAGAAATATGGATTATTTTGCTTTGGGTAGTAAGAAGATTTTGACATTGCCCTGTCCTCTTAGAAATTATCCAAGAAATAATCTTTACCATTCCTAGATTGCATTTTAAGACTTAGCTTTGTGTTATGATATCTAAAATCAATGTGAACCCAGTGGTTCATGCATTTATTCAATACACAGAAATCTTTAGTTTGCTGCCATTGTCTTTGGAATAACCTAAAAATTTTTCTTTAGTGCACATATCCTCTTTGGCATATATACCCAGTCTGGCGTGGCTGGGCCCCACCACCCACGGCTGGGTGGGCCTGATTTCAAGAGTGTCCTGGTTTAGCTTAAGCCAATCAACATAGTCCATCTCCTTGGATACCAAGGGATATTCAAGGATGGGCACTCCATAGACAATTAAAAACAAAAAGAAGCCACAAGCTTCTTAAAAACAGTTTTCTTCCCTTCCATGGGAACAACTAGAGGATATTCTCTCCCCTCCCTGCCCCGAGTGTGTGATGTGAATAAGGGGAGCCTGGAAGGAACCACTGGAGCCATCATGCTACCAAGAGAAGTCACCGTGGCCTTGGTGACTCAGTGGGTTCAAATCACTAAGTCAAGCCTTCCCCCAGGTCAGAGCATACTCTGCACTTTTCAGTTGTGTGAGTTAATGAATTCTCCTTATTGTTTAAGCCAATTTCGTTTGGGGGTTTTTGTCCCCTTTCTTTCAGGGTGGAAATGCAATGTATTGTGTGAGGTTCTGGGAAACCAAAACGAATACGACTCTGCTCTGCTTTCAGAAGACTTCCTGTGTCCTGGAACTATGACCTCTGAGCTACAGGCTGATGAAGACTTTCAGGTACTGGAGCACCAGAAGAAACTGACTGGGTTAGAGTTTGTAAAAGGGATGTTGTAACAGGAAAAGAAAAGAAAGAAATATTGGGCCAACTCACAGCAACAGATAACAAAAGGTTGTGCTGTGTGTAGGATAGAGAATGAACCAAAAGATCACCTGAAAATACAAAGTTTGATCTGAATGCAAATCAAACTAGTTTCTCTGAAAAACGTTTAAATATCCGGAAAGCTTGTGCAGAACAAAGTAACCCTGGGAAGTGTCTACAGCCTTTGAGAACAAAGAGCATGCTGTCTCTTCCTACAAATAACAGGGAACAAGATGTTGTCCAGAATTCATCAGATCGGTGTCAGGGATGAGTTTCCAAGCCAGCAACATCTGAGAGATCACCTGTGCCATCTTTATCCTTAAGAACAATATAAGTCATTAAAAATAGATTGCTTGCATTTTTGAACTCATAGCTCTATTCAATCACATCCTCTGTCACTGGAAAAGTGGCTGAGATGTTTAACCTTTCTTTTTCAAAAGAGTAAAAGCAGCCCCCTGCCATGACCAGGAAGGGTTCTTTTCCCTTAAAAAAGAATTGAGATTTATGGTGCTGAGTTATGTGAAAGAAAAAGGAAAGTAAAAGTGTCTGTATTCTGGCCATAAAGAAAGATATCTTGTGGATTTAGCTTTGGATATCCATGTACAAAATGGGAATTTGTGATGTGGAACAGTAAGACTCAAAATCGAATGTGCAAATTCTATGAGAATCTGTTGAAATGTGGTTCAGATTCAGAAGATTTAGGTGGGGCCTTGGATCTGCATTTTTTACAAGATCCCTGGTGATCCTAATGCTTCCAGGTCAGTGGACCAACTTGGGGAAGCAAGGATGTCCAGAAAGAGCTGGGCTACCTGGGATTCAAGAGGTCCAGGTCCAGTTCCAGCTCCAACCAGCTGTGAGGTCTTGCAAATATCACTTAAACTTTGAATGCTCCTTGGCTATAAAATGACAGTGTTGGACTTCGTCATCTCAAATTCGTGACAAATCTAATCCAACAGGAAAAGAGGCTCTGTATATTATGCATGGTGTTTTAAACATTCTTCACACTTTTCCTTGTTCCTTTTCTTCATGGAAGGCGTCGTCTACCATACCAGTGCTGTGAATACTATTGGGTATTCGCTCTCCATCACTTCCCTACATTCAATTGGTCATCAGTAGTTCTCATCTATTTCCTTCCTAAATAATTCTAAACTCTTCGTTTGTTTGTTTCTACTTCCCCTGGTAAAATTAAAATTCAGGTAACCACCATCTTCCTCTTGATCACATATAACAGCCTCCTAAATGGTTTTTACTGCTTCTCTTCCCCCTTCCAATCCATTCTTTATTCATTTTTTTTCAGAAAATGGACATCTTTAATACTGTGCTTGGCGACATTTTCTGTCTTCTTCCAGGCAGTGTTTTCTATACACTGTAGCACACCCTCCTCCTATCCTCTCAGCCATATGGTTAGGTGGGTTCAGCCTGCCTTCTCACTCCAACGTGGAATTCATATCTAATCATTTCCTGTCACTGTATGAAAGCTTTCAGTGACTTCCCACTTTTTTTTTTTTGCAAGGAGATGGACTGCAGTCTCTATTATGACATACATAATTTTACCTGCATGCACGCCTTTCTTCCCTTCTTGCTCTCACATTCTAGTCATATTGAATTCCTTTAGGTTCTTTAAAAGCCTCATGCTCTTTCCTATCTGAACTTCTTCATAACGGTAGTTTCTTCAGCCTGGTGTATTCATTCTCCCTCCTCCCTGTTCAATGAGCCCCAGTGGTGAATTATTTTCCTGGGCCCAGCCGAAATGTCACTTCCTGATGCTCAAGGTTAAGTCAGTGTAGGACTCTCTGAAACAAGATGCGCGAGAAGTACTTTGCACTTGACCTGCACAATGCTCAGTGACACATTTTAAAACATTTGTTTAATGTCTATTTTCCCCAGTAGACTAAGGACAGGTAAGTCATCTGCCTTAGGGCTGAATTGGAGAATATTTTCAACTAGTAAGAGAATTCAAATTAAAACATTATAGAGTTCTTTCCAATTCATTGTTTTGATTTTTCCAATCCATTATTTTCCAAACCAATTTGGCTTTAGTTATCTTTAATGTCCAAGTTCTACAGGCTATTGGGCAATTCCTGGGTACTTTGTTCTCAGCCTCCAATTTCCCTTCAGCCAATCTCTTCTTCACACTGCTAGCATTTAATTCAAATCAGAGCCCCAATCATCTTACTCCCCCGCTTGACCGCTATTTAAGGGCTCTTTATTTGCTTATGGAGTAATCCCCAAACTCATAGCCCTCATTCAAGCCCCTTCAGAGTGTGTCCCAAGCAACCTTGGGGACACCACACACTGCCCAGGCAACTGTCCTAATATCCAGTCAATGTCCAGTCCCGCATTCCCAGGTTTTAAGATACTATCTCTAATATGCCGTTGTCCTAGAGTATTTATATATGCACAGCTCAAAATAAGTGCCATTTTGTTATTAGCATTTTTATATCCCCTGGATTAAAAGTGTTCTCTTCCTCCTCAATATCCTCTTAGTAGTTCATCTGCCCCTTCATGCTGAAGGTTTAAAGGAGCCTGGTAATCCTTGTCCTCTTGTCCCAGTTCTAGCCATTGAAAAAGACACAAGAAGCCAAAAGGGATAATTAGTAAATGAGGCTTAAAAGCTCATAAATGGCATGTGATCCTAGATTATTAAACATGGCTTAGACCTAAGGGCTTCCCTCGTCCTCCACCCCTTCCCAAGGCTACATCCCCTATGGGAAAAGTTGAGCCTACAGAGAAGATGCCTCTAGAGCCAGCTAATTGCAAAATTGTAGCTTTCTTCACAAACTCATTTGAGAAAATGACTTAGAGAAGCGCTGTTGCAATAGCAACATGATGTGAACGACACACACAGTTTCAAATTTTGTAGTAGCCACATAAAAATGTAAAATGGCAACATTAATTTGAATAATATATTTTATTTAACCCAGTACACTCTAAGCATTATCATTTCAGCATGTAATCAACATAAAAATTATTGATGAGACATTTTGACTTCTTTTTTTGTCATACTAAATCTGGTATTTTATACTTAAAAGATGTCTCAAGTGCTCAGTAGCCACATGTAGCTACTGGCTTTTCACTATCAGACAGTGAAATTTAGAGAAATACAGAGGCCACTATTGCCTTTTAAAAAAATATATATATATATATTATTTTGAACTATCGATTCACAAGAAGTTTCAAATAAATGAAGACTAAGGTCCCATGAAATTTTCACCTAATGCTGATGTTATTTATAATTGTAGCTCAGTAACAAAGCCAGGAAACCTTAATGGTCCATCATGAACTTTTAAAGGCAGTGGGCTTTCCCTTCCTAAGCATCCAGATTTCTCCAAGAACATCAATGGATAAGCTCTTCTTTCTCCTCTGGGGATACATGGATAATAAGAGGGAGAAATGGGCTAAAGGTGCTCATTCCGATATTGTTTTCTTCTAGAGAGTGGCTCAGATGTCACCTTCCATCCGTGAGAGGAAGAATGTCTCCCTGTACCCATCCCAGGGTGTCTTAACCTCTGCCCTGTTTTAGCATTATTTCTAATTCCACTTTCCCTGGAGAGATAATAAGATCCTGAGATATAGGAAAATGCATTCTTTTCAATATCTTTCACACATGCACTGCTTAGCATAGAGTATTTATTGAGGTGGTTTCTTGAAATAATCCAATTGTTATGTGAAGAGCACTCATTATGCCTATTTTCAAGCTACTCAACTGTTGCTTGCCTAAGAGGGAAATGACATAACCTTCAGATAGCTTTGACAAATGGCTTTGCTCAGGCAAGAAAGATTTACAGGGCACACAGTAAATTAGCCAGTGGGGAATATACTATCCACCTAGAGATACAAGCCTTTTTTCCTTCACTTGGTTTTAATTGGAATTAAGTCTTTGAGGACTTGTCATCTCTTCAGCCAAGAGTTTCTACTGAGTTTAACATCTCCACCCTTTAAACAGAGAAAAGCAAATATGTAAAAACTGCCCCGGCAAACTAGCCTGCACGATCGCCTAGCTAATAATTACTATATAGATACAAACCATTGTTTTCTTCACTGTCCAATTTCTACAGTCCAGATGAGTTGAATCAGCTCTAAGAGCCACTGACCCCAAGCAGCGTAAAACCCGAATACCTCAGCTATGTGATCAGCTACATTTCTCGGACCAGAGCGGGCCAGGCACACGGCAGAGACAACAAATGCATGTTAACTGACTGAATGGAGGACGTTCTCGCTCAGTGACACTCGAGTGTGCGAGGGATCTAACGATAGATTGAATCGGAAGGATATTGGGTGACTTATAGGGGAGCCATCGGACCGACTAGGAAATGTCACCAGCTGCTCAGTGTCACCAAGAAATGTCAGCAGCTGTTCAGTATCACCTGGCAACAGCCCTCCAGGGGCCTGTGGCAGAAAACCTGAGCATACCCCTTGGCAGTCACTACTGCTTTCTTTCATCTGATCCAGGAACGCGCTTGATTTCCCCCTTTCCTGTCTGCCTCCACATCCAACGTAATGCCAAATCCTATTGATTTTGACTCTAGGACGTCCCTAGACAGTGGGGTAGGGTGGGGGGAACAGATTATTCAGTCCCAGACACTGTTCAGACTTGGTGTCCACTTCATCAGATTTAAATTCTAATGCACGAATGAATGAAAGCAGCAAGAATTCCCGATACAACTTAGGAGCACTTGGGTCCAGCAATGTCAGGACGTAATCCTTCTTCCCTCAACTTCTCAGTTACATGTACCAAAATTGTTCCTCTCTCTTTTGAACTTATATGTGAATGCAGTTTCCTACAACTTGCTGCTAAAAGAGTTTTGACCACATCCAGGGCTGTGCTAGAGTTGTCTTGGACAAGCTTATGAAAATGGAATGGGCGTATTTCGTCCCAACTCTACTTTTTATAGCATTAGTTTGAAGTCAAGCATGCTGGGAATATTTACACCATGGAAATCGGCAAACTCAACAAATCAGGGTTCTTTTGTTTGCCTTTTCATCCTCCCTGGAGAGCTAGATTTAAGCATTTGCCAGCACACCACTGTGCATCCGCAGCTATTCTCTGAATGGTTCAGGCAATGGGATTCTCCCTGGTCTCTAAAACAGCCTGGTCCAACAAGGGACAGCTGTCACTGTTACAGATACTTAGTTACAGTGTAGCTTCTGAAACCTGCCTCCTGAGACATTTCACTTTTTTGTTCTCATTGTGCTCTCTACAGCTACGCAGAGCTGGTCAATCACTCTTCTATGTTATTGATCTCCAATATTTGAGGAACACTCTCGGTACACCATTCTCACTCTTACTTTTCATCCATATATTTGTAGGCTACATATTCAGAAATTTCTCCTTTCTATCCCTCTTCTTGGCTAATCCCATGTTTTAAATGAAGCACTGTTTTATATATATATAAATATATATATATATAAATATTTTATACATGGTAGGTACTCAGCTGATATTTGATGTGAATCTATAAAAATTCTAGAAGACAAATGGTCTTGATTACAAAATTGTAAAAATATCAGTATCGATATACATTTAGAACTTCTACATATAAATACATATTCACAGGTTAAAATAAATTTCTTCTTTACTTCACTTTAGGAAGACTCAGGCAGACATCTCTCACGACGTTCTCAGGGTTTGCTATGTCAAATATCTTACAATATGTAAGGAAACTGAGGCTGAGTCATCAGAAGAATTGGTCACTGGAATTAGCAAACAACATCTTCCAACTGAAATCCCAGCCTTTTTTCCATTAACTCCCAGACTTATCTCTTTGAAGAAATACATTTTTTTTCTACAAAAAAAAAGGCTGTTATTGCCTTGGCTGGTATGGCTCAGTGGACAGAGTGCCAAATTGAGGAACAAAAGGTCACCGGTTCGATTTCCATTGAACGGGTACATGCCTGGGTTGTGGGCTAGGTCCCCAGTAGGGGGCACATGAGAGGCAACCAGTCGATGCTTCTTTCACACATTGATGTTCTTTCCCTTTCGCCCTCCTTTCTCCTCTAAAAAAATTAATTAAAAAAATTTAAAAAATGGCTATTATTTAATGCCATTTAACCACTGTTCACCACCAGTTAGGTCACCTTAGGCACTAGATGAGCACCTTCAGTGAGGGTTGTTAACTTGCCCTGTCGTCAAATGCACACAGTGTTGTCCCAACAGCCCAAGGATTAACAATCTTTTGTGAACTCTTCCTCATTTTCTTATTAAGGTTTATGATGTTTAACAAGGGATATCCCTGGTTTTTATTTCATAATTTTCTGTGTGCTTATTCAATCAGCAAATGTTTATTGAGGATATTTTATTAGAGAATCTTTGGGCTTCAAAGGTACAGGGATGAACAGGATGAAAAAGCCTCTGCTCTCACAGAGCTCCTGTGAGTGGGGCAGAAGCAAACCATGAAGGAGAAAAACAAACCGAATTGTGGAGAGAGCCGAACTGTTTATAAAATTGAAAACAGGTTTACATGGTAGGTAGGGATGACTCCAGGTGGGGGGTAGGGGTTTGACAGGTCAAGGAAGACTTCTCTAAAGAGGAGACTTTTGAACTGAGGCTTCAGTGGTGACAAGGAGGCAACCACACAAAGTCCTGGAGGAGAAGAGCATCCAAGCAGAGGAAACAGCGATGGCAAAGGCCCTGATGCAGGAAGGAGGCTGGCTTTTCTGAAGGGAAGAAAGAAGGTCAATGTGGCTCTAAGGTGTAATACAAAATGTGTCAGGGAGGGTGCCAGGGGCCAGATCATGGACTCTGTGCACAAGAATAGAATCTTATTATAGTCTAAGGGCTGGGTAGTTTTAAATAGGAGAGTAACATGACATTATTTATATTTTAAAAATATCACTCATGCTAGGTGAAGTATATAGATTGTCAGGATCGAACATAGAGGAAAGTAGACCAATTGGAAACAGCTCAAGAAGGAAATGTCGCATGTTGTTACAAGTACAGGTGACTATATTTTGAAGGGTGTATTTTGGAAGATGAAGCCATTAGCCTTGAGGATGTATTGAGTGGAAGTACTAAGGGAAAGTCAGAAATCAAGAATCAGTCCTTGGTTAAGGATTTTGCACCTAGGCAGGTGATGACATCTACCAAGGTGAGAAAGCATTGGATGAAACTGGATGGAGAAAAACCTGGGTCTCAGGTGTTGGAAAAATGGGATAGGAAATCGTTTAAGTTAGGTTAGTGGGTGCAAAAGGACAATTCACTGGGTGTCGGAGAACAGATTTCAACGTGTCGCTGTCTTGACTATATGAGTCATCCCAGGCATCCTCCCTAACCATGCCCCCGCAAGCCTTAGATTTTTCATTCTTTATGTGAGTGGTCTAGTCTAGGTGGGTTGCTTCTTCTGGGGTCTTCTCTGACCTACAGCAACACCCACTTCTCACAGCTCCACACACACACCCTCGTTTTCCCACAGGAGGAGAAGAAGTCCTTGTTCCCAGTGTCAGGGCTGGGTCTTCCGTTACCTGTCCTCTCCCTTTAACTTAATTATTTTGCCTTTTCCTGACTTTGCCAAATGACAAAAACAAACAAACAAACAACAGTACACAGGCGTTAATTTCTTCGCTTTTCAAGTTGCTGAAGTCTGTCTCCTTAAAGCACAGATTTGAATAGATGCCCTTATTCAAGTTGTGCCTCACAGCTGGACAGTGGTGTGTTACGAGTAGTGTGTTACGTGTACATGTGTAGGGGAGTTGTATGGACTTTTTATTGCAGACCCCTCTCCACCGAAGGGTATTTTCTTGTGGTCCAATTTGTCCAAATGCAAGATATTCGAGAACTGGCACAGGTAGCCATTCATAAAGACAAAGGAAGGTAAAAATAAACAAAGTAAGAAAGATTAATGGGCCCACCTTTAGGACTAATGTGCTGTGTGCCTGAAAAAGAACCGAGTGCAGTTGTTTCCAATAATGCTTTCATTAATCAAAACCGGGAAGCCACCGCATAATGAGACAAAGAAGTTAATGGATGTTAGAATATTGCCGTACTTTCTCCTTCGTTAGCACGAGTGGTTAAGCTCAGGGTCTGTACATGTGCCAGTTTCTGTCCTAACATATTACAACTAGGGGAAAAGAAATGACAACTACAGTGACTCCCAAAGGCGAGAGTGCGGACCACTCCCCAGCACTCAAAGAGGCCCCAGAAATAAGAGTTTCTCAGTTAGTACACGCGGAAAACTTTGCGTTCACTACTCTGGTCTTGGAGATTTACAAAACATATTCCAACGCTTCCCAGTAGAGAAACCTGTTTGCCGCTGCTGAATCCAGAGTTTGTCCAATTACTCTGCTAACTTCGTAACACTTTTCAATACACTTTGAGAAAGGGAGGACGACTGTCTTTTTTGACAGGATCTCTACAGATTCATTTCCTTAATTACTAGAATTGGGCAATACGTGTCCACAAGGCTCACAGGCATGGCTTCTCTGCGGCCTTTCTCCGGGCACCGTGCCTGGTCCAGAACTCAAGCCAAGTTGGCCTCAAAAATAGGAACTCAATTGAATTACATTCAGTCTACCATGCTGCCTGTAGCCGGTGAGGACTGTCCATCTCCCTGTCCGTCAAAGTGTGAGGGCACCGCCCAGGCAGCCGAGCTGATCGCTGATCCCCATCAGAAGTCTGTCTTCTAGAACAGGCTTTGAATTTATTGAGAGGCTCGGCTTCAAGAAAATTCCATATATTTAACTCACAGTTTGAAACCCAGAATTATTCTCCACTTGTTCAAAACCTAGTGTTTTTCAAGTTCATGGAATTTTCTCTGGTCTTCATTGGTATAAAGTGTGTTTTTTTTTTTGTTTAGGAGAAAAGCTACCACTTTAAAGTTTCCAGCTGCTTTCCTGGAAGATGGCAAGTTTTCTTAGAAAAGTTTTCTTTGTTCTGGGAAGAATCTGACGGGTTTTTCTGAGGTGAAGGTCAGAGGGAGAGGCCCAGTGTTGGTGGGGCCCCTAGGGCCACACTGACAGCATCCGGGCCGCACTGGAGAAGAAGCAGATTGGCCTACGACTTCCAAAGAGCCTTTTGAAAAGAGAAGGATGGAGACCAGCCGCTTCCCTTTCCTAGAAGTAATTCAAACTTTTCTGGTTAAGTTAAAACAGTCCTAAAATAGGTTTTCTCTCAAACAAATGGCCTCAAAAGGGAACTCGTCAGGAGGAAAGGGAGATCCTATGCAGCGAGGAACAAGGCAGCTGGCCTGGGCAGAGAAGAGGGCAAGCTTAGGGACCATGGCTGAACCGGTGAGTGTAACCCAAAGGCTCACAGGACAGGACACCGCAGGAAGGTCAGCAGAGAATCCAGGCACATGATCCTGTGCGGGGCCAATTTCCCGTGGCCACATTGCGTGGCAGAAATGGGAGCACTGGCAAGGCAAACTCTGGAATCTTTCAGTAGAAAGATGAGGTGTCCTTATGCTTTCTGTCTGGGAATGGCCTGACCCATTTGGCTTCAGTGAGCCCCTAGGGGGCTGTAAAGTTGAAGCAAGAGATTGGGGGTGATTAAAAGCCTTTTAACAAGACATGTGACTGAATTTTGCATTTGTTCTTTCTCTTCCCCCAAGTTGTCCTTAATACGCTTCAGAATTCTCACCACTGGGGCCTGTGCTCACAGATCCTGTTCTCTTTGCATTATTCTAATTAAATAGTTAAACATTATATTTCCTATAAAAGAATGTTTTTCTTTTTGTGGGGAAGGGTGCACATGAAAACAAGATATAGCACAGAGAGGAGGGTCAACTTCTTACTGAAAAATGTCCTTATTAGTAACAGTGGGGGAAAATCTCCCAATTCCTCCCTCCATTATTTGATATAAAAACTTTTTTATTTAGCAAAGGAATAATCCATACCTGTCTTTGCCATTTTCTCCAATAGCTAGCAACAACCGGTGACTATGCTAGGTGTTTGGAAACTACCTGCTGGGTGATAAGAAGCCAGGGAATGTGGAGGTAACAGGACAGCTTCAGGAGAAGGCGGAGAC
Source organism: Desmodus rotundus (assembly GCF_022682495.2). Taxonomy (NCBI): domain Eukaryota; kingdom Metazoa; phylum Chordata; class Mammalia; order Chiroptera; family Phyllostomidae; genus Desmodus; species Desmodus rotundus. The sequence continues at coordinate 147,425,707 of NC_071392.1, forward strand.
AAGCCAATCACAGTGGGAAGGTGCTCACAGAATGGAGACCATGCACCCACGCACGGTTTTACTCTGTGCCAAGCGCTAGGCTAAGTGGTTTTCATTCTTTCACGTATCCATTCAGGAATTCGCACAGCAAAGCCGTGAGAAGGTGCTGTTATTAGCCCCTTTGTGCACACTGGTGAGGTCCTATGGCCCCAAAGCAGCAGAGCAGAGAATTTGAACACTGGACCACTTAAATCCAGAACTCCAACTGTAGATTGGAGATCATAACAATAGTATCTGGTGCTAGGCTTTTTTTTTTTTTTTGAAAGGATTGAAAATAAACAACGTATATAAAGTACTTACCTCCCGCCTGGAACAGAGTAAGCATTTAATGAAAGGCAGATGCCGTAATCATCAATAGCCTCCTCATTACCATCATCACCAATTTATTTATTTTTTTTTACAAGAGAACAAATCCATTTCACTAATTTACTTTTTAATAAGTTTAAGCTTTAGGCGGGGACAGCATTGCACGGATTCTGCAGGAAGGTTGTTTGGGACTTAGCACCAGCCATGACACTATGTCTAGGAGAAAGAGTTCCTCTTCTCCAGGTCACTCTGGTTCCATTCTGTTTGCCACCAGGAGTCACTGTGCGGCTCTTTGCTGGCACACATAAACACATCTCTTGCCTAGACAGAATTCGGTTTCATCTCAGGTAAAAACCCCTTGGCTTTTAAGAAGACCTGTGTGTTCCCTCTGGTTCCGGAGACAGCGTGTATAGCCGGCAAAAATGGCCATGGATCACGGCCTTTGAGACATATTGGTCGTTATAGCGCCCTGTGCCTAGCGGGCCCCACAGGCTCTGAGATGATGGAAAAGAGCTACCATCATTACTACCACTTAGAAGGAGTGTTAACAGAAAAGAAGGATTACATGGTTCACCAAAACCGTTCTCCTCTTTGGAAAAGGACAACATCAACATACTTGTGAATAAATAATTCTCTAGGCAGTTCTGTATCTACATAGATGGGGAACGGTCTGAAACTTTCCCAAGCTACCCTGGTCTTTAAAACAAAGAAGCCTTATACTAGAGACCACCTCCCAACTCAACCTCTTATTCTTTTCTGTGTATCTCAGAGTGTTTCCCTGCTCATACTTCTTCTCTTTCTCATGGACTTTATAATCCACTGGGGCTGATATGTTATTTCAACTATGTTCTTGCCCTTTTAAAAATTATACATCATTTCTTATTTTTATTATCATTGCAAGTTTTACCTTACTGCTAGACTCCTGGGCCTAGGATGGAATCTGCAACTCTATCTAACTCATCATTGTGGTCCCCCAGTTCTGGGTGCAGGACCTTGAAATGGGACAGGCTTTACTCATGAGCTTGCCAATCAATCACCTCCAACTAATGTGCAGAAATTTTGAGATAGGCTACTGTACTTTTTGTCTTTGACTTAGGAGAACAGAAGAAGACAGCTGAAAATGTCATGTATAACCAAGTTCTTCCTGGACACCTTAGTTGTTGCTTTGGAGAGTGAAGGATCCATGGGACACCCAAAGAATTAATTAGCTCCCACTTTCTGACTCCCCAGTGTGTTCCTCCACCTAAATGTGTCACTCTTCCTCCAATGCTTCCTATCAAAGCCAAAGGCACCATCAGCCACCCTGTTACCAAGACAACAACCCTAACATGATCTTTATTTCCTGTATTTCTCTCCTTCTCCAAGCACATCCAATCTAGCACCAGGATCTATAAATTCTAGCTCCTATGCAACTATTGGATTATTTTCTTCATCTCTCCTACTATCAGCCAAGTCCAGGCCGCTTTTGCACATTGTCTGAATTGTGCTGTAGTTTCCCAATGGTCTCCCTGAATCCAGAATTTACCTCCACTAATGTTTCCCACACCTCAGAGCTAGAATTATTTTTCTAATAGGATAATCTGATCTAGTTATTTGTTCTCTCTTCAGTGGCTCCCCACTGCCTCAGAAAAAAGGAACAAACTCCTTAAGAAGAGTTCTATTTGATACCGCTGTATAACAAACTACCCAAGGCCAGGGTTTTGCATAGTGCACAGTGGGGAAAGCTTGTTTCTGACCTACAATGTCTGAGATCTCATCTAGGAATACTTGACTGTGGGGGGCCTATATCGTTCGCAGGAGGATTCACTTCCATGTCTGGTGGCTGACTTTAGCGGTTGGCTGGACATCAGCCAGCAACTGCCCCAAATACTTATATATGGGCTCTCTTCATGGTCTTTTTGCATGGACTAATTTGGGCTTCTTTACTGCATGGTGGCTGACTTCAAAAAGCAAATGGCCTCAGAAAATAAGACAGAAATGTAAATAAACTAGTCTTAGAAATGAAAATGTCCACCCAGGTTGAAGGGGAGGGAGCAGAGACACCACAATCTGAAGAATGAAATACGAGGTCACACTGTAAAGAGCCTGTGGGATGGGAGACAGCGTAGTAGTTGTCTTTCAAAAATACAATCACCGCCATTTACTTAAGGCCTTTCGGGATTTGATCCCTGCTTGTATCTCTAGGGCATTGCCCTTACCTGTCTGGAACTCTGCTCTGCAGACATAGTAACCATGTTTCTCTAAATCTGCCATGTTTACCCACCTCTGATCTTGTTCACAAGACTACCTCCTTCCCATCACATCCTTCCACCTTCCCCGCCTTTCCTGGCTAACCTCCTCCTCCTGGATGGTTTTCCTTAGTGCTGATCTCCCCTCCAAATCTGGGTTGTGCCTCTTCTTATCATTTCCAGGTCACCCAACATAGTGCTTAGAGCATGGGAGATGCTGAAGAAATATTTATTCAATGCATGGATGTCTCTCTCAAAGTAGGGACATATCAATATCCTGTTCCTTGTGTATATTATCCACTGAGACTGGTACAGTGATGACCCAGTAAGTGCTCAAACATGTTTGTTGAAGGAATAAGGTACTGTGTTTTTTGGTGATCTATAGGGTTTTTGCTGTGTTAGAATCCATGGGGCTAGGCAGAGCTCTCTGAAAAAGGCTTCTTGCTAGGCCGGTGCTATATCAACTGTTGCTAACAGAACTCTGCAGAGCTAAGTCATCAATCTATTGCGTTTGCCTCTCAAAGCTTCTTCCAAGTTGAATCTCTCCACCTCTCACTCAAAATGACACAGCTTCCACTCAAAGAAAAGAAGCTAAATTGGTTCCATAAGAAGTTGTCAAGCGAAGAACACCCTAAAATTGCTGCCAAAAACTCCAGTAGGGCTTGAAAGGTAAAAATTTGAGGGCTTTCTTCTCTCAAGCTGGGTAACAGAGCTTCCTAGTCTTCCTATAAACATTGCTATGGTAACTGACAGGTAATTAGCTGTTTATCACACATACGCATGGTGCATAGCCACACCGTTTCAAGCAAGAGCCTGGGAGCTGAGGAAAAGAAATCAATTTGCAGACTCTTCTTAAATTACATTTTTGGAAAGTCTTGCCATTGTGAATCTTCTGGAGGAAACAAAATATTTCAGGTATGGACATGCAATACTAAAAATAATCATATTTCCAACTGCCCAGTAAACATTCCTTTCACTTCTCTTTTCAAAGTAGAATTTGGGTCTAGAGATCCATCTTAAAATGTGAGCCGAGGAACTGATCGAAGAGACCATAAAACGAAGAGATGGTGATAATGACAACACTAATGGGCAATTCACCTGTTAAGGAAATACACAAAAAATAAAACAAATTGTCTTTCAGCTAGAGGTCAGAGTGACTGATTATTTTCTTTCAATTGCCTACCATGCTCCATAGTGCTAATATGAAGAAGAAATAGACCAGGTGGATACTAAGAGAGAGCAAATTGCTTATTTCAGTTCTAATCTGCATCATTGGATGAGAAGAATACTAAAACCTATTGTGCATTTTATTCACATAATTTCTGAACATACTTGTATATAATACCCTCCCACCTATATGTAATTATATCCTATTTATGTCTAATCAAAAGAGGCAGTTGGAAGAAAAACAAGTTCACAATGAGATCTGCAATAGAGATTAAGAAGTGCCTAATTAATATTTTTAAGAAGAAATGAGTACTTTCTCAATGCACACTTTATAATTATGTCATTTAAGTTTCTGGAGTCACAGCTCTGTTTTGAAAAAACAAAACAAAAACAAAACACTTTGGAGCCACTGCCAGAATATCTATTTTGTTTTGCATAGAGTCATGTCAACAGATGTTTCCGGTACATCCAGGGCCTAAACTAGCCCAATATTTATCCAATGATAATACATATCATAGATCAAATGAGTCTAAAGAATGTATTTTAGAAATTGTGCTAATATGTTTCTCAGCTGGGGCTTGTGCTCCTTAATCACTTCTCTCCAGGAAGTCAAGCCTGGTGTCATACTTCAGCAAGGAGTGAACTTGAAGAGACAAGTCATGGAGGCAGAGGCAGGAAAGCTGCTTTGTAAACTCTTAGAAGGAGTCAAGATTGGAAATCTCTGTGTGTAACGTGCCTCTCAACACACTCGAACATCCTGGGTTATTAGAGTTTTCCGGAGGCATAGGTAACAGAAGACAAGAAGAGATGTGGCTTCCTCCGCCTGAGTGGGACACTTGAGAATTATCTGGGCGGTTAAAGCCAAGAAACTGGGGCCACCACCGTTCTTGCCATCATTTTACCCCCCGATTTTCCAGTCCCATTCCTGGCCTTCAATGAGATGAGACTGCTCACTTGGGTTTTCTAGACACATTGTCTGTGGGGAGAGAAAACAGTGGGCACCTGAAGCAATGCTAGTGACTTAGAGCTTGGAAAAAGAGGACACACACACACAAACACACACAAACCACTACTAAGTTGATCCTGACACAACTCTCATTGGGAAGGGCAGATGCAACGTAACTCAGTATGGCTTCCCTTCGCCCTGTGTCTCTCAAAATTCGTATTTTGCAGCACTAACTCCCAATATGACTGTATTTGGAGATAGTGCCTAGCAGGAAGGAAATAATTATGGTTAAATAAGGTCATAAGGGTGGGTCCCTGACCCAATGGGATTAGTATTCTTATAAGAAGGGACATCAGAGAGCTCAGTGTCTCCTGGGGCATTCCCCATGCACACTCTTAGAAAAGGTCACCGCAGCACAGGGAGAAGGCTCTCGTCAGAAACTGAAATGGCTGATGTCTTGATCTTAGACATCCAGATTCCAGAACTGTGAGAAATACATTTCTGTTGTTTAAGTCACCCGGTCTGTGGTCTTTTGGTGCAGCAGCCCGAGCTGTAATGCAGCCCAGGATGTCTGATGGAGTCGCAGCTGACAAGGGCCCTGTCCGCACGTAAGGGATCTGCTGGATCTGAAAGCTCCAGTCTTACACCACTGCCCTTTCCTACTTAGGGTTCCGTCCCATTGCACTTTGGACTTAAGGTGAGTTTATAGACACAGAGCACTCCTTGTTCCCTAGCACCAGCGCAACTGTGGCGAGCACGGGATATAGGAGGAGAGGAAAGCAGGGCCCGTGCCCAGCCTCCCTGAAGACTCTCTCTGACTCTAGCTTTTTCACCTCCAGGAAAACCCATTTTCTGACAACTTTCCATCAGGGAAAGTTCACCAGTGTCCATTGTGAGAGTGGAAATGAGGATCATTTCTTACCCTTATTATAATTCCCACATCACGGTGTGCTGTTATTAACTTTATTCTTCCAGATGAGGCATCCGAGAGGCTCAGTCATTGCCCAAGATCACGCCTCCAGATCTAGGATTTGAACCCAGGTTTTACTGACCACCAGGGACGTGCCTATGATTCTAGTACAATAAATTCATCCCAAGGGCCCTGTGGGTGAAACTGTACAGACTGTGGAACTAACCTGATGAATCTGATAACCAGACTCAAAGACTAGAACTGGTTTAACGAAGTATCCACTCCAGCTATACACTTGAAGTTTATCAAATGTTATTTAGAGATCTTCTCAGATTGGGATGTGAGTTTTTGGCCTTTACGGTTATATGTGTAGGAAAACTTTTCTGCAATGCAAAAAACCCTTTATACTTTTTAAATAGTATAAAAAGCTAATGATTACATTTGTTGGTTCTCTAAACCATGGAAAGGATCCAGAAGACAAAACTCCACTTTCTGAAGCTTGTATGTTAAAATAAAACAAAAGCTAGGTATGGCTTAGGGTATGAGGACTATGAATGTTTTTCTTTTTTATGATTCTTTAATGGTATTAATTGCCTTTGTGATAAAAAAATTTTACTATAACACCTATTGAAAAACTTACTATTAAATTCTAAATATTTAATGCACAGTTAGCTCATTTAATCCTTACAGCAGTCTTGTGAGATAAATCCTATCATTACCATCATTATTATGCAGACTGGGGAAACTGAGGCCTGAGAGTTTTATACTAGTAAATAGCACTGCTAGGAGTTACAGCCAGACAGTCTTTCCCCAGAGACCATGCGTGAACTCCTTCGATAAGCTGCTTGTTGAACGGTTGAACCTGGTGAAAGACAAGTGGTCCAGAGCATTGGCATTTGGAGGCCTTAAGATAGGGGAGGGAATGGGGAAGGAGGGACAGCACAGTTAAAGAGCTGGACAGAGACTGGATACCTGAGGACAAACTCCCTGGGTCTAGAAGAGGTGGCAGAAAAAGCTCTGCCCTGTGGCAATCCTCTTTCTAAAGTTAACACATCCTGCTCGATTAATTCCCAGTCCTAAAATAAATGAGTGGCTTTCCATCCTTCCATCCTCAGCCACAATAATCGTATTTCATGCTTTATTTCACTCAGTCTCTCATCAGAATTTACAAGGTAAATGTCTTTAATGGGTATGCTTTAGCCTCATCAGTGGCAACCCTACATAACAAATGATTTTATAGGTAATTCCCTCCAGAAAGGGCAATGTTTATAGTGTTACAGTGGTTTGTAAATAACAGAAACACAACGTGTTATCTAGAAAGCCAGGGCATTTAACACTCAGGTGAAGCAACATAGCTCCCTGATATTTTATATTACTCTATTACCACTTCAAAAATGAACACATAAGTAACATTCATTCTACTCAATGTGCAACAACAATAACACCAATCTGTCCAAAGAGCACATCCCTATTGTGTTCTCTAATGACTTCACGCTGGGTAATAAGTTTCACCTCATCTGACGACAGCTCCTTTGGCAATATTGGCAAAGTCACTATTTGGTTTATCTACAAAGAAAGCAAGTTCTTTCGTCTTTATGCCCAGACATGTATTCATGCTTCCATTCTATCCACCTAACCACCCATCCATCCTTCCACTTATCCACCCATCCACCCACCCATCCATCCATCCACCCATCCACCTACCCACCCATCCATTCACCCACCCATCTACCCATCTGTCCATCCATCCATGCATCCATCTGTCCATCCATCCAACCATCCATCCATCCACCCACCCATCCAACCATTCATCTTCCCCAGCTATGTGTTGATATTATGACTATTTGCTGAGCACCTACACTGAGTATAACTCAGTCAAAACCTGCTCATTTTTGTATCTTGTTATGGTATTTTCTCTTCTTTTGCTCCTAGTTCATCATTTTTTTCTAAGGCACAGTCTGTGGACCACCTACCCACCTCTGTGTTCTAGACCTACAATAATTATCTTTTGTGGAGGGAGCACAGCACTGCCCACAGTCACGTCCAAAGTTCCTCCCACTCAGGTCGTTTTGATACTTCAATTAAAGTGGTAGGGGATCCTGCAGAGGTCGAGGTGTGGGTGTGTATGTATGAGATGGAATAAAATAGCCCATGAACTAGGGTTGAATTTACTGTTCTGATGCTAAAGTGACAAATAGTCCAACAGGAGGCTCATGGGGATGAGAGGAAACAATAGCTAACAACTCGCCCTCGTCCTATGTGGGGGCTGGATCCCAGAAGCACTGGGGCACATAAACCCAGGATCAGCATTCCTCATGTCCAGAGGAGGAAATTTATCCAAGATCATAAACCTAGCTGGCAAAAAAGCCAGTGTTCAGTCTAGTGTTCTTCCGACCACATCTCACTGCATCCGTGGACGAGGCTTTACACTGCAGTCTGAGAGGCCATTTGCCTTTCAGATCTCTTTCTGGAAGCCGATTAAGAAAAATCCATTTTTCTCTGAACATGCACTGCGCAAGTGAGAGACCCCTGCCAGATGCCCCCGTGACCTCAGGAACCGGCTATCAGTCAGTTCTCGTGCCCTCCCGTGCAGCTCACGTCAAGAAAGTCTCCACTCAAAGCTTTTCTCTCGTGAAACGTCACCTGTTATTCTTATCGTTGTTGCTGGTGTTGGAGTCATCACTGTCACCACACAGAGAACATTGAATGTGTGCCACACACGTCACATGTAAAGAATTCTAATGGTAAAATAACATTTATTCTTACTTAACATGCACAGACTTAGCTCTGCACAGTTCCCTCCACAAGTGGTATAGGGAGAGACAGAACAAAAATCTGAGAGAGAATAAAAAATATATATACTAACCAATACTGGAAAATTTACCTGCTCACTCCCAAATATCTTTGCTGTTGGGCAGAAATGACTCATTCCATGAGATTTTTCTAAGTAAAACTTTTGGGAAATTGTACAGTACTTAGCCTGAAGGACAGATACTAACTGGGCACTAACTTCGCGCCAGGTATTCTGTAAAATGCTCACATGCACGGTCCCATTTCTTCTTTCCAGCAGCCTTACAAGCCAACTGATACTTTGCATAGCAAGGGTTCTCCAATCATACAACGGAGAGAAGATTTTATGTGACCATACCAGCTTTCATTTATGCAAGGATTTACGCTTTTCAAAGCATATCCACATCTGCAGTCTCACTGAATGCTATTATGTTACAGAGGGGAAAATAATAGGAACCGCGGCTGTCTTCCTGAGAAGCATCTTTTCCTTTGGCGACTCTCCTTCCTCCTTTCCTGTGGCCCACAGTGCTCATAAGCAGCTGCTCTGGTCTGCTACAGGGTTAGGTATGCCACCAGCCTGGCCTCCCAGACCACAGAGAGATGCTTCTCCCTTATCGATAGTGAGTTAAGGCAAAAAGCTTGGAGTTACCGATGATCATATTCGTTACAACACGGAGGGAGTCAATAATGAAAGACTAATTCAAAAGGGTTAGAGTTTGGATTAGGTCAAAAGAAGGAGGGCTGTGAGATGGAGAGAAGACTGAGCTTGCTGTTGTTATTGCTAAATCCCTGGATCCAGCTATGCCTAATGGCCCCATCTCCCCTGGACTTCAATTATGGAAGCCAATGATGTTCTTAAGCTTTTGATCTGGGACGCTGTAACTTTCAACCAAAGAAACCATAACTAACACAGCTACAGGACAGGGACCAGAACCAGAATCCTTATCTTTTTTGATATTTGGTTCAGTGCTCCTTCTCCTAAACTCTGGTGTCCAGGGAAATCCAGCACTTTAGAAATCCCGTGGAGAATGCCTATCGGATGGGGTAGCAGAGCTGGAAATACTCTACTTTTCAACAGAAGAGAAAAGGTAAGTGTGCAACTCATCACTCAAATAGGAAAGGGCATAGTGAAGAGAACAAAGTAGTCAGCACAAGAAATACAACTATACTTCCCCCACCCCCTAAATTTGCCACTAGCTACCCCGAGAAAATGAAACTCAGCTGCCACCCACGGCTGACTCCAAAGCAACGACCCTTGTCGGGGAACTCACAGCTTCATTACTTAGGCATAGCAATGAAAATGAGGAAGGCTTTACCTGTATTTCCATCTTTACCACGGTTTTCTACACCCGGGCCTCTGACCTGGTTAGAATATGTTAATTTACAGAATCAGTCATTTCCCTTATCAGCCCCTCCAGGCAGCTGGCAAGAAGTATTTTCAGCTACAGTCAGCCACTCAGACCTGCTGGCTTCCTGTGCCTGGACAGAGCTAATTAGCACTCAGTGCTTTTATGCATTATCTCTGGCTCCAGAACATCCCGTAAATGAGGGGCAGGCCTGTCTTCACCCCTAAGGGACAAGAAGAAACACTCAGATGCTTGGAGGTTAAACAACTTCCTGAAAGTTCCTCCCTCTATCTCATTTCCACTTTTCTTTTAATGTCCCATTTTCCTGAGCTGCTTTAGCAGACTATATCAACCTGTGGTATTTCCTTTGCCGTGTAGATTTTTATATCATTTTCCTATCTCACCATTACTACATACAATGCATCAACTGGTGGCATCTTCCTTCCTTCCTTCCTTCCTTCCTTCCTTTTCTTCCTTTTCTTCCTTTCTTCCTTTCCTTCCTTCCACCCAGCCATTCAAACAGCATTTATTGAGTGCCTACTGTATGTCAAGCACAAGTGGGGATTCATAGAACCATACAGGAAAAATAAATCTGAATTGTATACTAGTTGGGAGAGAAAGACAATAGAAAAGAAAAAAATTAACAAGATAATTACATATCATGGTGAGAGTTATTGCGGTAATAAAATTAAATAATGGTATTCAAACTGAATGGAGGATTAAGTGGTTAGAGATGGCTTCTCTGAGGTGACACAGAAGCTCAGATAAGAGTCAACCAAGCAAAGATGCGGGGCTGGGCCTCTCCCCGAAGGAGGGGCGCAGGAAGTTCACAGGCCTGGGCGTGGACAGGAGGCCTGTGCAAGTGAGGAACGGAAGGAAGGGCAATGTGGCTGGAGCATAATGACCGAGTGGGTGCATGGCTTGAGGACAGGTATAAAAAGCACCTGTTCCTTGAATTTTTTTTCTGATTGCAGGGGAAGGTCACTGGAAGGCTGTTACACCATCATGTAACAGGAAGCAGTGCAAGTGACTTCGAAGCGGAGAGCAGGTTGTGGGGCAGAAGACAGGCAGGACCTCAGCAGAGCGGCCTCACTCCCATTCCAGGGGCTGCGCGTGCCTGGTGCTGTACCGAGCGCACCACTGACGTTGCTCTTAGAACCTCAAGAGGCATTCATTGTGTGAGAGCTCGTGAACGAAGAAGAGCTGGTTGGGAACTTCCCCAGCATCGTAAATAATCAGTGGCTAAGCTGGAATCGAAAGCTCCATCCAAATAACCCCAAAGCCTTTGTGCTTAAATGCCTCATTTTTTTTTTTTTTTTGCGTCCTGCTCTGCCATAGACCCTTGACCTCCACAGATTTAACAATCAAGGTTCTGAGCAATTTTTAAAAATCTGATTGTCCCATGACATATTAATTTTAATTCTGTGGAAGCACCCACTTGTGTCCCCTGTAAGGGTGGTATGAGGCACTTAACGGACAAGTGGTTCTTTAGCCAAGAATATGCAGTAACTCTTGTGGAATTTCTGTCCAGAAGCGAAGCATAAGAAATATTATTCTCCAGGGAACTGATTCAGAAGCAGTTTTTTCCTGCTACATAGAATTAAGAATGTAAAGAGAACACTTAACATTTTTCAAGTACTGCTGCTTTTTGAAGGAGATTTATATGCTGTGAAAGTATTTGCAAATTGGGGATTTCTGAATATCTGCAGATGGACGCTGAAGGTCCAGGGTCCATGATGTCTCGTCGTAAGGGTTTGGGAATACCCATCACCAGGCCTTTTCAGTGAGCCTGCTAGCCGGTGTTCTGTGCATCTCCCTTCTCTGTAACTAACACATGAAAACCCAAATTCGATGACAGAATCCAGTAGCCATGAACTCCAAGATGATATTAAATAAATTAAGCCATGCAAGCTTTTGTAATTACTTTCAAACCTGTTACCAAGATCCTGGAGGCTTCAAAAAGCTCTGTTGTGGCAGGATGCTTGGTGCCAGGGAATTACTCTCCCTTCAGTGATCTGCTATGATTCATGGAAATTCACTTATGTCTCACCCTGTGAGATCAGATCATGCACGTTAGCTGTGACCTGCAGAGTTCCAGAGGCTCACGGTGAGCCAGAAGACCCCTACACTTCCTCAAATGACCCAAGTGTTTTCTCCCTTTTTATTTTTCCAGAAACAAAACTCCTTAAATTGAGTACCAGACACAGGAATGAGAATTTCTAATAGCATCTTCTTTTCCTTCTCATTAATTTATATGTGACCTCTTTCTGGCACACTTGTGAGTAAACAGGAATTTAATGGGGTCAGAAAGGATCAAGATGGATGGAGCTGTTACAAACCAAAATACTGGGGGTGGGTAGGGGAAAGGACAAAAAGGAAGGTGGGACTGAATTATGGGAGGCCAGAGGAGGAGGAAGTATGCAGGGGAGAACATTCATGGCAACACAGAGTATTATGGAAGCTACAAACACAAGTAGGAGAGGAGTGGGGAGCTGGGGCAGAGAAAAGGGAGAAGCCAGAGGCGGGAACTGGCCCAGTGAATGGCGCCAACTCCCAGGGAGATTGCCAAGGGGTTCCAACCTGCAGCTCCATCTGTCTCCTCAGATTCTAGGGCAAACCTCATTAGTGTGAGGAGGCACCCCACAGCTTGGTCCCTGCCCCCGGGACCTCAGACTCCCATCTGGCAAGCTGAAATAAGTGTTTGCTCTGCCATAGGGTTTCAATTCTCGCAAACACTCTTTTTCTGCTAAGAACAATGTACCTTTTTTTTTTTCACTATTTATTAGCTTTTATCGGCTGTTCCATGCTATGTTATTCTAGCCTTAGGAGTCACACTAACTTGATTTTAAGTTGATTGTTGCAGAAGGTTAATAACTTAACTCCTTGTGTAATTAAACTCTAAATAGCAAATCCGTATGCATCCCCGGTTGTCCTACCTGGCAGGTGGTCAGCAACATGCACCAAACCGTGGTTCCTTGGATGCTGGCCCTGGTGCTGCAGGGCTCGGGTTGCTCAGAAGGCCACAGGGTCATATGATTGATGAGACTATCTATCTCTTCCTGGAAGGAAATGGGAGAAGTTAGGGGGCTGCTGCAAAGCTAGAGGTTTACCTTTCTAGAGGTAAAACAAAACAAAACAAAACACCCCAAAACCAAAACAGAACAAAACTATGTATGGGAACTACAAAGAAAGTGAAAATATAACTGAACCTTTTAAAGAAGCACCCATGCACAGAGCCTGGGCTTACTCAAGAGTATTAGAAGCTCTTTATGTTAGCTAACTTCATACTTTTCCTCTGCAGCTTCCTCACCTCTCTCCACCTTCAGAGAAATGAAGGGAATTATAGGGCCTTGCTTTGGGTTAGGTTTTGGCTTTAGGGAATGTTGTGGCTGGTTTGATCTTGTAGAAAGATCAAAAGCTTTCTCCAGATGGGCAATACAGCTGTTTCACTTTCCTATCATTTGCACGTTTACTGGAGCAGTGCTTTTACTTTCCTTGAAGAACCTTCCCTTTGTATCTGTAACTTGGCTCACTGGTACAAGATGCCCAGCCTTTGGCCTTCGTTGGCTTTTCACATGCCTTCCTCAGTAAGTCATCATTTCTAGCTTTTGATTTAATGAGGATGTACAATTCTTCCTCTCACTTGATCATTTAAAGGCCATGGTAGGGTTATTCATTGTCTTAACTCCAATATTACTGTGTCTCAGCCACAGGGAGGCCTGAGGAGAGGGAGAGAGATGAGGGAAGGGCCCTCCAGTGGAACAGGCAGAACACACACGGCACTTATTAAGTTTCCTGTCTTATAACTGCATGGTTCCTGGGTTCCCAAAGCAATTATAACAGTAACATCACAGATCCCTGATCGCAGATCATCATGACAAATATAATCGTAATGAAAACATCTGAAATATTGTGAGATTACCAAAACATGGCACAGAGACATGAAGCAAGCAGATGCTGTTGGAAAAATGGCTCCACTAGACACGCTTGAAGCAGGGTCGCCACAAACCTTCGATATGTGAAAAACACAACGTCTGCAAACCACAGTAGAGCAAGGTGCAGTAAACCAAGGCAGGCCCGTAGCTGTTTTCTGCAGGGGAGTCAGCAGGGAAGGCTCACCCCACCGTCATTTGATGTTGCTAACCAAAGGCTTTTAAAGACATTTCAGCTAATTCAATTTCACGTGACCGTTCATTTTGCTCCCTGAATACATCTTGAATCTGGTCTCGTTCTTCCGGGTTAATGGCCGTCTCAGTGGTCTTATTATTTCTGTCCTGGTCAACTAGTTTCTCTGAATGTAAATGTCCCCCGTGGCGAATCCTCCACACAATTGTCAAATATCCCATCACAGTACAAGGCCACTAACTAGGTCACTCTACAATTTAAAACCTTTTTTTCTTTTAATTGTATTTTTCCATTACCCATTATCCCCCTTATATGCCCTTCCCCCCCAATCACCACACTGTGGTCCATGTCCATGAGTCCTTTTTCCTAAATGCATCCCCAATACTTTCAGAATAAAATTCAAAATCCTTACAGGAATAAGACATTGCACCGAGTATCTCTTTCCCACTTACCGCGCCACATGGGCGTCTTCCTTCCCTTTTCAGAGACATGAGTTTTCATTGCCTATGCACAAGGGGTATTTTTTTTTTTTTGGATAAAAATACTGTTTCTTTTATTGTCCTTTGCTGAGTAACTTCAATTCCTCCTTGAGGTCTCAGCTCAATGTCGCCTTCCCTGAGGAAGACTTTTTGCCCTTCAGGTTTGGTAGGGTCTCTTGTGAGAGACTGTCACTGCACACTGTCTCCCACTTTTTGCATTTGAACCTCGTCTTTCAATATATACAGTTCAACTTGGTGTTCAAGATTTTGAGCCAAAGTTATTTCTGAGTTGATTCTGAGCTCTTTATGCTTTCTGTAGATTGAGATCTCTTTCCTGGGCTGCAGTCTTGCTGAAGCATTGAAGGAACCACACATTATAGTAATTAGTGAATTTAACATTTTTGACACTCAGGGCATAAATGTATTGCTTTTCAGTTCTGTACTTTTGGAAATTGAGACCCAATTCTTTTGCATTCATTCTTGAAGGCTTTTCAAATATAATCATCATCAGAGTTTTGATGATTCTGAATGCTTCCATGGGATTCAGGCCCAGGCCCAAATCATCTTTATTCTGTGTACGGATATTTAAAAAGAAGTGAAAGCACCGTAGGATTCAGAAAGCTTTAGTTTGAAAAGACCTCGTGGTAAGAAACAAATACCACATGATTTCACTTATATGTGGAATCTAAAGAACAATATAAATGAGCAAAGAAAACAGAAACAGACGCATGGTTACAGAGAACGTTTGGTGTTGTCAGAGGAGAGGGGGTTTGGGGGGCCGGGTGGAAAAGGTGAAGGGATTGAGGAGCACAGGTTGGTAGTTACCGAATAGTCATGGGGATGGGACGCGCAGCAGAAGGAATATAGTCAGTAACATTGTACTAACCGTACGGTGCCAGGTGGGTACTGGAGGTATTGAAGGGATGGCGTGTAAAGTATCTGATTGTCTAACCATGATGTTGTACACTTGAAACTAATACAGAATAATATCAACTGTAAAGTATAATTAAACAATAAAATTAAAAAAGGAAAGATCTCATGGTTTCAAAATTGGAGTTGTGGATAAACACATGCAATAAAACCTTCTAGAATATTTAGGTGAGATGGCAGAACTGGATTTGTTGAAGAACTTTGTATCTCTGCTCTTCACAATTAGGAAAAGATAGAGCTGAAGAACTCAACTAGTCACCTTAAAAATGTCTTTTTTAATTTTAGCTTTCCTTAGGAGAACTGGAGATATCTGATTTTCTCTGGATAATTTTTTAAAAAGATTTACTTAATAAATGAAAATGGGCAGTACAGTACAATTGAGCCCAAAGCATTTTGATTCTTTTTTTCTTGTTGGCACTTGTTTCATAGAAAAGAGGGGGAAAGGAAAGGAAAGGTGTGCTCTAAATATATTAGCATAAAGATTTAAAACTATGTAGTGCATTTTTTTTTAAATGAGGTAAAATTCACGTAACAAAATTAATTATTTTAAGGTGGATATGCCAGGGAAATTGAGTACATGTATAATCTCATTCAAGTGTTACTCGTATCTAGTTCCAGAAACTTTTTATCATCACGAAAGGAAAATGCATACTCATTAAGCAGTCACTCCATTTCTCCCCTCCCCCAACCCCTCAGTGGCTTTCTGTCTCTATGGATTTACCTATCTGGGCTATAGTCTGGCTTCTTCCACACCGTAGCATGTATCAGCACTTTATCCCTTTTTATGGCTGAAGAACATTCCATTGTATGTATACACCACAATTCGTGTATCCATTCATCTGTTTACACTTTTTGGCTACTGTGAATAGTACTGTTTGAACATTGGTTTGCAAGTTTTGTTTGAATACCTGCTCTCAATTACTTTGGGGACATACCTAGGAGTGGAATTGCTAATCATATGGTAATCTCATGGTTAAGATTTTGGTGATTCACCAAGTGGTTTTTCATGGTGGCTTTACCATTTTACACTCCCATTAGCAATGTGTGAAGGCACCATTACCTCCACTTCTTCACCAAAACTTGTTCTACATTTTATTATTATTTTATTATAGTCTAATGGGTGTGAAGTGGTATTTCATTGTGGTTTTATTTTTGTTTTTTAAATGACTAGCGATATTGAACAAAATTTCATGTACTTGGCCATTTGTATGTCTTCTTTGGTGAAATATCTATTAATTACTTTGCCCATTTCTCAAAAATATGGGTTATCTTTTTGTTATTAAGTTGTAGGAGTTCTTTATATGTTCAGAATATTAGACATTTATCATTCATCTACACACACATACAAAAATCACATTTTGTATAATTTGCAAATACTTTGCCCCTTTTGCACTGTCTTTTCACTTTCTTGTGTCTTTTGATAAGTGTTTTTAATTTTGATGAAGTTCAATTTCTCTATTTCTCTTTTTTTGTGTGATTTGGGTGTCATATCTAGGTATTGATTGCTAAAACAAGGTTCATGGTCTAACCTTATTTTTTCTTCCAAGAATTTTATAATTTCGGCTTACACATTTTGGTTTTTAATCCATTTCTTATACATTAATATTTGTATATAGAGTGAGATATGAGTCTAACTTCATCCTTTTCCATGTATTGAGTTGTTGAAGCACCACTGATGCTGTTGTTAAAGAGACTCTTTTCCCCCCATTGAATGACGTTGGTATGCTCGTCAAAAATCAATTGACCTTGAGTGTATAGGTCTAATGAATCCTTATTTACTAAAGTTTTTATATTCATAAACATTCCTTTGCTCTTGGATAATGGAAAGAAGATAGATTTCTCTGAATTTGCATATGCTGTTTTTGAAAATCAATGCAACCTCTGCATTTTACCTGTTAGAACAAATACTGACATTCTGTACTATAATACATACACTGTTCTTTTGTTCTACCATTCATCACTTTTATTATAAAATGTGGCT
The DNA here is from genome assembly GCF_022682495.2 of Desmodus rotundus. Lineage (NCBI taxonomy): Eukaryota > Metazoa > Chordata > Mammalia > Chiroptera > Phyllostomidae > Desmodus > Desmodus rotundus. Next base: position 147,442,954 of record NC_071392.1, read on the forward strand.
TTTGCCATGGGAACCAAAGCTGAAGTTTGCTGTCAACTTTGCAAAGTTGCTGTCTTGGTTCTTCAATTTTATCAAAGGTCAAAGATGTAGCTGCGACATCTGCCACGAATGCCAGCCTGTTATAAACCAGTTATAAGATGATTCTAGGAAATATCATTAAGATTGAACATTGCAGGTATCTAGTATTTTATCAGTTTTTAAACTTTTTGCTGAAATTGATGTCTTTGATTGCCCTTTATAGACTAGATTATTTCCATTATGTTAAGACAAAATAGATAATTTTCATCTTAGAGTCTCAACTAAGCACAAATAAGTATATATTTAATTTTTATTTTATAAAATGTGGTCTACAGCCTCTCTTAATGCTAACTCTAAATATGTAAGGATTTGCAATCTAAACATATTGTAAAAACATAGAAATATTAATGAAATCTGTAAGAATCTCTAAATGTAAGTTTTCTGCATTTACTTCAATTTTTATTGATATGATTGGCTAGGTACCTGATCATAGCCTTCTGCTCTGTGTGAACACACACACACATACACATATATGCACACATATATACATACAGGCATAAACATATACTATGAAGACTAACAAAGAAGCAAAAATTTACCAGACAAATTTTAATTGAGGTGGCAAACTACAGCCTATGAGAGATCAGATGGGAATGGATTAAGATTTTGTTTATTAATCCTTTCATCTGCCAAATTTCTCATTTCAGACACTGTACTTTGTAGTTCTAAAACATTCATTTAGCTCTTATAGTTTCCATTTCTGCTCTGGGTTTTCACATAATTTCTTTCAATCTACACACATTTTCTGTTAAGTCTTTGAATTCATTTGGGATGACTCAAAACTCAAACTTGTTTTCCCTGTGGAGGGCAGCAGTTTAAACTGTTCAGCTTTTTCCATCTTCCGTCTGTTGCTTTACACCGAGAACTTTGAACTTCCTCGATTCACTAACAAGTCAATGATCACCAGAAGATGTGGGTGGAGTTTTCTTATAGATTTGGCGAGTTCTGTGGCGACTTCCTTTCTAAAATGGCTGCTTTTATTTTCCATTTATTGTAATTGCACTGAATTTCGGGGTCTGATTCCCTAAACTGAGCCTCGCCAGGCCTCTTCAGATTTGAAGGGTTCAATACCTGAGTATTACACCTGCCATACACTCTTGACCTTAAGCTAGTTTGACTTGCTTTTGTATATACTATAACTAAAGAAAGCCTACTATAAAGGCTTTTGCTTATTAGCAGATCCTCTGACAAGAGTGGAGTCTTTTCAGTGGAGAGTCACAGATTCTAACCCTCCAGGCCAGCGATTTTTAACCAGCGTGCGGTGGCAGGCACACCGATGTACCACAAAAAATTTTAAAACATGCAATACTTGACTACTTAGTTGGGAGCTGACATCTTTTCCCTTAGATTGTCAAATAAAAAAATGACAACAGCCAACACTATGATAGCTGTTTGGTGTGAATGAATAAAAATTATACCTATGAATATTTTATTTGTCAGCTCGGCAAAAAAAATTTTTTTTGGTGTGCTGCAGAAATGTAGTAATTAGTTCATGTGTGCCATGCGATGAAAAAGGTTGAAACTCTAGTCCGTGTTAAATTCAAATTAGGGAGAATCACGTGTACTTTCACCTGGATGAAGTCAAAACTACAATTGATTATTTGTTTAATTTCCTTTTTTTTTTTTTTTTTTTTTGCTGGACTATGGGATTCTTGATGGTGGAGGCAACATCTCATTGGCTTCTGTGTTCCCAATGCAGAGTGTAGAGTGGTCAACAAATACCGGCTGAGTGAATGAAGTTGGACACTTGAATTTGGCTACTAAATTGCAAGTTACTATCTAACCAAGCAGGTATTAAGTTAGGGATTTATTGATCAGCCCATTCTCTACACTGAAGCCCAATAATCTTTTAAAGAATTAAAGCAAGTTATTTCACAGACTGCATATTAATATCTAGTCATTTCCCAATGCACTCAAGAGAAAATGTAATCTTATTTCAAGGACTAGAAAGTATAGTGTGTTCTGCACATTCCCTCTCTCCTTAATCTCATTTCTTATGCCTCTCCTACTTTTTCATTTTGCTCCAGCTCACTGGACTTCTGTTTCAAGAATTTATTCTTCCTAAGCTTAGGGCTGACCCAGAGCTTTTCAGTCGCCCTTCACCTTGCCTAGAATGTTCTTCCCACAACTTTTCACATAGCTGGATTCTTGTTATTCAGGTCTCAAAAGCCTACAGTTAACTTTTCCCAGATATCCTTACTTCATATAGTACCTATGCGTAAGCACCTCTCTCCCACACAGACTCTGCGTCATGTGTTACTTTATTCTTTATAGCATTACTACTTTGTGAAGCCACTTTGATTGCTCATTTTCTTCTTAATGGTCTCTCTCCCATGATAATGTATAATCTTCATGGGGCAGGGACCTTATCTGCTTTTACCCCTGTATCTTCTGTGCCCATAACAGTGATTGCTGGGTACATAGCAAGATGTAAATAAGTATTTGATGAAACAATACAGTTAATCATAACAATCAAATCAAAGGTGATTGTAAATAACCTGAACTCAGAGTGGTCAATTCACCATAGCAGAGGTAAAAGCAGTTATTTGGCCTCAGGAGGTACAACTGCTGGCCCTCTGGTCCTGCATGGCCATGAGCCACAGAAATCCAGCTGCCACATAAGAAAAAGAGCAAAGAGCCAGCCTAAGTTGTTTTATTGCTCTTTTGCTCTTTTTGAAGTAGAATTTACACATAAAAAATGAGAACTATTAATGTTCTCACACAGTCTGGCCATATTGATTTTTCTCTACAATTGCTCTCAGTCATTTTGGGCATTTACTACTTACCAAATATTCATTTAGGGGCAGACATTGATCTCTATATCTATTGTGATCGTTTTTATTGTTCATTTTTTATCCTGTTGGTCCAAACACACCCACACAAATGCATCCCACAGTTTTTACTGTAGGACCTGCCGTATCTCCCAATGAAGACCGCTTCTCAGCACGCCTATCTGTAGATGGGACGGCCAGTGCAGACGGCCGCTCCAGCCCCGTGCTGCTGTCATGGCTGTGGGTGAGAGGGTGTTCACCGCCGGGGCTCCAGCGCCGACAGGCAGAGGGAAAGATGAGCACAGTGCACTGGCTGTTTCTTCTACCTGCTTGGAAGGGCTTCGACTTCTGGAGAGACAGTGCCCTTCATAGTGACTCCGCCAGCCAAGAGGGGACTTGTGAGCAAGCTGTGGTCGGTTGTCACAAAGGAGAGCACCAGATTTCACCACTTCCTCCAGCTCCCTTCTGGGAAGGGTCCTATCTCTGCACCTTTACCTCTTCTGGGCACCAGAGCTGTTTCTGTTTGTTCCACTGTTTGCTTCCTCTGAGCAAGTGCCTGTGGTGCCTCCATCGTCATTCCTGTGCCTAACAGTGCCACCATCTATGCTGGTGCAGGTAAGGCTGAAGGGCTGATTCTCCCTCTTTGTGTCCTACTGTGCCACATGGCCTCCAACGAAGAGCCCAGTGTCTTCCAAAGTTTCCTGGCGAGTGAGTTGCTTCAGATGTCAGTCAAGTTTCCTGATCCTCATTTCTATTTAGATTTTTTTTTTGCACAAACCCATAGCGAGGTCTACGTGCAAGTAACAGTTATGTAATAATTTCACTCCCTCTCTGATGTCTAAGTGTCCTTACTGCACTGTGTGTGTCTGCCTGACTCCAAAGCAGCTACTAACATTTATAGAGCCCTAGCCGTGTGCTTGGCACTGTGGGAAGTGCTTTATGTCTTTTAATCTCAGCTAAATCCTCTAAGGCAGATATTGTCATTATCTCCAGGAAGGCAAAAGGGAGTTTTGTCTGTTTTATTCTCTGCTATTTCCACACCATCTGCAGAGAGTCTGGAACAGAGCATTATGTAATGTTTGTTAGACAAATGAATGAGAAAACGGAGGTATGGCAAGGCAAAGTACGTAACTTGCTCAAGGATTTGGCAGTGCCAGGATTTGAATTGAGGCCCATCTGATGTCAAATCCTCACCCAGAATCTCTGGAAGGTTCCTTGGTCTCAGGCAGAGATTTCTGTCTGACCCCCGCCCCAGACATCCCACGTCTAGGTCTCCACGTGGAGTGGGGACCAGCTTCCTATGAAGACAAGACTATACTCCGCGAGGAAAACTGAGGCATTGATATGGAGTTAAATGCTTTTGAAACGTCAAATATTAAAACACGAGAAAACAGGTTTAACAATTCCTAGTTCCTCTCTCTTTCCTTCCAGTCTAAGTTCCTCCACTATTGGCTTGGGCTAAAGAATTCTCTTTGGTTTTTCTTCTTCCCCACCACCCAGTCCTTCCATCGTCAATGACCAGCTCAAAAATGATCATGCTTCACAATCTTGATACCTTGGTGAGAAGTTAGCTCTCCCTTCTGAGCTCAGTGCTTATTTGTCCAAGGTTATCGTGAAGTTGCTGAGTAAATAACAGTATGTCCATTGCCTGGGTAGCTCCAAGTGAGTAGAACTTATTGTGTCATTTGTTAATTACATAGGACGTTGAATTCCTTTTGTGCACATGTCCGCTCTCTTCGCCTGGATCTTATGAACCTTGTCGACAGGGTCTGGGTCCTCTTTTGCTTCACACAGCACGCAGGGCAGAGACTAGCCTTAGACACTGACCTTTACTAGTGACGACACCGACGGGAAGCTGCGCTGGCCCTTGGCCAAGGGCACTGGTGTCTTGGGCATCACTCAGTTCACCTTAAGCTCCATTGTGTTGATCTTCAAGGTCTACGTAACTCACAGCGAGCATAACATTCCTGATGAGAGAGTTTTGCACATAAATGGTTTTATTCACTTGAGATTTTTATGCTCAGTGAAAATTTCAGGTGTTAGACGGCTTTTCAAAGCTCCTGAGCAGTTTGTACATGATTGTGATTAGGTTTTTGTAGGAGAGAAAAGTCCAGACACTGTTTTCCTTCCCTGGATGAGGATTTGGCCTTGCTTAGCTGATCACAACTTCAGAAGGGGAAATGCCTAGAATGAGCCAATACTCACTTAAATGGAAGTATTGGATGGCTAATTTAAATTCTCCTAAATGGTGCTATAACTCACCACAAATTGGTTTTTTTCCCCCCAAGTTGAACATGACCTTGCTCTGCAAGGAGTGCCATCAGCATCTAATTTTCCACTGAGGAGCCCCGAGCCCAGGGAGGGCTAGGGAAGAATATGGCACCTCTCCATGTGCTGCTGAGTTTTCATGTTCTTGTTAGACTGCACATTAATTAGACTATTTGTGCATTTCTACAGACTTTTTCAATCAATCAATAATGTATTGGAAATGCTCAGGAGCATCACTTGCTGGAGCAAATCTGAAAAGAAGCATCATCTGTTAACTCTTTGATTAATTATCTGCTTAATTTAGATCAATCTATTCTCCCTTGCATATTTTCAATAACGGTATACAATTCTTTGGTCCTGGATTATCTGGATGGTTCCCCACTTTTTAAGATTGTTTTCTGTGTTGGGCACAGTCAAAAACGGGAGAAAGAGATCCCACCCCCCAATTCCTATAGGATGTGGCCTTAACTGGGGCTGTGTATCTATGAGGACGTTTTAAAGTTACAATTCGTGGCTGCTGGCACAGACATTAATCTGAAATTGTACCATCTCAAGACATCCTTGCTGGCGCATCAGTGACAACTCTGAACACACAGACTCAGAGGCAGACCAAAATGTGCCATCCTACGCAGATCGCCCTAGACAGGACCCAGAAGAGGAAACCCAATTAAAAAAATGACAAACACAAAAGTACACAACGATGTTAAAGAAAAAGCCCATCTTCAGGCCTCGTCAGAACACTGGATAATTAGACTTCCAAGCATTCAGTCCACGGCCGTCTTATAGAAGAAACAAAAACCCCCAAACAGCACTTACAACCTGTCCTGAACCGTATATATTCACTGAAATGTACTACAGTTTACAATCATATACCTGGGTCAAACTGTGGAAATGGAAACACTGCAGCTCCGCACTGAGATCCTGGTTTGAGCTCTGGCTCTGCCAGAGGACCCTTCTAGTTATTCTGGGAGGACAAGGAACCCAATCTCATTGAGCTACAGCTTCCTTATCTATTAAAAGAGGACAACAAGTCGATAGTTGTGAAGAATAAATGAGGCGAGGTGTGCAAAATGCTTACAAAGCATAAAGTTTGGCACGTAGTATGGGACCTGATAGTATTGGCATTTTCAAGGTTACGAAGTTAATAAATCACACAGCCAGACCCAAGACATCAATCCTTATTGAGGAGTAAATAGTTTAGATATTGAAACTCAGTGTAATATTATCTACCTATTTACCCTTGCCAACTTTCTGAAATCGATGTCTGTGACTTCCACTACCAGGCCAATGCTGTAGCTGGCACCTCGGTCTTTCTGTTGCATGTGATATTCTCATAAATATCAAATTAGGGGTGATTCTTTCTTTTTCTCACAAAAATACTATGTGATCAGGGTAGACTGTATACCAACTTTCCAGTTTAGGAAAGTGAACCCAGACCCATCAGCTTCTCTGTCCACGGCACTCAGCGACTCAGTGATGGGATGTTACTTCCCTGTAGGGAAGTCGTTTCCATTCTACTTTTTAAGGAAATTTCAAGTTTGCCCCCTTCCAGGTCAGGACCCTGGACCAGACCCATTTCTCCCCTTTGGCTCCTTCAATAGCCAGTGAGGTGGACTCCCTGTTTTCACACTTTGTCCCCTACAATTTGTCATGCTGCAAAGTGACCACCTTTAAAGTTACATGACACCATGTCTCTTTCCTCCAATGACCTTCCATGCTTTTAGTTCACAGTTACACATTCTCACTGTGACCTTGAAAGCCCTGCATAAGGTGGCCCCTGGGGTCCTTTCCTCCTAGCCTCAAGCCACTCCCCTTCTTGCTTATCAAGCTCCAGGCACACTGGCTGACTTGGGCTCTCTTGAGAACTCAGCAAAGGCCTTCCCATCTCAGGGTCTCTGTGAATGCCATTCCCTGTCCCCGAAAATTTATATTCCCCAAGCACCAGCTGCATGTCCTCCTTGAGAAGTCTGGTTCTTCCCAACCTTTCAACCTTGGCATAAACGTCCCCTTCACAGAGTGACTTCTCTGAGCCCCCTGACAGAAGTAGGCCTCTTACAGTATGCTCTCACACTGCCTCCCTAACATTTACCGTAACGTATAGCATTTTATCTGTATTTATGATTTGTTGTCATGCCTCCCATGATGTTGGAAGTTCCTTGAGAGCAAGATCAGGTTCGTTTTGCACATCCACATATCTCCAGCACCTTCGTCTGCAGATCATGAAAGTGTATTTACTGTGTAAATGAATACCTCAACCCACGCTTGTTGGTCGCTGAGCTATGCAGTGTCAGGCCCCAAAGAGGAGAGAGGGGCCACCGTGCCCTTAGGAGTCCTTGGTTGGATGTCTGTGTCTTAAGGAAGAGCCGATTTCCAACTAGGGTACCACAGACTGGCCTCGGACTTTCCCAAATCACCCCTAAGCCCTGGAGTGCACCTGGAGGGGTGGCTGAAAGTCCCAAACCATTAGTTTTCAACCGGTCCTGCTGGTAGCCTATCCATTCACCTCCACAAAAGTTATCAATTGCTCTGAGTCCACAGAAGTCAAGAGGTTGCCCTGAATCTGGCTCAGGCTGCGGGTGGGGGTGAGGAGGTGAGGAGCAGGTCTGGGGTTGAGGTGTATCCTTCTTCCCCTCAACTGCTGCCTCACCCTGACTTTCGACATGAGGATTAGAGTAGGCATAATCTCAGCGGCTTTATAAAGTGTCACTTCTGGTTCAATTTTACTCCTTGATCTTTTTCTTTCACACAAAGGAATCTCCGGAAGTGATGTTTGAAAAAATATTATTTAAAAGGACTTCATTTTATAAACAAGGAGGTGGTCCTCAATCTAAAAGGCTGAATCTAACATCTAAGACTTTGGGGAAACTTTTAACAAATTCCAGTCCCCACGCTACACCCCAAACCAATGGAATCAGAATCTTTGGAAGTGGGACCTAGGCATGAGAACATGATTAGAAATAACAAATGCTTGTCAGGATGAGTTATAACAGTAAAGGGACTTTGTCTCTGACCCTTCATTTCATTAGCGACTGTGGCTTCAGGGGCGATATGAAAAACGGCAATAAAACTAAGAGATGGTATTTTAACTGGCTTAAAGGTCCTTTTTCTCCCCAAGGTAATATTTTAAACATTGGAAAAGTGGTAATTTTCATTTGTCAGTGGAAAAGCTCTCTGAGAACTGATTTTTTAGAAAAAGAAAATACTGGCGAGGCTCACCAATTCGTTGCGTAATTGGAGATGACAGTTAACCTCTTTCTTTGAAGGCACCATTAAGTTTTCTCAGGCTTAATAATGGAGACGGCGTGTTGCATAGGGTAGAGTCCTGGACGCCAGTTTCAGGTGCAGGAGGAATGTCACCTTGCTTTGCTGTCAACCAGTAATATGTGGCAGATTTCAGCCTGGGGGCTGTACTCCTCAGTGAGGCTGTATCGAAGGTATGTTTGTAGGGCGATTAAAGAATACACTAGTTTCCTTCTAAAACTGTCCATCTTTGGAGGGGGACAAGATCAGTCACACGTTGCTGTGAGTTGCTGTAAGATTCAAATGTGAAAATGTATATAAAGGGCTTAAGCACAATGCTTGGCTAGCAACATGCTCACTAAATGGTACAAGCCATTCTCACTCTTAAAACTGTGCTGATTTTCAGATCATTACGAATAATTTCAAAGCCAAGAGGGCTGAAAATGCCCCTTCAGCGCACTAAGAATTCCTCTAGGCCATTTTCAGCACCCAGTGCACTGTGGGTGAACCCGATTCTTACATGGAAATTATCACCGTAGGCTCACATGTTTAAGTTGATGTAAATGAGTAAATGTGAAGAAGGAAATAAAATTCAGGAATCCTCCTGATTTGTTAATTGGTTCCGATTATAATGGGCACACCAATTTTCAGGTTTTTGGGAGGAAAGTACTAGAAACTTTATAGATATCATATCTCTTCTGTCAGCATTAAAAAATTCTTGTTGATTCCTCTTTGGCAATGTCAAAACTTCCACTGAAGTAAAAAAGTGAGGAGTTGGGGGTATTTCCCACTTAGGAGAGATAATATAAGGAAGGACCATTTTAAAATTACAGATCATGAAGCCCCATCATTACTCTGCAGGGCTTGGCATTAAATGGAAAACAAGGAGCAGGGACACAATGGTGAAGTTATTTAACATCTATATGTACCTCTCTGCCTGGGCACATATAGAGAAAGGCACACATTTAAATGTCTAAATAATGAAGGGAAGTATATTAGGCCGATACTTCAACAACAGAGCAACAATTAAATTGGGTCATCTGCACAGCGGTACGTCACGAAGAAGACAGTTAAAATCCGTGGAGAAAACGTTTCCTTGAATCTGGACTGTTTCACTGTGTGACCGGGATACTGACCTCACCACTGTGAGTTTTAGATCAGGAGCTCGAGGTTTGAGTCCTGTGGTGGCCTGAATTCTCCTACTGCCTCACTTCTAAGCAGGCACCCATCTCTCTTACACCTCTGCTGTCTGCTCCTCGTGTTTCTCTCTCTGCCCCTTGCCAACGATCAGGTACTGGGGGTGGGTAGGAGGACCCAGGCAGCAGTCTTCCAGACAGCGCTGAGGTGGTCTGCCCAACCACAATGGTCCCTTTCACTGCCCCTTCATCGACGCAGGTTCCCGATGGCCACGTTATATGATGCGACCCCATTGTTCTTTGGTCAGAAGTGGAAACTTCATCCAAGTGGGACTAGGGTCTTTCACAAGATTTTGGGATGAGGTACATTGAAGAGAAGAAGGAGAGGTGGGGGAAGAGGTAAGAAGAGTACGATGGCTCCTCATCATTCAGGTCTCCACTCACATGTCCATCACTGTAAAGCCTTCCTGACCACCCAAGCTGAAGCCACTGTCACCCTTCTGACACTTCTACATCACAGTCCCCTGTTTGATCTCCTTTGAGTCACGTTTTAATATGTGGAGTAATCTTGTTCTTGTTTGTGTGTTTTATTAGCTACTTGCTCCCTCCGATGATAACTGCGTAGGCAGGGACTGTGGTTTTCTTGGCCTCTCAGCCTTTGGAGCCTAGAACAGTGCCTGGTACACATAGACATTTTTTTAATGGACACGTAAAAGTTGGATGAGTTCATGAAAAGAACAACAGATGTAATATATTTTTTAAGTGTCAGAAGCCACAGACCAGTATTTCTCTGTCCATTTGGGATAATTCTACCTGATGTTATAGGGATAATTTAATTAAAATGTAAAAGTTAAATTCCTCTCTCCCCCCAAATCATGCTCCCCTTCTTTATTCACTCAGGAACAAACAGAACTCATGATATAAGAAGCAACTTCTAGAATAATTTAACTCAAGCCTCTAATGACTTACAAGCATCTTTTTCTGTCGTTTTCCTTCCTAAATCTCAGACAAAAAGAAACATGACTTAACTTTCCAATTCTGGGCAACAAAAAGAGTCTAGAGAAGAAACAGAAATCATTCATCTCCATTTAAATTTTGCAAGCAGTTGGCCTCCTTTACTAAGTAACTGAGATTTAACATAGTTAAATGCTCCCCTGTAGGGTACAAACTAGCTATGTTGTAGAGGGCTCATCATTCATCATCTAAACTCACATTTTTTTGAGACCTACCAACTACCCCGTACTTGCCCTGAACTATTCCAAGTAGAATATACAGAAAAGAACAAACATGTTTTTCTTACAGGAGCTGCTTCTAGTCATCATGGTAGATGAGCACAGTTACAGACGAACACAGGATGGAATGCATAACAAATACCCAGGTCATAAAAGGGGGCTATGGCCAAGTGCTCACTTTTGGGGGTATTTGCACAACTACCATCATGCCTTCGAATGATGATTATGTAGCAGGCCCTGGGTAGGTAAATCAGAATTGGTCTCAAGGAGCTTATTATTTAACAAAGGGACTGAGAAGTAGTGAGATAAATAATTACAAATGTGATAAATGCTATGATAGAAAAGAACAGAGTAGTATGAGCAAAATATCTTAGGGGACCTACTTTAAGTGGGAGGCAGGTACCAAGGGGGCTTGAAAGGCTTATCTTTGAGATGAACCTTAAGCAAAGGTATGACACGGTCAAGAAGGGGGTGGGGAGGATGCAGGCAGCGGAAACACACATGTGAACTCCATAGGGATGGAATCACCTTGGCATGTTAGGGGAACCGGGAGAAAATCATATGCATGGAATAAAGAGAACAGCATCGCCTGAGGTGACTTTAGAAATGGAGGCTGATCCAGCAAAGCTTTGCAGAATATCATAGATAGTTTGTTTAGCCGGGTAAGATTGAACATTAAGCAGGTATATCATAGCCTCTCTGTTCTTTAGATCTCAATGAACAGCTAGTGACTGAGCACGGTGCTGGGCACTGCTTCCTGCAAGTTGAAGTGCACAGACCTAACCTGAGGGCTGCTGAAATGGACTATAGCACAGGTAGCAAACACAAGGCCTGCGGGCTGAATCCGGCCCTCCACCCTGTTTTATCCAGCCCGATGCCTTGTTTCTACCTGGCGGCAGTGCCGAGCACTCGCTTAACTGTAAAGGAGAAGTTACATTTATACAGTCCTAAAATTACATTCAGCCCTTTGAAGGCTACCATGAGGCTGATGTGGCCCCCGGTGAAAATGAGTTTGACACCCCTGGTGTCAAATTGCTACTTATTGATAAGGGAGACCTGGGGCTGGCCCGGAGCACAGTGCCTTCGCTGCCAAGCCCCGTTCCCATCCATGACTCTTAAAAAGAATTCAGAGAGATGAATAGGCTCATCTTTTCTCTGCTCATTATTAGTCGGAGAATATTCGAAAAGGGGGAAAATGCCTTCATTGGAAGAAACTTCTTTCATCTAGTTATAACTAGATAATATTTTATATCTGCTTCTGAGGCATCTCAAAGGGAGGCTCTTTATTACTAGTTTTGCCAGAGTTACGCTAAGTCCGCCACATGCCAAATGCTTTGGAAAATCCCACCGACAGCCACGGCTGCTGTGGTGTTTGGAAATTACAAGTGGTGATAAGATGTCAGGAGGCCCATCTGCTCCTTGGAAGAGGCTCAGATGCTACTTGAGAGGTAGGAAGTGTGAAGAAGACTCGGCAGCTTTTCCTTGACACCCTGAGAGCGAGGAGGACAAATTCTAAACTTTTCTCTACCAGCCATTTCCTCTTTGACCTGGAATGTTCCATTTGAAAGGGGTGAAAGAGCAAAACATGATGTAGATTTGTCCAGCCTCCTAGAATCTTCCATCTTCTTTTTAACCGTTTATTTTATTATTATTTTTTAAATCGGGGTGTAGTTGAGATGTAACATTGTAGTAGCTGCAGGTGTACAATGCAGTGGTTCAACATTTGAATATATTACAAAACAATCACTGCAGTAATTCTAGTTACTACCCATTATCATACAGTTCCATATTTATTCTTTTCTTGTGATGAGAACTTTTGATCTATTCTTAGCAACTTTCAAATATGCAGTACAGTGTTACTAACTATAGTCATCATGCCGTACCTTACGTCTCCATTTATTTTAAACTGGGAATGTTGACGTCCTTCACCCATTTTGCTATCCTCCGCCCCCACCCCTAACTCCTTGCCTCTGGTAACCACCAATCTGTTGCCTGTATTTATAAGCTCAGGGGTGCGTGTGTGTGCGTGTGCGTGTGTATGTGTGTGTGTGGGCATGTGTGTTTATTTTGGTGTTTAGTTTTGAAGATTCCGCCTCTAAGTGAGACCCTACGGTGTTTGGCTCTCCCTGTCTGATCTCACTTAGCAGCATGCCCTCGACGTCCATCCCCATTGTCCTCAATAGCCGCCTGCTAGAACCTTTGTAGCTTTCCAACTTTCATACCCCTGCAGGGATCTGAGAAAGATGCAGATTTTGCTTTAGGAAGTTTCAGGTGGGGCCTGACCTTCTGCATTTCTAACAAGCTCCTACGGATGCCGGAGGACCACGAGCCGAAATTTCTCAGAAGCGTTATAATCTATTTGAGAAGTAGGGTGGTGCGCAAGAGTTGAGGCCTACTGCGAAGACATCTTTGTCCTCAATACGTGGATAGTGTCTGACTCAGGAGTCTCGGAGCCCTGATGCCCCATGAGTGTCTTCCTCCTGTGTGTTTTTACTTGTTGCTTGCTTGGGGGAAATGCAAATACTTGATGAACTAAATATATCAAAGTTCACCAAATTCTGTTGCATCTACTTCCTCTAATCTCTTATCACAGCCTGTTAATTTTCTTTGCCCTTTTCCATGCCCTTATCATTATGCTCCCCCTGCCTTGCTCCTAGAGCATCTTAACCTGACATTTTGCCTCTAGGGTCCATTACGGCTTTTAATATAGGAGTCAAGGTTATTTTTCTAAAGGGCAAATCCTATGTTATGACCCATCCTAAAATCCTTCCATGTTGTCTTCAGGATAAAATTTAATAGGACCCTGAGAGGCATTTTCCCTGTTATTCTGAAATTATAGTAAGGCCCAAAGTTGAGGGTAAAAGGCACTCCGTTTCTTGCATCCTAAATTCAAATAGCTGCTAGGAGAGCTTAACAGAATATAGACATAAATAGATAAAGGGATTTTAAACAGGGAATTGGCCTCAAGCAATTGTGGAGGTCAGTTAAGCAGCAAGGCTGCTGTCTCTGCGTTTGACAGGAAGGGAAGATAAATGTAAAAAGTGGGGGACAGGAAGAGCAAGCTGGCACCATGAGCTCCAGCGGGGTCCCCACAAGATGGACTGATACCTTTCAATTTTTGTCTCTGATATCGGCGACAATGATGCCCTGTAGAAGCTAGGGTCTGTTATCACAAAACCAAACACACACACACCTTGCCCAGAAGCCAGAGGAGCTAAAAAATGATCCAAGGGAAGGCAGAGCAGACTCAGGGCCAGCTCCTGCTTCAGGAAAACAACGTGAGTCAGCAGAACAGCAAGTACGTGCCTGAGCTAACCAATGAGAGCTGCTTCTTCTCCACTCTCCCAACCGCCCACGGACCTTCTCCGGGAGATGTTAGGGAAAGTGAGCACCGAACGGTGCAGTTCACTGTTGACAAATTGCATATCTTGTCATATGACAAAGGTGGACATATTACAAAATCATTGCAATGGGTTCCTTTAAAAAAAAATAGGACCATGTATCTTTTTTGTTTTCCAGAGTTCTTATTTTAGATCTTGGAAATATATAGGGTGTGGCAAAAGTAGGTTTACAGTTGTTTGTATGGAAAATGATACCATAATTAATAGATAATACTACAAGAATAAAGTCTGTTTCACATACAACTAGTGGACACTAGTAGACGCTGAATGAAACACAGTAAAAGCATAGAAAAGAAATAAAGAGTATCAGCGAGTGGTGGAATCTCTTCAAGTGGCTTCACGTACAAGCAATTAGAGTGTCTGAAGGACAGGAGGGTCAGGCACGGAAAAATTATATCAACATACAGTGGCTGAGAGCTTTCCAAATTTGATGGGAACCATAAAACATGGAGCCATTTGAAACTAAAAAAATCCCAGTCACAAGAAACATGAAGGAAACGACCCTGACACGTGGTAATCAAATTGCTTAAACCCAGTAACAGAGGGAAATCTTATGTATAGAGGAGCAAATTGCTCATCAGAGACAATGTAATCATACAACTGAAGACATCTTAAAAAGTGTCAGCTGAGAAGTTTATACCCAACAAAATCATTGTTCAAAATGAAGTTGGAATAGAAAAGATTATAAGGGAATACTAAAAATGATTATATATCAACAAATTAGATAGCTTAGTGAAAATGGACAAACTCTTATAAAGGTGCAAACTACTAAAATATACTAAAAATAAGAAAATTTGACTAGACCTGTAACAAGAGAAGAGTTTGAATTAGCAGTAAAAACTTTTTGCAAAAAATATAAAAAAATCTATGACCAGATGGCTTCAATGCTAAGTTCTGTCAAATATTGAAAGACGCGTTAACACCAGTTTTTCCAAAACTCTTCCCAAAAAATATAAGAGGAAAGAATACCTCCATTTCATTCCAGAGGACAATACTATGATGGTACCCAAAGCAGACAATGACATCAAGAAAGGAGAGCTATATCCCTTAGGAATAGAGACTCAAAAACCCTCAACAAATAAGAGAAAAGAGAACCCCATCAATACAAAAGAAAATTTATCCCCTAAATGCAAGATTGGTTCACATGAAAATCAATCAACATAATACAGCCTATTAATAGAATAAGGGACAAAAACCACATGATCAACTCATTTGATCCAGAATAAGCACTTGAAAAAATACAACACCCTTTATGATGAAAACACTCAACAAACTAGGAATAAGAGTAAACTTCCTTAACCTGATAACGGGCATCTGTAAAAAAACCCACAGACAATATCACACTTATAGGAGAAGGACTGAAACCCTTCCTCCTGAGATCAGGGGTACAAGGAGGCCCACGCTTGCCTTTTCTACTTAACACTGCAGGGGAGTTTGTATCCAGCATAATTAGGAAAGAAAAAGAAGTACAGGACATTCAACGTGGAAAGAAAGAAGTAAAATGATCTTCATTCTACAGGGTCTCATATTACATGATGTCCTAGAGAATAAACACAAACAACCAACCAGTTCAGCAAGTTTACAGAATACAAGATCGGTATACAGTGATCAACTGTATATCTACACGCTAGCAATAAACACTCAGAAGATAAAATTATAAAGTAATTTCATTTATAATATAATCAAAAAAGAATATGTAGAGATAAGTTTAAGTAAAGATGTGTAGACTCGTATACTGAAAACTACAAAATATTATTGAAAGAAAAATTAAACAAATAGAAAGACACCCCATCTTCATGTAAAATGAAATATTGTTACAATGACAATATTCCTCAAATTAATCTACAGGTTCCATGAAGTCCTTACCAAAATCTCAGCTGATGTTTCTGCAGAAATTGACAAACTGATTCTGAAATCTGTATGGAAATTCAAGAGACCCTGAATAGCCAAACAATCTTGAAAAAGAAGAAAAAAGTTGGAAGACTCATATTTCACAATTTCAAAACTTACTACAGAAAATGCAGACAACTGTAATTGAACAGCAATAAAAATAAATAAATAAATAAATAAATAAATAAACTTACTACAAAGACACAGTAATCAAGACTAGTTGGGGGGACTGTTACTGGCATAAATCCAGATATATGTATCAATGGAATAGAAACGAGAGGTCATCAATGACCCATTCTTTTACAGTTGAATGCTTTTTGAGAGCTACAGTAATCAAGACAATGTGCTTTTGGCACAAAGATAAATAGATCAATGGAACAAAATAAAGACACACATAAATAAGCCCACACAAAAAGAACTAATTTTTGGCAATGATGCAAAGACAATTCAGTGAAGAATAGCTTTTCAATAAATTATGCTTGAATAAGATATTCATATGCAAAAATGTCAACTTCGATCCATACCTCACACCATACACAGAATTTGTCTTAAAATGGACCCTAGGATTAAACATAAAAACCTAAAGTTATAAAACTTCAGAAATCATGGGAGAAAATTTTTTGTAATCTCGAGTTAGGCAAAGATTTGTTACATAAAACATCAAACATGTAGTTCTAAATTTTTAAATTGAACTTCATCAAAATTTAAAAAAGAATTGCTCTTTGAAAGATTCTGTGAAGAGAATCCCCTGGGAGAAAATATTTGTAAAGTATATATCTGCTAAAAAGATTTGTGTCCAGAATATATAAATCGCTCTAAAAACTCAATAAAAAACCATCCGATTTTTATAAGAGGGCAGAAGATCTGAATCAACCAAACATGGAAAGATGCTCAGTAAGAGTAGTCACTAGGGGAATGCAAATTAAAAGCCCAATGGGAAGCCACCACGCAACTTACAGAATGGCTAAAACTAGAGAAGACTGACCATGGCAAGTGTCAGCAAGGGTGTGGAGGGTCTGGAATTCACACACTGCTACTGGGATTGTAAAATGGTGCAATCACTGTGGAAAACAGCTTATAGTTCTTCAAAAGTTAAGCATACTGTAACATATGATGCAGCCATTTTGCTTCTAGGTGTTTATCTAGTTATTTACCCAACAGAATTAAAAGCTGATGTACCTATAGATACGTGGACAATAATGATTATAGCAGGTTTTATTTGTAATAGCCCCAAAGCGGAAATACTGAAATATCCATTCATAGCTGACAAGGTGTGGACTATCCACATAATGATTTCTACTTAGCAATAAGAGGGGGTAAACTATTAATACATGTAACATGAATGAATCTAAATTCCTCTGAATGAAAGGAGGCAGACCAACAGCGTATCTACTGCATGACACTATGATTGCATTTGGGAATGCAGACCCAGGGACGGTGAAAGAAAACAGATTAGTTTTTGCCTGGGGTGGGTCCAGGGAGGAGAGGGAACACAGGACCACAAGGAAGCAGGAGGCAACTTCCGTGGGAGACAAAAATATTCGTTATCTGATTGTGGTGAAGGTTTCATGAGTATATAAATATGTCAAAACTTATGAAGCTGTACACTTTAAATATGTATAGTGTATTGTATAACAATTATACTTCAATAAAGCTATGTTTTAAGGATCAATTTCATCCTTCCAGGTGCCACAAATTATGAATAATTCCAACTCTGTCATTTGACTCAGTCATAAAACTTCTAAATCAGTATTACGACTGACTTTACAGGGGACAATACAGAATCCAATAATGCGGCTCCCCAAAGGACAGTCTGAGAAGTTTTTTATTTGGTTAAATGACTTTCTTTTTTTCACTGAAATGAGGAGTGAAAACTGGTGAGGATTTGAAAAGCTGTGAGATGTATTTCTGCAACTCTGCTTTTAGTCTTCATGCCTATGTGAAATTCTTTCCCAATCAAATTTACATCCAAGGCTTTCAATATCAAATTTTGTACAATACCTATTAATTTTTCAGATGCTATTATTTGAGTGATTGGAGCATTGCAAATATCATTAAAATAATGGGAAGAGTTTTTGCAGCAACACTGCACAAGACGTGTATTTAAATATACTTCAAACTTGGGCTTTTCCTATTACCAACCAGTGTCAAACTTTTGTTGATTTTTTTTTTTTAACTACAGCAACAGTGAAAACAATAATACAGGCCGGAATGGCTTTGTTTTCTGCAATGGCACGTGATCAGCAGAGGGATGGACTGGTTGTTCCCCCCCGAAATAACGGAGCTGGTGCCATTAGTCAACGTGCTAGCCTTTTCGTTGATCTACGTTTATTACTTCCATACCTGGTCAGAATGATTTATTGTACAATCCCCTCTTTTTATTATCTTGTCTCATGCATTTTTCAATAAGGGACTGGCAGTAATTCCTTACAGCTTTACTAACAATAAAATCGGGCCATTAGAATAGTTTTTCTCTGGAGACCTTTTAAAGTTCATAGTGCCTGGA
Source organism: Desmodus rotundus (assembly GCF_022682495.2). NCBI lineage: Eukaryota > Metazoa > Chordata > Mammalia > Chiroptera > Phyllostomidae > Desmodus > Desmodus rotundus. The sequence goes on from NC_071392.1 coordinate 147,461,476, forward strand.
TAACTTTCAGTGATCTGTGGATTGCAAGTTACGCAGGAAACCCTGAAGGCAGGTTTCCAGTTGGAAACTTCAGATGTGGGTAAGGTTGCCTTGTTATTTGCATTGCAACTTCGGCTAATTCACTGAGACTCTGAAACAGGTGTTGAAAGTAAGTTTGAAGCAGAGCAAGAGAAGCTTTGCAGTTTCACCGGTGTTACAGTTCTCAGCTTTATCTACTCTGTGTACCTTTATATGACTTAAATGAAAACAAGTCAGTAATTCCTTTGCTGGTATAGGAAGATGCACCATGTGGCAATGAATAATTGATAATGGTTCTGGGACCCAATTTCAGTATGTGTGTGAGAGGCTCCCCATCCCCCTACTCCAACATAGCACCAGGCAATTCTCCAGAAACCGGCTGGGTGTCCTACAGTTTAACTCAATTCTGACATCAACAGCCTGGAGAGAGTATCATACTCCACAGTTTAGGGGGTCAGGCCCACAAGACACTCCTGCCCCACTTTGGAGGCCAGGAACATGCCCAGGTTGTTAGCTTCTGACCCTCTGGCTACAGATTGGAGGTTCCAAAGACGCCCCTCCAACTCAGGATGCCAACTGTTACCTGTACTTGACTGACTGGCTACAGATCAGACGTTCCCATGACCTTCCTTGGGTTTAATTCATTTGCTACAGCAGATCACAGAACAAAGAGAAACATTTTACTTGGTAGACTACCAGTTTACTAAAAAAGGATATAACTCGGGAACAGCCAGATGGAAGAGACGTGCAGGGCCAGGGTGTGGGGGAAGGGGCCTCCGTGCCCTCTCCAAGCACAATGTGCTCCCCCCACCTCCACGTGTTCACCCACCTGTCTTCTCAAACCCTGTCCTACTGGTTTTTGCGGAGGCTTCATTACATAGGCACGTTCGATTAACTCATGAGCCACCGGTAAGTGATTCGATCTCTGGCTCCTCCCTGTCCCCGGAGGTTAGAAGGGTGGCACGGCAAGTCCCACCCCTCTCGTCACAAAGTTGGTTGTTCTGACAACCAGGCCCCAACCCCAGGCAAGGTCCAAAAGTCCTCATTAACAGCGAGAGACAGCTGTTAACAGTCTATGGTCAGTCTATGGAGAGAGAGCTAATGGATGGCTGTCAGTCACTCAGAAAATTCCAAGGGTCTTAGGAGCCCTGTGCCAGGAACGGGGGACCCAATGTATAGTTCTTATAAATCATGATATCACAATAACATAACCCGATTCTTCTGAAGCTATTTTGTGTTTCTGTTTTGCAACCCCATGTTCGTAAGGACTGAGGCTCAGAGAGGCCCGTTATCTCGGCTGAGATCGCACCCCTAACATGGTGTGGGCTGTGTCTCAAACAGGTTTGTCTGCTTATACATCCAACGTTCTTCTTTGTTTTTGTTGCTGCTTAAATCTATTTATCCATCTCATTAATACACAATTATGGCCCTTATGTTGGTTTTAGATTAGGAAATTGAGTGAAATTAATTTGAGTGTATAAAATTAATTTGTTTTGTAATTTTGCTTTGAGTTTCACATTTTTTAATTAACATACAGGCTTATAAATGAGTCCTATTCAAGACTAACTTCATACTAGTTCTGGTTCAGCTTTCAGATTGTTTTCAGTTCTTGGATAAGGCACCAAAGAGGGTCACCTCCAGGGAGGATGCTGGAAAGGCATTAGTCCTATTCTGGTTCCTTTTAGCTAACATAGGAATGAGGATAACACATAAACAAATTCAAGTGTTTTTCTCTCACTTCTGGGAGAAATGATCGAATAGTCTTACAGATTTTCTTTTCCTTCCTTCCTTCCTTCCTTCCTTCCTTCCTTCCTTCCTTCCTTCCATTTTTTTGAATGGCTTGCTACTGATTTCCATGTATGATTCATAAAATCCATTTTTTAAAATACACAGCATTCTACTTGCTAACATTCAAAGTGATTTATGGGGAAGACCAACAATCCCACCTAGTGTCAAGGAGCATAAGAAAGAAGCGCTAACTTCAAACACAATGTAATAAGGAACAGAGTAAGTGCCCCATATGGAATGGCAAAAAGATGAAAAATGACCCACGAAGTTCAGCTCTCCCATGCAGAGAACAGAAGGTGATTTTTCAAAAAGACAAGAGTAAACACTCAACGACAAATCCAGTAGTATGCTAACATGAGACCCAGCAGACTTTTGCTCAACAAACATTTGTTGACCAATAATTATGTGTCTAGTGCTGGTGCCCAACAGAGAACAGAAGGTTTGTTTGGGAAGCCTGTATTTTAGTGGGAAGATAAAAAATACACAACCACACACACACACACTATGTCAAATAGAAGTGAAATGAAGAAGAATAAAGCAGGGTGAGGAGGAAACATGAAATGATGCTAATTTATATGCTCAGTACCTGCTTTTCTGATACACCCGATATAGCTCTGACATTTGAATGGGACTATCAGTAAAGTGAGGGCACTAGCTGATGGGTATTGGGGGTATATGGTTTAAGGCAGAGATAGGAGAAAATGCCACTAACCTGAGGGAGAAGCGTTGTTGACGTATTCAAGGAGCACTGAGAACACCAACGTGGCTGGAATGGCGTGAACTAGGCAGAAAGTTGTAGGAAATAAGGTGGGAAAGGCAGTGGACAGAGTCTTTGAGCTGACGCTAAGGATCTGAGCCTGTTATTACATAGATTTGGATGGAATTCCAAATGCTATTTAGCCAAGGTAATGCTTTTAATAAACAACAACAAATGTGGAATATTAAAAAACAAAGGCATCGTGATTCACATAGAAATTTTGTTATTTGTAATTTTTCACTATGATAAATGAATGCTTCCATAAACCTAGCCCTGTGGATACATATTTTTTTCTTGTCAACAATTTAATATTCTAGTTTTTCTTGGGTGGGAGTTTGTATTTTAGCCTTAAGTATTACTTTCTAAAGGCAGACAAGACAAAGGAGGTATTTTTCAGGGAAGCTGAGCTGCTATATATTAAAAAGAAAATAAAAACCTATCAGTATCTGCAGTAATCCCTGTGTGTGTTTAGTTGTGTGTTTTTAAGGGTGAGGGATACAATATGGCTTGATTCAATTTATCACCCCAAGTATTTAATGAAAACATATTAGGATCACAGCTCCTTTGGGAATAAATACAAACCTAATTGAAAAACAGTCGGTCCCTGCTTCCTTAGTGTTTTGCAGTATAGATTCCATTATTGAACTGGTCCATGTACCAGAAATGGAAGCGAAATTATTTTAGGATTTTACTGGGGAAACAAAATTTGAATGAGAGTCAGAAGATGCCAGTTCGACCCTAGTCTCCATCACCTCCCAACTGCACATGACCTTGAGCAACTCAGGTATCTTTGGTGTTTTCTTATCTGTAAAATGAGGCTGATTATCCCCTCCATTATCATTTCAACAGGACTGCAAATGCTGTTATAACAGCAAGGGAATTTACATAAGGTAAAATGATTAGAAATAATAAAGTGTGTTAAGGAGTGAGGAAGTAGAATAACAACATCAATGATATTACTACTTTTCATGGAAACAGTACACCACATGGGGATTAAAAGAGCTTGGGTTGAGATCCTAGCTTTTGTGCTCATTAACTTTGGCCGAATGTCTTAATTTCTTCTAGCTTCAGTTTTGTCAAAAGTGAAATGAGAATATTTATGGTACCGACCTCTCAGAATTGCTAATAGACCTTTTTTTTTTTTACTGACTTATTTGAGATAATGCCCATGAAGTGTTTTGCAGAGCACCTGGCACATCTTAAATGAACAGTAACCTTTCACTTTCAAGGATGACGAAGACGATAATGATGATGATGAGTGCACTGCTCCTAAGCCATAACTGTAAACAACGGGAACTGCTGCCGGTCGATCTCAGCTGAAAGGGAATTTATTAAAACAATAATGAAAGCTCACGGAGGCACAGGGGGAAGGACTGGAAAATCAGATTCGGAAAATAGGCAAGAAGGACTGTAATGCAGGTAACCGACATGACAGGCAAGGCCACACTCCTGAACCTGGCGGGGACGGCACTGAACACACAATGTCACGCCTTGCACTGCAGCCATGCCCCAGAGACCAGGGTGACTTTGCCCCTGGAAAGCTCTTACTGCAGTTTGTCCCTTGTCCTTCTTTCTCTGAGTCACTAGCTTCTGTCAGGTTATTGCTTTTGACAAGCAAAGCATAAGCCACGTGTGTGTGTCTTGGTGGCAAAGGACCTGGGAAAGCCTTATCCAGACGAGTTTCCCCCACAAAGGCTCAAAAGATAGAGAACTTCCTGCAACACAGGAGTTTCCAGTTATGAAAAGCCACAAAAAGAGAAAAAGCCCACTAAAACGCTGAGGATTAGAAACAGCGAGGATAGCAAATACCCTTGACATCTACAGATGGCCCTGAATGGTGGCAGAAGAGGCCCCTTTGTTTGAACCTTGCTTGCTGTTGTTTGGCCGCTGCCTGGCTGAGGCTTCTTGCTCCCTGCTTCCCCCTGGACCATGTTGTAAATATTCAGCAGAGAGCCTGCTGGATTCTCTGTGAAGCCGCTGCCATTTTCTTGTGGCAGCAGATGGCACGAAAGGGACTTCTTACCATAAATCACAGTTTATGAAGAGTAATATCATTTGACAGAATTCAGGAGCAGTAAAGCTAGCAGTATGTCTCTGTTTTATAGCTAATATTCCTGGGACATGACCTTCAATTAAGTATACAAAAAGTTAAAAGAACATTATTAGACATACTGCTTTAGCATAATCTATAGTAATACTATTTGGAATTTTTGGTAAATGATTACATTTCCCACAAAATTCTGCTCTGGATCCTAACCTAGCCCACGAACACTCCTCTTGCGGCCGCCTACACTATTCCCTGGCCTTCCATTTCCAACTCCTTGGTGGGCAATTCGCAGCGGCTAAGTCATCACTGCTGTTCCGAAGCAGCCAGGGAGACCTCTCAGTTTCCGAGGGAGAGAGCACCAACCGAAGTATGTGACCCAGCAAAAAATTCCTGATAGTCTTCTCCAGTACAAATATCACACTTGTCTGGTAAGAGACACATCCATGACACAGCGTCGCAAAAATATATCCTAAAAGCAAACTTTGTGCATCCTACATATATGTGGTGCAAGTGATTAAAATAATTTGAAGTGTTGTTTTACTCACGGCAGACTTTCTGCTACCAACAGGTTTCCTTTATTAATCGGCTCGGTGTTTGGGCCTTTCTTCCTCTGGTGGTGTAAAAATGTGGTTGGGTAGTTTGTTTTTCTGATTCCAGAGGTACCTGAGAGGCTGAGGAATGCTTTTTGACAGCCTAAGCGAACAAATTTGTCATGAGTTCCTAAGAAAATATACACCCTTCCTCTCAAAATAAGGAAATATAAAACAAAATACAAATCACTGGGCACCATGAAAGATTGCTAGTATACTAACCATTACTCTGGACACTGACAACTAAAAAGCAATAAATATTGTACATAAAGATCTTCCTTTGCCTTGTGACTCCTACCTCAGGGAATTAAATGGCCCTGGGCACTGAGAGAACTCCATCTCATAAATGCAAAAGAGATGTCAGAATTAGAAAAACAACCATTTTCTAATTCACAACAAAAACAGTTTATTCAAGCAAATGGTCATTTACTTGACTATTTCCTTGAATCATTACATCCTTCCATTACCATTACATCAAATTGTGGTAAGTCATTAAGTGGAAGTCAATGAAGGACTTAGCGAGACGTGTCCCCTCATACAATATAACATGACAGTAGATTTGAACACTCAAATTCTTCCTGGATTTGATCAGTTTTAGCTGTACATTCTAGTCTATAAAAAACAGTCACGATAAGTGAAACTACAAAACCCAGAATGCAGAGCGGCAGGTCTCCTGTGGACCTTTTAGCACAAAGGTGGCACAAAAATGGGGGAGGAGAGGAACAGTGTTCTGTCTTAGAAGAGACTTAAACAGTAACTTTCTTAGTGACAAGCTAAGCGTTAATACTTAAGTGTTAACTTAGTACCACTAGGGAACTCAGCTTAAACACTCATTTGAACAAATCGAGAATAAACACACTTCATCAGAGAAATTTAAACACAGATTCAGTATTAAACTAAAGGAATTGGAGCTGATTTTGTTTTAGGTTGATAATGGCATTGTGGTATGTAAGAAAACATCATTTTAAAATACCCATTAAAATATCTTAGAGTCAGAGCAACCGAACCGCAGCCTGTCCGCCTCACACCATCTCCTGTGAAAAGCCGGCTGTGCAGCTATCTCCCTTTGTCTCATAACCATGTCCACCAATGAGAATGCTAACTCACCAGCTGCCCACCTTAACAGATTTAAGAACAAGGGGAAAGACAGTACAGAAATGGGGCGTCGCTGAATAGAAGTTAATGTGGAGCTGAGAAAAGCTAAGAAGGCTGAACAGATGCTGAAAAGGAGAAATGTGAGCTCCTTTCCTGATGATGCTACTTCTCCACTACAGGAAAACCGCAACAACCAGGGCACTATAAATTGGTCTGTTGAGGACATTGTCAAAGGCATAAATAGCAACAATTTGGAAAGCCAGCTCCAAGCTACCCAGACTGCAAGGAAACTGCTTTGTAGGGAAAAACAGCCACTGATAGACAACGTAATCCGGGCTGGTTTGATTCCCAAATTTGTGTCCTTCTTGGGCAGAACTGACTGTAGTCCCATTCAGTTTGAATCTGCCTGGGCCCTCACTAACATTGGTTCCGGGACATCGGAACAGACCAAGGCTGTAGTAGATGGAATTGCTATCCCAGCATTCATTTCTCTGTTGGCATCTCTCCATGCTCACATCAGTGAACAAGCTGTATGGGCTCTGGGAAACATCGCAGGCGATGGTTCAGTTTTCCAAGACTTGGTTATCAAGTACGGTGCAGTTGATCCACTGTTGGCTCTTCTTGCAGTTCCTGATATGTCATCTTTAGCATGTGGTTACTTACATAATCTTACCTGGACACTGTCAAACCTTTGTCGCAACAAGAATCCTGCGCCCTCCCATTAGATGCTGTTGAGCAGATTCTTCCTACTTTAGTTCATCTCTTGCATCATGATGACCCAGAAGTACTAGCAGATAGCTGCTGGGCCATCTCCTACCTTACTGATGGCCCAAATGAATGGATTGAAATGGTTGTGAAAACAGGAGTTGTGCCCCAGCTTGTGAAGCTCCTGGGAGCTACTGAATTGCCAATTGTGACTCCTGCGCTAAGAGCCATAGGAAACATTGTCACTGGGGCAGATGAACAGACTCAGGTTGTAATAGATGTGGGAGCACTTGCTGTGTTTCCCAGCCTGTTAATGAACTCTAAGACTAATATTCCGAAGGAAGCTGCATGGACAATGTCAAACATCACAGCTGGCCGCCAGGACCAGACACAGCAAGTTGTGAATCATGGATTACTCCCATTCCTCGTTGTTGTTCTCTCTAAGGCAGACTTTAAGACACAAAAGGAAGCTGTATGGGCTGTGACCAACTATACGAGTGGTGGAACAGTCGATCAGATTGTATACCTTGTTCACTGTGGCATAATAGAACCATTGGTGAACCTCTTAACTATGAAGGATACCAAAATTATTCTGGTTATTCTGGATGCCATTTCAAATATCTGCCAGGCTACTGAGAAACCAGGTGAAACTGAGAAATTTAGTATAATGATGGAAGAATGTGGAGGTTTGGACAAAATTGAAGCTCTACACAACCATGGCAATGAATCTGTATACAAAGCTTCATTAAACTTGATTGAGAAATATTTCTCTGTAGAGGAGGAAGATCAAAATGTTGTGCCAGAAACTACCTCTGATGGCTATATGTTCCAAGTTCAGGATGGCGCTCCCGGGGCCTTTAACTTTTAGATTGTACAGCTGAGGCATAAAACGTTGTTTGTTGTGTGCTATGTTCGGTATGAGTTTGTCTTACTGTTTCTCTACCAAGAACTCTTTTTAAATGCGGTTTGTTATTGTAGCACTTTTTACAATGAAACTATACTTGAAAAGTTCCAAACTGTACATACTGTATGAAACTTCTCCTTTCAATGAGTTTCTTATTTCTATGTGGAATTTCCTATCTTACAGTGTCTTGTAAATAAAGATTAAGTTTCACCAAAAAAAAACAATCTTAGGGTTAAACAATAGTGCGTCTGACATTTGCTATCAAATATGCCAGGAAAAGAATTAGAGAATTAGATGAAGTAAGAATGCAAAAAACACTGATGGGTATTGCGGTGTGGTAATTGGTAGATGGGGGTGTTTGTAGATTCTATGTTTAGAAATGTCCATAATAACAGTTAAAAGTGACTGAAATCTGTCGGAATGATTTACAAACAAGCCACAATAACAGAGACAGAGACAGAATCAGTTTACAAGACTTGGCTACTGAAGCCAATCACCCTTTCACCCCGCCCCTAACGCATACAGGCACACACACGCAAATGCAGGGCTGTGCGGTTCTTTTTAGACGAATTTATCACTTTCGATTTTACCAGTTCACCGAAGTCCAGGAGGAGAGTAAATCAGACCTGCCCTGTGGCAAGCAGTTTGAAATTTGACATTTGTGATAAAGAATAGGCAAGAAATCAGGACATCTACACCCTAAAAGATGTCTGCTTTGTCTAAATAAACCTGATTCATGCAAGAAAAAGTGAAATTACTCAATGACCTAAAATATACATGTGGAAGCCAGTGCACATGTTCATGTAACATGCAGAATACGTGTGACCCTGTCATATCTTTGTAAGACAAGTATTCTTTTCACTGCACTCAGGTAGAGACAGCTCTGAGTAGCCAACTGAAAAGATCCTTTTATTTCTTATTTTTATAAGTAGTAGAACTTTTTTTCCTCCACCAGACAGAACCTCAGGACACAGAATAACACGAGAGCACTCAGACTATGAAGTCAGAGAGCATGAGTTTCATAGACTTCTCTGCCTCTCATTAGCTGCCCGAGCCCTAAATGCTTCATCTATAAAATGGATATCATTGTAACTATATTGTCTTGTGAGACTTAAACCAATAAGGCCAGAATATACTTAGTGTAGTTCTGTTCTGGATGCATCATAAGTCTTCAGTGATAAAGAGCTTTTAACAATACTGCTTCAGCAGACGTCTCTGGATTTTGCCTGTTGGGAAAACATGCCTCCTTCCTCTGGCATCTACATCCTGATTTTCCTTGAGATTTTTATTTTTACTTATTTATTTAGTCTTGTTGTTTCTGTACAGGTGTCTCCATTTTCCCACCACTTCCCCACCTCCCCCCCTCACTCCTTCCCCCTTTGGCTTAGTCCATGGGTCCTTTATACATGTTCCTTAATGACCTTTTCCCATCTTTCCCCCGTTCTCCTCCTCCCTGGTTTTCTTTTGGAAACCTTCACTTCTACACTTCTTATTGTCGGGCCCTCTTGTCCATTCCAGGGATAGCCACGAGTTCCAGGCCTGATCGGTCAGACCTCATTGTGTTGGCTAGAGCAGGGTTTCCCAAGCTTAGTGCTATTGAATTGGGGGCTGGGTACCTCTTTACCATGGAGGACTGACTTGTGCATTACGGGGAGTGTAGATGAAGAGAGAAAGAAAAAAGTATTAGTCATAGTGATCTTGTGTAAAAGCCTGTATCCAGCCATTTCGGAAGCAAGACACCCTAGGACTTCTGTAACGTCACGAAGCAATGCGCTCTGCTCACTTGCTCCCGCCGAGGGAACCAGGTCGGGAGCCCTTGCAGCATAGAGGTTAGCTGTGTTGTAACTGCGAGGCTAGAGCAAGAGCTGAGATTCATTCAGTGTCCTGTGAGGGCGGTGGCGATGAGCAGCTCTTAACATTTTTGTGGTATAGGGCCCTGTTAATATCTGAGACAAGCTTTGGAGACCTTTTCCTAAAACATGCAGACAAAGGCATAATTTTGTACCTGATTTCAGAGGACTCAAGGACAGCTCCCCCAACCCCTACAGATTGTAAATTTCAGGTGTGAGCTAGAAAGCTTTCTGTCCTACAACAGCACATGGCCTAATAGATTCAGACTAATTTAATTATGTCTCTAATATTTCTTAAAGATACAGAGCAGACCACAGAGGTATCTTTGGCAGTCTCCAGAGTCCCCCTTCTCCGCGTCAAGGCCGGAAGATGATCAGAATGAAAAAGATCATTTGTTTCCATTGTGTTGAAAAGAGAGTTTTATGCCTGGCAGTGGTCATTATTCCCTGCCACAGTGAAAGGCTTTAAACAATCAGAGGAAGCCTTCCAGAGCCTTCTTCCGACTGCTGGCAGAGAGGCCACGCTGCTGCGTGACCCTTGGGGAAAGTGCACGTGAGTAAACACAGGTGCCTCGGAGCAGCTGGTCTTGAGCCCTATTTCAGCTCACCTTGAGCAACGATGAAGCCCAGAGATTTTTTTTTCCTGCTAAAGAATTGGAGCATCAAATAGGAGGCCTCCTAGGCTTCCCACTTTGGGAAGAGCCTGGGGATTTACCAAATCGCCTGAAATAAACTTCCGCTTCACCTTTGAAACAGGTGTTTGTCCTCGTGGCCTGCTGGCTCCAGCAGACACACGTGCCCTGGGGTTTCTGTGAAAACTGTTGGCAGTTTCAGGCAGAGGTGGCATACCCACCTTAGTGCTGGGCTTCCGAATTCCTTATTGTCACCGCACATACTTCCATTACACAGCTTATGTGACTTCTTGGTGATGTAAGGTTAGAACTCTGTTTAATCACTAGCTTTCTTGTAATATCCTATACTACATCTGAGCCTCAGTTTTCCCATCTCTACAATGGGAACAGGTTGAAAGAGATCCCTCCACATATTCTCAATACCTCAGTGCCCAGGGCAGAGTGGCGGTGCAGTCGTAGAATTCTGCGTAGAATTCTGGCTCTGCAGTCCCTGGGCAGTATCTCATCTGACCTCTCCCACACCCCAGTGTGGGACGTAGGGCTGTTATCTCCACCCGAGGAAGCTGACACACACAGAGATGGAGCATGACTGGCTAGCAGCTTCCCAATGATGGGATAGGGAGCCAGGCTTTCTTATCCTCCTGGCAGTATCGCCTGGCTCAATCTACATCCGGCCTCTGTAGCAACACGGCCTGATAACTGCCTTTACGGCTGGACATGAAAATTGCTGTCTTTAGGCAGCATCATTAGCTAAACACTCCAAAGGAACGTTCTCTGTGAGCTGCCAGGAGTTCCAAAGCCTTTCGGCCTCCTGCGATTTTCTTGTTCACTGGCTTTTAAAAGGTGGTGTGAGTCGCAGGTACAGTGGGAGGGAAACTCAGAATCTCCTTCACTATCTCTGGTTTCTTGTGAGCACCGAGTTTCTACTGGTTCTCTCTTATCCGGAATCTCTGCTTCCATTGACCTTGACCTTGAATGTGTCTTTTTGTGGCTGTTTCCACTTCTGTAATCCTCATTAAAAAATGTGGAGTGTAGTAGCCATTTTCCCTCATTTTCTCATATGCCTGCTTGACATAACAGACTATTTTTTAAGATTCAGGATTAAGGCAGGGGAATTTGGAGCATTTTATTAAACTTTTGGTACCTTATTTTTAAATGGCAAATATTTGGCGGGAGATGGCATGGTTTTCAAAATAATTTCCATCCTGTAAGATGGACATTGATAACTTGACATACTGGTGCCTCGTTCTCTACCACTGTTTTGATGAAACACCCAAAGAGCACGACAGCGACAGAGCTAGGTAACTCAGCACCTGCGCAATGGAAAGGGCAGACCTTCTAATTTTCATGTCTACTCTCGTCAATCTTCTGACTACGAGCTTTGGTGGTATTATCTGAACGTGGGAGTGGAGCTAAATACACAAAGGGTACTTATTTTTTTTTCTGGGCAACAGTACATTTATAAGTAAGAATGCTTTCTAGATGTTCAGCTGGCTGAAAAACTAGGTCACAACCTATAGGTAGAATTTATTTAATTCTTCTTCACCTGCTAAAAATAAGCAAGCCCCTTTATCTGCTGACTTGTCAAGTCTAGACCTCATCAATGCAATAAATACTACTTTGACTTATTGTTTAAATTTGTTTAAATGGGAAGAGGCAAATGTGGCGTTGTAAGTTGTTACAGCGAGATGGGGACGAGGGGGACTGTATTAGATGGTACTTTGGTGAAGGGACCCTGGAATACCATAATTCTGTCCCAAATTATAGCCTGCCTTCCTTTCTATGAGGTTCCCAACAGAACCACAAATGGCAAAAATGAAATCCAAGTATTCCATTGAGATTGACCTGAAACTCTGCAAGTGGAGATTTCTGGTAAGCTTAACGATACACACACCTGGCTTACAGCTAGGGCCCAAGGGGATAGCACCCCTTCCTGGAGAATGATGTCCAACAGATGCTCCAGAATCTGAGCAACTTCTCTTCTTTCCTTGGTTTGGAAGGGAAGGGTATAAGAAAGCATTCCCCTGAGGTAGGAAAAAGCAGAAGATGTTTTTTTCCAGCCCCTCTCCTGCGCTCTGCAATTCCCCAGCTACCGCCCATCATGAATAAGGTCTATGAAACATGGGGAAGACCTAAGATAACTGCATCTTAATTTATTCTCATCATCTTGTTTTGCAGTCGCTTCTCCTACTACAGAAAAAGAAAGGGGGGTGATAACATGGGTCTCACAAAATATCTCAGGCAGTATAATATACATTGTGAAATACCTTACGTAACAGTTGAGCACGGAGGAATAATTTCTCCTGCTGTATTTTAATACTTAATGTACTCTGGCAAGCTGTGAAAAGGCCACTCTCTGGGAGGCAATGTTAGTTTGAGGTTCCACTCCCAATATTGCATGTGATTAATGAGCACGAGAAATTCAATTCAAACAAAGTGCGATGAATATTAAAAACGAGGACTACTCATATACCATGGAAATGAGTTTTAAATGAGACAGCACCAACTAAGTTTGTAAATGAATTATTACCATCAACTTGAAACATTTTAAAAGCTTTTATTGTTAGGTTGCTTGGCTTTAAAAGGTATATTAGAGATGTAAAAATATGTTAATGCCACAGAGCCATGACTAAAAGATACTATTTCATTTTATTTCTACATTATGCATGCAATATAAAGATAAAATTTCATTATCACACTGGCCCAGGGCAGGGAAGTGGAAGAAATAAAGTTTGGGGAGTTCTCAGCCTCCTTTTTCTGAACTTTTTGCTTTCTTTATGACATTAAACTATTACCTTTCTGCTTGCTGATCACAATCTATTTCTAGGAAAAGCTCTAAAATGAGTCATTTTCAGGTAGTTTAAATTTTGGTTCCTATATTTCCTGCCCAAGTGGGATTTTTCTATCTTTTGAGATTTTGACTTTGTGGCTTATTAATAAGTTCAAGCAGGTAGACACATATGCACACACACAAAAACAACCACGACAAAACCAAACCAGAAAATCTCTTCTTATTACTCAAGATAGTTAAAAGATGTGAGGAGCTCTTTACTTTATCTAGTTTTAGGTCTATTGGTAAAACCAGAGAATTTTCACATTGCAGCTCAAAACAACACATTGCCTCAGAGTGACATTCCTATATTACATCCATATCTGAGAAATAATTAGTAGATGAAGCCCTAACAGGACAGATTTTTCAAAGGCCTTATAAATGTAGCATTTGCTCCTGAATCCCACTGGCAAATCATCTTCCTCAGTTCAGGGGCACTAAGGGGCCGAAGGGGAAGGTCTGTGACGTCAGAATGCACCAAGAAGCCCAACCACAACCATTTTGCCATCCGCGGAGATGCATTTCCATGAAAGACTTTTAGACCAAAATTCTGGAGAAACTAAATGGGTTGTCATTGCACCTTGGTGATGATTGGTATCATCCCCATCATCACGAATGACCCAGAAGGAGGATTTGTTTCCCTTTTATTTTGCCCAATTCCAATGCACATGTAAGCCCCTAGGTCCCATAGCACTAGATGACAAATAATGACTTGTATTTAGTCAGTGAAGTCCAAATAATTTGTTTCTGGGTACACTTGTTAAAATGACTTTAATCAATGAAACTACTATATCAATAAATACATTGTCATAAAGAAGGAGTGACCATTGTCCCCTTTGGTAATCTATTAGGTACCATATTTTTCAGACTATAAGATACACCCCCCAAATTTGGGAGGAAAATGGGAGTGCATCTTATAGTCCACATGTAGCTTACCTGGCTCGCTACAGGATTTCTGCTTTAAAAGATGTTATTAAATATTTTACCACATTTTTTGCTTCAAAATTTTTTTTCCTATTTTCCTCCTCTAAAACCTAGGTGCATCTTATGATCTGAAAATTACGGTATATTTTCTTTTAAAAAATGTTTTTATGGTTGTTCAAGTACAGTTGTCTCCATTTTCCTGTCACCACTCTCCTCTGCCCCACTCATCCTCACCTCCTACCCTTAATCCTTCCCCCTTTGGCTTTATCCCTGGGTCCTTTACACACGTTCCCTGATGACCCTGCCCCTTCTGTTCCCCATTATCTCCCTCCGCCCCCCTCTGGTTACTGTCAGTTTGTTCTTTATTTCAATGTCTCTGGTTATATTTTGCTTGCTTGTTTGTTTTGTTGATTAGGTTCCACCTATAGGTGAGACCATATGGTATTTGTCTTTCACTGTATATTTTCTATGAGTCTAAGTTCCTAGTGAGAGAATAAGTATACCTTCTGCATGGAATCAGCACTGAACTTGAGGCTTGGGGACTATTCTGCAAATGCTGCAGGTAATTAGTTTCCAATATAGTGTCCCTATTATGGCAACCCCAGAGGCAACATATTGGAGGCATTATACTGTCTGAGAGTGGAGAAGTGGTTAAGAGCATATGCTTTGGGGCAAGGCACACCTCGATTCAAATCCTGTTTCCTCCGATTAGTATCTGCACATATTGCTTAGGGTAATACTAGTTGCTGTAAAAAAACAAAACAAAACAAAACAAAAACCAAAAAAACCCACCCTAATTCCTAAATCTCAGTGGTTTAATATGACAGACATCTACTGTTCTTTTACGAAAAGAATAAAATAAGTACTCCTGATTGGTTAGTGGCTGCCGTCTAAGTAGTGATTCAAGGTTCCAGGTTTATTCATCATCTCATTTTTCCATTCTCCAAGATGGCTTCAAAAGTTTATGGTAGAGGGAGAAAGAGGAATAGAGGGTTGAGTACCGGATAGTATTGGGTTGGCCAAAACCCGTTACATTTTTTCTACTAAAGGCATATTTTTCATTTTCACCAATAGCTTTGTTGATTTGGATATTTTGAGTATGTCAGCTATCTCCCGCTATTGGCTTCTAGTGGGTAGAGGCCAGGGGTGCTGCTAAACACCTTCCAGCATGAGACAGCCCCACAGCAAAGAATTATTTGGCCAAAATATCAATAGTACAAGAAACTTCAGAAACCACTTTTGACACATTCGAACAGTCACAGCACCTTCTCCACATACTGCACAAATCTTATATCAGTTTTGGGCTTGTTTTTATGAATGATCTGCATGGGCCCTAAGATTCTGCACAGAATTTTAGGGTGAGAATGACGTATTCACACACTAGCAATAATTTACCAACCAAAAATAAGTATGACAAGCCAGGGAAGGTTTCATTACCCCAATGGACCAAGGATGGAAAACACGAGAAAGAAGACCACATTGCACACCTGAGGGGAAAAGGTTCTTTTGGGGGGCCATGGAGGTGCTACGACAAACTAGTCTTGTTAAGGAAGTCTGGCCCCGTACAAGATGGGAGGATGGCTTTGTAAAAAACATCTGGAACCTAATATTCAGCTCAAATAATCCACAAGGGGGCCAGAAGCCAGAGACTTGAATGTGTACAATTATGCCGCCCTTCTAATTTCAGTAGAGGTACCAGACACTTCAGGATATTGTTACTATTTATCTCTTCAGCCTTATCTCCCTCATCTTTCGTTGAACTCTAAACTTCTGCAAGACTGATGACCCTGCAGCTCCACAACTCTCTCTTATTTCTATACTGTCACATGGAAACTCCTCACAGCACAGACGCAGCCCTTCCTTCCTCCCCTGGCTACCTCCTACTCACCCTCAGATCTTGGCTAAGCTGACGCTTCCTGCCTGTGGCCTCTCTGACCCTCTGAGACTGAATTACATGTTCTTTTTATGTGTCCCCATTTTATCCAGTGACTCTTTCAGTAGTTATGAGTTGCCTGTAGGCCTTTATTAGCTTTTGTTTTCCTAGAGTTTAAAGAATAGGTTAACTTGTCACTGTGTTCTCCTGGTATCATACAAAGAGTTATGTGCAGAGTAGGTTTTGATAACTTTGTTGAGTGAATAAATGACAAAAGAATGAGATGGGCTCTACCATTTACCTTACAAGGGTATCTCAATTGCTGTGTGTTGCTGAGGCTATGCTATGCATCATGCCCACTGGCGTTAGTGAAGTATGGCTCATTTCAAATACAACTGGAACTCATTTGGGATCTCCCTAAAGATGATAGATAAGTTAGTCTGACACACTAAGAGCTATGCAGTGGTTTGGAGGTCATTTGTCTTGAGAAAAAACATCATTGCCTCCCCTGTTCCTTTCATAGAAGAGTCCATTCTTTCTCTTTACATATTTCTCATTTTTCAAAAGCTATTTCTGCTTACCACAGTCATGCGGAGCATAAGTAAATTATGTTTACAAAAATACGCTATAATCTAGAGATGAAACTGCTAAGTAAATGGAAAACCCTGCACTATTATCTTCAGTCACCTTTGGAAATTTTGCATCTGAAGACATCGGTTTTAAAATCAAATTATGCTCCATTTCGTAATTCTAACTCCTGATTAAAACGGTGTTTGGACCAGCAGGTTTCCCATGAACACCACGCTTGTGTGCACGATGTTGCCCTGTGTTGCTGTCTAAATAATCCTTTCCTAAGATGAAAGGTTAATTACCAGCTGCTCTAATGATTTGTTGTTATTGATTTAAATGCTCCATTTGTTTCAATCACATTTGTACAATTTTATGCTACAATAATTCCCTTTAACCCTGTAAAGAAATTACAGTTTCCCCATTGAATAATGTTTTCAAAAGGCCTAAAGAAAAGGCAGGGAAAAAAAAGAAAGAAAGCAAAAGCCCTTTAGAAAACCCTCTCAATATAAAGTTTGTCATGGTTTTTGAATGATGATCACTCCATGCTGGAAAAAAATATCAACAAGATTAAGCAAATAATACCATTACCTTGCATTTTCATTCTGAAAACAAGACCACACATATTTAAAGTTCAACTCTACAACTGAGAAAAATGGGGAAATGGGAGTTAAGTGATTGCCCCTGTATACCTAGAAAAATAAAATCAAAAGTAGGACTACAATTTAGATCTTTTAAATCTTTCTTGTGTTATTTTCCATTCTAGGACACATACACACACAACAACACACACGAGGGAACCTTCTAAACACTGAGAAAGACAAACACTGTGAATACATATATACAGGGAACTGGTCCATATGGCAGTGGCAAATGTAGCCCAGCCCCTGACTTGGAAAACGGGTGGGAGCCCCTCAGCAGACAGGAAATTGTCCCACGGATAGAGTCTCCCATGGGGAATCAGGCCTGCATTGTACCTAGGCTGCTTTGAGGCTTGCTTTTTGCTAAAACTCCCTCACCCTGAATTGAGGCAGCAAATGTTTACTGCATATCTTTAAAGTAACTTCCTAAAGTCTGTGCTAAACCTCCCAAGGATGGAGTGTAACCAGCTCAACCACTTTTCCCCTTGCATTTGCAAACACCCTTTTCTTTGTAGTAATTAGTAACATCCTCTCCTTTGTTATCTGTAAAAGGTAACCACCTAAAGTGAACCTGTGCATAGTAAATGAGGACCATCCTTGATGTAATGTGCACAGAAAAGCAATAAAAGCCTGTGTCCAGGAAGGGGTCAGGGCTCTCTCTCACTTAGAGAGTGGCCGTGCTGTCCCTTTCTCCACAGGACTTCTCTGGTCCATGTGAATTTGTTTGTCGCAGCCACAACACATGGACCTGCAGGCCGGAATCCGCATCACATATAAAGAAAATTTTTTGCTATTGTCAGAGTAGATAAACTTCAACTTACAGAAATAATTTCGGAGAATGGCTTTGTGAGAAAAAAAAATCCCCCTTTCTCTGTGTTTTTTAGATTGGAAGACAAAATAAGAATTGAAAGCTCTGTGGAATACAGAGCTGTCAACAGTATATCTTTTCAGGAAAAAAAAAAAAGACTGAAGCAATAGGAGACCCTGCAACTTTACTAGTTTCTGATACCTGGATGCGGGATTTTAGGTTTTGAAATCTCTTTTGCTGATAATCCTGTGGGCTATGCCATCAGGGTGTCTACCTGAAACCCATTTAAATGTACTGGGGGTCATCTTACCTTTCGGTCTTACCTGCATCTTATATATGGGAATGATTTATTAAGAATGAAGGCTAGTTCAAATCTCCATAACCAAGTAGGTTATTTAAATATATGCTTTCTCCACAGGGTTGCTGAATGGCTCAAATGACTGTCCTTGAAGTCCTTCACAGGGTACCTCGCATACAGTCAACTTCACAAATGGTAGCTATTGTGCCGTTTCTGGTGTTAATGACTCAAGGGATGGCTCTCACTGAACCTCCCAGGGAAATGCCTACATTTCGTGGTTGACTCTAGAGGATTGCAATTACTTCATATCTTCTGTAAACTTACTGTGTGGGTAGACTTCAAGGAGAACTCTTTGTAAAATCGTTACCTTAGTGCTACACTTACTCCCATGATGCGGCTATTACCCCAAGTGTTAGACCTCAGTCAGCACTGCGGACCTGGTTCCTGGAGAACCAGCTAATAAACCCGTTGAAAAGCCAGCCTCACCACTTCCCAATTATGTCTTTACATCCGCATGACACTCGGGTTCATTTCTGAGGGAACGAGTGTTTTCACACCTCATTTCCTGCAAACCACTGTGTCCTCAATTGACTTTGGGGCCTAAAAAAAGCCTTTTGTTGACTCAAAAATAGTGAGGATCATCCAGGAAAACAGAATGTTTGGACCTGGGAGACAAGCACTTTTCTCAGTAATTTAACCAATACATAATTAGCAACCAATTTGATTTTTCACACCGTTTGGAGCACTGCTTTCCAGTCGCCTGCTGACTTCTCTAGGACGACCTAGAGAAGCAAATACCAAGGCAACAGTCGGTGCACTTCGTTTCTCTTTCTCAAGAATTCGATTTCTTCTGGAGAAGGACAGAAAATCATCATCAGTCCAGCTGAACTCAAACCCACCTCTTTTCAGTCCAGTTTCCCCTTCCCTTCATTTCCCTACAGGTTTCAGTTCTATACTTTTACATTGAATAAAAATCACTTTTTGATGCCTTGAGACTCAATATTAATGGACAATGCTTGCCTTGCTCAAGTACTGTACCTTTGGTTTCAAGTAAGGGAACTAAAACTATAGTAAGGCAAGAAAGCAACTCAGAAAGAAGCAAGCCGATCACAAGAAACAGGGGCAGTCCAGTCTTCAAAAGGGTGGCAACTAGAATACCTGGCAGGCCCCCGGCAGGTGACACCTGTCCTCACCTGCAGAGCTGTCTCTGTCTCTCTGGAGCCACGTGATCTTTTGAGCCTGCTGTTCTCCTCTGTCTCTTTCCACCTTTCCTCTTGGCAGAACTCTCTTTCTTCTCCTTCCTGCCTGTGATGTAAAACAAATGCCCTGTATTCCCCCAGCATTTGTCTCAGTTCAAGCAAAAGGAAGAGGGGACCAGCATCTTAGAATACCAGTTCTAAACTTCTAGGAGAGGAATTGGGGTTAACTCACGAAGATCAAACACATACTGGGTCCAATAACTTTTGTCAGGGAGAAGGGATTTACACGACACAGACAGGACATGAATGCCACCCCCACCTCCTCCTGGTGTCCATGGGCAGAGGCCTCACAGAACGTGGTACGGACTGAGGAGACAGCCTGTGTCATGTGTATTATGCTGCTCTCCAGTTCAAAAACATCATCTTCCCTCCACATTCTTCCCCAAAAAGGTTTTCCCACTTCACCACATCAGGGAGAATGCAAAGATGGTAACTCCTGCCAAAGCCGCTCACATTTCCAAAAGCAAATGAAGACTTCATAGCTAATCTCTGGGAGGCTCAGTGCACAGCTAGGCGATGCCCAAGTAATAAATCAATTTGGATAGAACAAAGCCGTCCCGACCAGTGTCTCAGAGCCGCACGGAGCAGCTTCTCCCCTGCCTGTGCTTTCTGAGACCGTTGTGCCGACTCCATCGAGCAGCAAGAGCCCCTTCCAGTCAATTTCAGTTTCTTCTGATGCAAACATACCCCACATCCACACACACAGATGCCTTAAAAAATTTTTTTTAAAGAAGTAGAACTTAGATTGTGTTTTAAAAGAACTGGCATGCTAGCTAACATCCACCAGACAGCATTGTACTCTACTGGTCAGCCCAATCACTGGTCAGTGAAAAGTTTTTCAGGCCCCAGCAGTGCCACTCTGCTCAGCCCGGGTGGCATAGGAGGATGCACAGTGTGGCCCACACCCTAGGAGAGATCACAGGTTAGTGCAAGGGAGGGATAAGCAAACAGGAAGATGGTAAGAGGCAGAGAGTATTAGAATGAGAGAAGGAAAAAATGCTTTGGAGGGATGTTTTCTGGGATAGGACCTGAAGAATGTTTTGGAGGTCAAGGTAGAAAGAATAAAAGAGGTAAAAGAAGTTAATTGAGATTAGATTTATTAAAGAAATGGTTGTGTTCTGGGCTTCGTGATACATACTGGGGATACAGTGGTGATGCAGTCTCTGAGCTTTCGACTGAATGGGGGAGCCCAAGATGAATCAAAATATAAGATACAAACTGTGATGAGGGCCAGAGAGGAACGTATAAAGGAAAGTCACCTTGATAGAAGATGGAGACGGCTTATGTCCTTTCTGCTCTTTTAGCCGGAGGACTAGACTGAGGGGGCAAAGGTGGGGAAGGAGATGCTCAAGGAATCAGGGTGAGGGAAGAGGGAGCTCTGGAGTACTGGCGAGAGACCAGGTGGAAAGGTGAGCAGCATCCCCACTGTGCAGAGGTCTGAGGATCGGAATAAAGATTTTTGACTCGAACATGATTGCAATACAATTTCACTGAGGATTAGGCAAGAGCAGAGCTGTGATTGCATTTGACTTTTAAAAGATCACACTGGCTACTATGGAGAGTATATTAGGGAAGTGAGGAGTGAGGAAGGGAAGGGCATGGATTTAGTGAACTAAAAATAATTCAGTCTGATTAGAAGTCATGAGTGGTGTGGACAGAGAATGGTAAGATGTGAGGCTGGAGAGGTAAACAGGAGTAAAAAAAAAAAAAAAAAGACTGAAGCAAGAGGAGACCCTGCAACTTTACTAGTTTTTGATACCTGGATGCAGGATTTTAGGTTTTGAATTCTCTCTTTCTGATAATCCTGTGGGCTATGCCATCAGGGTGTCTAACTGAGACCCATTTAAATGTACTGGGGGTCATCTTACCTTTCGGTCTTACCTGCATCTTATATATGGGGATGATTTATTAAGAATGAAGGCTAGTTCAAATCTCCATAACCAAGTAGGTTATTTAAATATGTGCTTTCTCCACAGGGTTGCTGAATGGCTCAAATGACTGTCCTTGAAGTCCTTTGAGAGTATGTGGAGGGAACGTATATAAACTGTGATTAACAATGATACCCTTTGTCAAAATTTAGGACAGAGACCTCAACCAAGACAGGAGTCAGGAGGGCATATAGGAGGAGCCCGAACACCCGAGGTCAGTGGCAGAAGCCCTACAGGAAGAATTCTGTGGTTGTAACAGGGCTCCATGGTTATTACAGTCCCTCCCCTTAACTTCCTCCTTGTTCTGGAAAGAACTTCCTTCCTCCTGCTCTCCAGGGACTTGCTTGTGGCTTGCCTTGGCTGCTCATATGGAATTGCAATTCTTCCTTTCCCCCCAGTAAATCCCTTTTGTTTGTGGAATACCTAATCGACTTTTTCTTTACGGTCAACACCTGCTTGGGCCGCCGTAACCAAATACTACAGACTACATGGTTGAAACAGAAAAGTAATTTTGTCATAGTTCTGGAGGCTGGAAATTCCAAGATCAAGATGCAGTAGAGGTAAGTTTCTCATGAGGAATCTTTTCCCGGCTTGCAGGTGGCTACCTTCTCTCTGTGTGCTCACAGGGCCTTTCCTAGGTGTGCGTGCGGGAGAAAAGGTGCAGAGAGACAGAAGGAGCTCTCCAATGTCAGGGACTGTTCATACAAGCATGCTAGTCCCAGTGCATCAGGGCCCCACTCTCGTGACTTCAGTTAGCTTTACCGATCTCCTAAAGGTCTCGTCTCCAAATACAGTTGCCCTGAGCATGAGACGCCAACCTATGAATTTGGGTGGGGTTGGGGGAGGACAATTGAGTCCACAGCATCCAGAAAATTAATTTCTTCTGCACCTCCCAAGGACTTTTTGTTTACGAAACCAGCCACCATTTGATTGCATACAATGCTCCCTTTTCATCAAACCGACTCATCCAAGAAAAGGTGGCCTAATAAAAAGGCTACAACAGAAAAAGAATACCTTTGGTTATGCATCTTATGAAACAGCTAACCCCAAGTAATTGCCCAGAGCCTATTGAAAAAAAAAGAGGAAAATTTTGTAAAGAGACTTTCATCCCTTTCTTTGAATGCCAAGCCTTGCCATTATAATTATGACTCATTTCATAAGATAAATGTTTCCAGAAACTAATATCACATGTGCACTTGCATTAATTATTCTGATTACACAATATCTTGAAAATATTCCACCAAAATGTTTGAACCTTTTCTCCCCTTTAGTTCAACTTATTTGTGAGGACTGCAGAGACAGTGCCAAATGAATACTATTTCTCAACTAAAATGAATGATTTCAACATTATATTTTCTAAGATTAACCATGGCAGAGAGCTGAGCTCAGTGCAAGGATTTTCTGAAGTGGTGAGTTGCGCATTCTGAACATGTTTAAGCACAGCCTAGGAAATTACTTGGGGGCATGAAGGTGAAGGACAGGTACCAGAATAAATGACCTTAAAGAATCCCTCCTAACCATTCCTCTCCATGATTTATTGTCAGGCCACCTCAGGCAAAGATCGATCTCTATTTTAGTTCTTAGGCTTCATAAATTTCAAGAAACTGAAACTTAACTTTTCTACGTAAAGTTAACCCCACTTGCAGAGTCTTCCATGAATATTGTGCTTATCTTGTTTACCCTATTTATCCAAAGTGGATTTTGTTTACTGAAAATTAGATAAAGTTCCTTTTGAGTTATTACAATATAATGTGTTCTTTGCCAAGGCAGATGTCAAAGGATGTTAAGCTTCTGTTAGTCCGAAATCATGCTTCCAGGTGGGACTTCCATCTCTGCTTTACAGAGGAGGAAACTGAGTGTTTTGAGTTTGAATCCAGACAGTGAAAAGGTTCCCGGACCCAATTCTAACTCGTTTGTATAGAGGCTTTTCCACCGCAACCAGAAATTCTTAGAAACCAGCAGGGTGTCCAAGAATTCAGCTTCATTCTGGCACTATCTACCCTGAGATAGAATCAGATCCCACAGGTAAAGGGTTCAGGTCCCATGAGACGCCAGTCACCAGTCCAGGCTGTTACCTGTGCTTTTGACAGACTGGCTGCAAATCGGAGGGTCCCATGCCCTCTGTGTGTTTGATTCATTTGCTAGAACGGCTCACAGGACTCAGGAAAACCCATTTGAGTCACTAGATTACCGATTTATTACAAAGGGTATCAAAGGGCATGAATCAGCAGGCAGATGAAGAGTTACAAGGGGTGAGGTTCTGAACAAAGGCGCTTCCGTCCTCATGGGGGCTTGGGGACGGTGCCAGATGGAAAATTTCTGGTTTCCCAACTCGGAAGCTCTCCAAAACCCCTCTTTCAGAATTTTTAGGGAGGCTTCATTACATAGGCATGATTGATTAATTTGTTGGCTAATGGTGATCAGTTCAACCTCTAGCCCCTCTCCTCCCTGGAAATAGCGGGGTGGGAATCAAAGTTGCAACTGTCTATGGTTGGTTACCTTGGCAACCAGCCCCAATCCTCAGGTTATTTGCAAAAGTCATCTCATTAACATAGACTGAGTTATGGTGAAAAGGGCTTGTTATGACCAATACGACACCTATTTCACCTCTGACTCTGAAGTGTTTTTCAGGAACTGAGGACAAGGGACCAAGCAACATAGCTAGGGCCACGCTGGACTACAACCAAGTTTTCTAAACTCTAAATCTTTGGCTCTTTTTAGTGAGGCCTCATTCCCTAAATGATATTCTCATGTAGAATTTAAATCAACTCCTTTTTTTCTAACTTAAACCAGTCAACACCCAATTTCCCGCACTGATGGAGAGAATAATTTATAGTTGATGTTGGAATACATTGTCTAATGGGTGTTAGTTTTCTGAAGATATACTTCCCTAATTACATTCAGCTTAAGGCAGCATAGCGGAATGGAATGGGCAACCGCTGAGGTGCCAGGATGTCTGAGTTATTATTTTGTACACATGGTCTAGAGCCTCGACCATTTGACCTTGCGAGGGCCCGTTTCTCTATTTTTCTTTTTGAGAGTATTCATAAATACTCAGAGAAATGTGCCACTTTGGAAAGCGTGAACTTAATATAAGGTCACCTTGTGCACATTGGTCTGACCATCTCCACATGTCCCATGGAACCTAGCACATAGTAGGTGATCGGCGAACGCTTATGGAATGAAAGAGGCTTTTGCCTTGCCATTGACTAGCTGTAAAATTTGAGGCAGGACACCGCACTTCTAGATCTGTTTCTTCCTCTTCTAAATGTGGATTCAAAACATTTCTTAATTAATCATAATAATAGCATCTAAAACTTCTAGAGAACTTACTTCATATGAGGCCTAAGTCTAGGAACTTTCCTTGCTTCGGCTCATTTGTTCCAAACAACAATTGTAGGTAGCAGGCATTTTATCATTTACAGGTGAGGAGATGGAGGCCCAAAGGATTTGAATTAATCTCTCCCCCTGGAGAACCATTATACGAGAAGGAGTTCTGACAATGCCCTTAGATTTCAGACCCATTAAGGAGGCTTTTCATTCTCTGCTCACACCAGCCGTGATGAGATGGGAGATGATTGGGAACCTGCTGACTGTCTCCCAGAAGCCTTCGAGGGGAGGCGCCAGCTGTATAACGTTCAGGTGTGGAGAGTTCTGAGCACTGGCCCATGCTTCAGCCACTCAAGGGAGGCAGAGATTTTATAAAATGAGAGCCAGCTGAGATGAGTAAAGCACGTGTGGGAGAATGAACACAGAAACAGGAGCGAGATCGTTGCAAACGAGGTGAAGACAGCCCAGTGATGAAGTGGTTAACAGCACAGGCAGTGTGGGAATGAATCTTCTTTACCATGTTACCTGGGAGCTTGCATAAGTTTCAGGACTTCTCTAAATCATAACTTTCTCATTTAAAATGTGCATAATTATAGCACTGACCTTCCTCATTGGTTGTAGGCGGGAGGAGATGACGCAGGTGGAGCACTTAGCCCATGTAAATGCTCAGGACTAGCTAATGGTTAGAGGGTGGAAGGGTGGAGTCAAGACCACGTCTCTGTGCAGGAACAAGAGCCTGAGACATGTGGACATGCGAAGTGGAGGCTCACTTCCCTCTGCCCATTTCTGTGTGCCCTGATAGGCCTGACAGTGACGTGACTCTTTGGAGTGATATTTTGAGTTACTTCCCACTGGTTTCTGGATAATGACACAGTCTAATACGAAGTTATCTCCCAGGGTCACATCACTGCCATGTGACAGCTGCAGACAATGGAGTAAATGAGATGATGGTGGTGTCTTAGCTCCGGAGGATCCTAAGCAAATCATTGCTGCCAAGTTTAGCTTAAGCAATTGCTCAACATGCTACACTTTCCTCCACCTCCCCACCCACCCTCTCCCCTCCTTCAGTTTCCCTTCCTTTCTTCCACCACTCCTCCTCCTTTTCCCCCTTCAATTTCTCCAGGAGGGATTCAACTTGCTGGCTCTTGAATCCAAACACTGCCATAGAAACACAGGCAGAAACAGATAAAAAACTCTGCTTAGAGGTGAGACTGCACGATTATGCAGATATGCAGGGTTATCAGATGAGTAAAAATGGAAGAGTGATCACCTCCAAATCTCTAAGAGTTAAGATCAGCTGAAGAAACCAGTGTCTTACTAATAAAGGACTTTGCACATAGAATCTAGAAGTCTTCAGTTCCCCCAAATCAAGTGCATTTTTCAAAGGTCAACTAAAAAACACAGTTGCAGACAGTCTGTTTCTCTCCCCCGTTCTTTGAAAGTGGCTCTGCAAAGCCTCTGGAAGTGACGGTATGAGGTGGGGCACAAGGGGTTTACAGTTGTGAGTACACAAAACTGTTCTTATATAATTATTTATTAATTATTGCATTATTTCCCCATATGAACGACTGTAAACCTACTCTTGCCCACCCCTCTGTATTGTTAAGATCTGTCCAATCATCTCCTGCTCCTGTCACTCTGCACATTGTTGATCTGAGGATGGCCTCTCCCCGCGCTGAGGACCCCTCCCAGCCCACTCTGCCCCACCCATGACCCAAACACGCATCACTTTCCCCCAAAGCATGGCTGACACCAGGTTTTGGTGTTTAACCAAAAGTCAGCAGAGACTTAAGTGGAACACATAGGAATTTAAAAGCAGAAGTGGGAAACTTCAACCTTTCTGACCGCTATCAGGTATCACTGGTTCAGGGCCCACTGACTTTGGTTGTTCTCAGGAGCATCCAGCTAAACCTCCTTGTCCTCTATCGTGACCTGCCACACTTTTGCAGATATGTATATGCTGCCCCCTCCTTACCCCTGACCCTACCCAGCATGCCCTGCACACAGAGGAAGCACCATGAAAAATCAAAACAATTCAGGCCGAGTTACACTCTGCCACCAGTGAGGCAGACTTCTGGCTCCCCACGTCCCGCCTCTTCAGCCCATAATAGGCTCTCAGCCTGACTTTGAACAACCACGATGTTTTCGAGGACAGATTTGTCTCCCTCAAACAAGGGAAATATGACCTTTAACACCAAGTTTACGACTCCGTGGAGGGTCACACAAAGACTTAATAAAGTTTAACATTTAATTTCTTTTTTTTTAAGGCTTCAGCCTGAGATCCAGTCCTCAGGTCGGGCTCAGGGTCGATGTAACTGGCGTTCCTTCCTTCCCAGTGCAAACTCAGCCAGTGGGAAGCTTCCCCAGTCCGGCTACGCTGACAGGGGGCACTGGTGCCAGAACTGAGGAGACCGTTCTCTCCCTTTCAGAACAAACCCTGGGTGTCTGAGATTTAGTTTTCAAAAAAAAAAAAAAAAAAGTGGCAACTCTGCCTTCTTATTGGGAGGGGGTGATGCAGCCCTAGTGAGAAATCACGAGATCACAGTGAGTAGAGCACCGCACCCACCCTTGGCTGATGTTTATTTGTTCCTTCGCCAGGGTGTGGGGACATCATCAGAGATCCCAAGAGACTACGCACTTCAACTTTTGCACACATCCACCTGGGCGAATGCTACTGTGCTGTCCGCGGAGAAACCACTCAACATACTCGTGTCTAGTGTCTCTTGCACAGGGTGTTCCAAGTGTTTTATGGTGAGATAAGACATAAAAGGGAGGTGGCTGACAAGTTGGGAATAGTTACGGTGGGAGAAACAAGACAAGAACAGGGAAGCAACTTCTAGAGAGGGAGCAAACGACGGTAGAGAACGGGCAGGTTTCGAATGCTTTCCTGGTGCAAGTTCCCTCGCGCAGTACTGACAGAAAAGGAACGATCTCCAAAAACGCCAGAGGGAATACCTACAATGCCTCCACGGCTCGGGCGGCACTGAACGTGATCAGACCGGGACTTCGCAAAATCAAATAAACAGTAGAAGACGCTGTGAGAATGTTCAGCAGGAGTAAAACACGCTCCTGAAACGGGCTCCCTGAAGTGTCGAGTCAATAAACACACCCAGTGAGAAAAGTGGGCAGGTTAGGAGTCGAGTCCTGCTTGCTCACTCTGAACAGAAGTTCATCCAGGACCGGGTTTAGACCAAAGTCAGGTTCTATCTAATAAGCAGAAGCAGAAACTAGGAATTTCTCTCATTTACCCATCCAGGACTCAAATGGGAGGGGCTACGAAAAACAATAAGGCTAAGACAAGGCCTCAGAGGTAAAACATTGAAATGCAGAGCCTGGAGTAGTAACACCCACTCACTACCAGGTCGGGAGGCTGCCCTTTCTGAAGGACTTAGGCACTTACCTGCTCTGCTGGTCGGTCAGTCGGCTACTGAAGCACTTGAAGGTTGTAGAGAAGGAGGCAGGTGTCCCTGGGCCCACCTCTACCTTGCTTCGTTTACCTGGAATGAGTCGTTCCATATTGTAATGGAAGTGAATTAGGTAAAACATTTTCAGACTCCATATACCGGGCCTGGCACTTTTCATTTATTTTGAATCTTCACCACTGCCTTGGGTGCATTTTGCAAATGAGGACTGAGACAGAGAGAATGAGCCACCACCTGAATCCACACACACCCGTGATTGGTTTACCAGGGAACAATTAGGAGGCTTGATGAACAACTGTAACTAATGAGATACAAGGAATTCACGTAACTGGAGTCTGGTCGGAGTTCAGCTTCACCTGGAGATGCTGTGCAGGCGTGTGGAAATCAGGAGACTTCAGGCTCATCTGTTTCTGTCAGATACGATTTATGCCGTTTGGGAGAAGTTATTTAACCTGTCTGAGCCTACCTTTTCTTATCTGTACCATGAATTTTTTCGACTGTGCGGTATGGAGGTGAAAGTTGGCGGTGTCAGTGAAAGCCCTTTGCCTTTGATTACCAGTCTTGTTCGTAGTTGTTTTGAGTGATGACACCTGGTTTGTCCAATAGCACATTTCTGTTCCTTTATTCTAAGGGATCTGCAGCTAAGAAAACGTCTCTCAATCACAATGCATAAACAGGAAATGCTCAACTAAAAACAGCAAGAAATAGAGGGGGACTGAAGCTAACTTAGCACAGCAAGGAGCATCAT
This sequence comes from Desmodus rotundus, assembly GCF_022682495.2. Lineage (NCBI taxonomy): Eukaryota > Metazoa > Chordata > Mammalia > Chiroptera > Phyllostomidae > Desmodus > Desmodus rotundus. The sequence goes on from NC_071392.1 coordinate 147,490,490, forward strand.
CAGGATCCAGGGTATGTTGTGAACCTGAACGAGTAGAACCACACCGCACGAGGACAGCTGCCAAGAGCCCAGGGATTTTCTCTCCCTGTTTTCCTCTTCCCTCAACACTTGTATATTCCAAACCTTTGCATAATTCTTTTCTCTTAAAAAGACCAACTTTCTGTCCGTTCATCCACATGCACATAGCTGTCCCTTGAGGTACTTGAAGCCCCTGAAACCCCTTTGACTGCCCATTTTGGCTGTCCTAGATCAAGTGCATCAATCTCGGTGCCGCAATTCCCAATTCCCAAGCGAGAGCATGTGCTGGACTCAGGTCAGCTCAGGTGTTGACCTCAGGGTTCAATCTGCGGTGGACCGAGGCTGTGGGTCAGCGATGGGTAAGGCCAGCTTTACTAGGCTACATACTGGTGATGCATTTTCTACAAGAGGGTGAGGAAGAGAGAGTTGCCCTCTCTAGGTGGGCACATTTCTTGAGACAAACTCAATATTTTACATACAGTACTGCTCTACAATCCAATGCTTCTTTGAGATTCAAGAATAAAGAGTAAGAAGAGGGAAGTGACTTCCCCCAATATTATCCAGATATAATTGGATCTAAGTGGGCCATTGGGAAGAGACCTAATGTCGTTCTGGGCCATAATACAATATTTAGGATAATAGATATTACCCTTTTTTTCCTGAGCAGTACATGCTCCCTCTGTGCCTCACAAACATATCCCCTCAAGGTAACTTTCACAGATAGAATCTCCTAGTGTGCTGAAAATTTTCCTTTTGGGTCCTAGAACCTCACAGACCAGTGAACTCAAAAGGCAGAAATGTGGTCTCACTATTTCTTCTGACGACTGTAGAGAAATCACGGCCCTGACATTGATTTAATCAGCCAAGAGCATTAACCCCCTAACATTTAACATAGATAAGTACATAATTCTTTAAGGATCATAAAGTTCCCCTGTCTCCACTGGCAAACCCATTATTTAAAACAGGACAATCACTACAGTGTTTAAGAGTTGAGTTCCGCTCCAGGACGTGGGCTTCCTGCCAGGACTGAGCCAAGTGCAATAACTTAGAAAAGGCTAATAACTGTGAAATGGCATTACATTATTTGGACACTGCTCTGAGACAGACTAATAGCACTGACTTTAGTGTGTGAATGTCCAGACTACAGAAGCCAATGGCACTGGATTTCTGTCCATCAGCAACTCCATGGGATAGCAGACCTCACTCAGTTGCTTTGGGTCTGAGCCTCATCACAATATGCAGGCACTGTATTCGGACTGCATGACCCCCACCCCAAACAGCTACCAACTCTTTCCCATCTCACTGCTTTCCTTGGCAGAGAAGCCCTGACTCTTTTTGTACTTGGAAGGTTGAGACTGATAGAATTGATCTTTGAAATGCTTAGAGAGAAAAAAGTTGGGGCTATTATTCTGAAGAAGAAAGTTAAGTCTGAGAAACTATTATGGGATATAATAATAGATAACTTTGGGGTCTACAACTCAACCCCATTCTGACAATTGCCAGGAGTGGGTCCCTGATCAAACCTGCCTGGGCCAGGAAAGAAAACCCAAATCCGTCTGATTTCAAGTTACTATCTCCATTGTCATTCCCTCTTGCAATCTAAATCCCCTGAGGACTGTTGGCTGGATCCCAGTGACCTAGGTGATCATTTCCGATTGGAAGAGGTTCCAGAATGAGGGGTGGAGGCAGGAGGAAAAGGAACCTGGAGGCCCTCCACTTAGCCCGGCAGCCAAGGAGCCTGCACAGCCTGTTCAGTGGAGGAGATCCAGCTACCGAGTTAATCATGATCTGAGTTTGGAATAAGATCAATCTCAGACTGTGGATAGACTTTACAATGAACCCCTAACTCCATCCCATTCATTGGCTGCGTGGGCCGGGGTGTCTCTCTTGAGGAACCCTCCTCCTCAAGGTGGTGGGGATACATGGAAAGGCCGTGCCATCTGGGCCCTCTTGATCCCAAACTGTTGCTATAAGTCTATTTCTCCACCTTCTTTTCTGGTAGATTCTCACTGCTGCTGAGGCCGGCTGCTCACACAATATGCTTGTAGCAGCGTTCCTGGCAGGCACTTTCTCAGAAAGCCAGTCTTGTTTGTGGCCTTTCCAGCTGACTGCACGCTCTAAAGCTTACTCAGGCTTCTGAATCAGAATACATATGCCTGCAGGTGTGCATCTTCCAGGCCCAGGTCAGAATCAGTGGGATAAAAAGCAGAGTTATGACATTCATAGTTGCAGATTAACACAGCGATAACAATTGCAACAGCAGTAGCAACATCTTGGAGCATTTACCTAAAATTCTTTAAAACAGCCAACCATCGCTGAAGACCACTGAGAGAGCTGGCAGAATCAAGGGGTTGGGAGGACACAGTCAGTGGTCCCAGTTTTTTCTTGGTCAACCTCTCAGACCAATAAAATTAGACTCTTAATGGATCGAGTCAAATTCTCTCAAGCACAAAAAAAATCATTATTGACTCATGTAACTGAAAAGTCCTTCGCATTTGTAATAGGTAGGTATAGGTACTAAACAATCTCATGAGGAATCTCTTTCTTTGCTCTGCTTGAGAAAAAAAAAAGCTCTCTCTCCCAAATTGCATATCAGTCTCCTCAAAAGGACTCCACAGGGCCTGGGGGTGACATGCCTACCCAAGGACAACTCACTGAGTTTAGGAAAATTGGCTGATTGAATCACCAAGTCCACTTTGAAGGTTGGGGATGTGAGGTACGTTGACTGGTATTCCACCTGGTCACATAAAATAGGGCCCATTTCAGCTGTTTATTCAGAGACAGAAAGTGAAGGAGTTGAGTCGGGTCTCATAGCTTCATATGAATAAAATGTACACTGCAGGGATTCCGTCCAGAACCAGGGCTCAACCTTCTGAGTGTATCTTGTTCTACGGCTGCCATGCAAAGCACAATATTTCCGACCTTCTCCTCCCAGCTCGTTACATCAGAGGCAGAAGCTTGTTTCCCACAGCTTTGCTGGCTCATAGGTCCCACTCACTGGGAGTAGTGCTCCCTTTTTATTGGATTTATCTTTCCCAATAAAAAGAAGTGTTAGTAACACAAAGGATTAAAACAATCTGGGGCTAGAGGCTTGTTCCTCCATTTCTTATCATGTTATCTGAGCTGAGGAACAAGACTTGAGGTATGTTCTTGTTTTTTTTGTTTTTGTTGTTTCATCTCTCAAGTCAATAAAACCATAAACCGACCATTCGGATAGTCCTATATTAAACAAGAAAGAGCTACTAGTGACAAGATCCTGCAAGTCAATATTCCGCCACATCCTTTGGCATGGATCGTAGTCTATATTTTCGATTAATCATTTTTAGCGTGGGCTTGCTTGCCTGTCTGCTGAATGTGAGGGACTTAAAAACATTTACGAATTTGTAAAGAAGCAGCAGTATTAGCCTCACTTAACAGATCATGGAACTGAGGATTAGAATGTTTAAATTGTTCAAGCAAGGCTGCATCGCTAATAAGCAGAGGAGCTGGGACTCATCCCCAGACCTGTCTGGCTGCAAGCCCATCCACCCGCCTCTCAGGACACCACATTGATTATGCATGAGACACTGTGTTCTCTACCATTTGTTCCAAGGTGTCTTTCAGTTGACTAGCTCTTATGCAAACAGATAAGTGAAGGCCCTCTTAAATAAGGAATGCTGGGGGTTTTTTTGGTATGATTGGGGAGTACTGTTCACCCACACCTCCCGGATCATTAATAGTTATTTGTTTCTGCACCCTGAGTCTCTCACATCATTTTCTCCTTTTTCCAACTCTTTTCAGACTGGTAACTGAATTAAAATCATCAGGCATAAACACCACAACAATATCTATGGGAAGCTGAAATCAAATTTGAATCCATCCTAATGCCTTCCCAAAACAATGAACGGTATGCAACAGAATAGCCTCTGTGTTCTTGCTAAGCAGTGGCGCTTCCTCAGGTTCCAGTCCCAGAGACCACACTCTGGTAGCCCTGGAACTGCCCGGTCCCAGTGATTTAGATACAAGTCCACCAGCAGGCAACGTTGTGGAAAACCTTGGTCTAGCAACTCAAGAATTAACTCGATTCTTGTTTGATGTGGCCCCAACCCCTAACTTTTACTCTAGATTAAGACAACATTTGTGAACCTTGCAACTTATTTCTCTCAAGGAATGATAGAGTTCTCAGGCTTATGAATTGTCCTGAAGGATTTTTGACAGTAACTTAACTATTTCCCCAACTTCTTCCCTTATTCAGAAACCCTAGATGGAGATTGCAGCGTCTTCAAATACATTCCTATAATATATACATAATAATCATTGATAGAGAACAATATAAGATGCTCACTGACAAAGATATGCATCTGTATTCTTGGTTATTCATTAGTAAGAGAAGAAAAGCAAAGGACTTAGCCAGAGGCAATAAGAAATAAAAACATTTTCTTACATCCTTCAGGGAAGATTATTTGGGAGTATCGGTCCCATTATAAGCTGCCTGTCATTTCACTGAATTCAACTTTGTTTAACCTGATGGCCTAGAGACGCGTCTATTTTCAAACTTACCATTTCTAGGCAGCTCACAAAAGAAGCAAAAGTGACCAATAAGTACAGACCTCGCTAACCACCAAATAAGTACAAAATAAAATGGAAGATGTGTTAAGATGAGAAAAAATGATAACAATGTTGGAGAAAACTGGGGAAACAGGTGTTCTCATTTATGAAGGATAAGAAGCACTAAGTGATGGTGTGCATTAAAATCTCAAAAGATCCATATAATGTGACTTAGTAATTCTTTTAATAGGAAAGTATTACCAATGAGAGTAAGCATTAACTTGTCCAAGACTGATCTTCCAAAGCCTAATGTGCCTGCCACCAGTTAAGAAGTTTGTTGGAGTGATTCCAAGATCTGATTTACCTTTTAAAAGGATCAGTCTGGCTATTGTGTTGAGAACAGTCTGTAAGGCGGAGGCAGGAAGATCAGCAAAGAGGCTCTCAAAATGGTCTAGGCAAAGCCTGGCACCTCGGGTAAGGGTGGTACAGGGAAGAGGGTAAGGAGGAGTCAGAGTCTGCAGATATCTTGAAGTCACAGCCACCATGTCTTCTGATTAATTAGATGCAAGGTGAGAGGAAAAAAGGAGTGAAAGGGAACTACAGGTTTCTTGGCCAGAGTAGCTGAAGTTGCCACCAACTTTTGGGGAAAGACCAATTATGAACATTTTGAGTTTGAGATGTCCATTAGATATCCAAAACCCATGTCAAGAAAATGCCTGGAGTGGAGGCGAGGCACAGGGAATGAAGATATAAATTAGAGCGCTCCAATGCGAGGAGGTTGGCAAGCCGATGAGAAACCAGCGAAGGACCCTGAGAAGGGCCAGTCAGTGAAGGGGGGACAAAACCCAGAGAGTGCTCAGGATGGTGGTTCTGTGAGCAAAAGCACCTGTTATTACATACTTCATGCTGTCACCTGACACTACACTTACTCACACTCAGATTATTCTTGGTTCTGGAGAACATGTAGATTTTATTCGGTTATGTAACAAATAGATACTAAGCAGATGCTGTGCTAAGCAGGGTGCGGGGTGCTGGGAATTAATCATCAGTTTTTGGAGTCAGGAGAGCTCTCCCAAATGAAGCGATGTCTAAGTTTTTAACCTGGAGAAAATGAATAGGAATTAATGAGGGAGTGAGTTTTTGGAATGAGGGAAACTGTTTCGGGAAGAAGAAACAATAGCGCAAAGGCTAGAGGCCAGGGAGCAAATAGTGACCCAGCCTGGTGGAAGCCTGGGATTCAAGGTCAGGGTGACAGAAAGGAGTTCTAGAAATTAAAAATGCACAACAAACAGATGAGAAAAGACCTTGGGTGCCATGACCAGTTTAGGCTTCCTTAGGTGAAAGGGGAAACTTTGAAGGTTTTTCAGAAGTGATTTCCGCCTTGAAACTTCACCTTGGACGTGTGATATAGAGCATGAATGGGCTGTGTTGCTGGTTAATTTTATGTGTCAACTTGGCCGGGCAATGACGCCCAGGTGTGTAATCAAATGCTGTTCTAGATGTTCCCGTAAGGATGTTTTTGGATGAGTTAAGATTTAAATTGTGGTTTTTGAGTAAAACAGATTGCCCTCCGTAACGTGGATGGGCTTCATCCAATCAAGTGGAGGCCTGCATAGGACAAAAGACTGATCCTCTTAGAGCAAGAAAAAATTCTGCCAACACATGGCCTTTGGACTCGAACCCCAATATCAGATCTCCTCTGGTCTCCAGCCTGAGGGCCTTTGGTCTTGAATTGTAACATCAGCTCTTCCCTGGGTCTCTGGCCTGCTGGTCCACTCGGCAGATTTTGCACATGGTGGTCTCCGAAACTGTATGAACAAATTCCATAAAACAAACCCTCTCTCTATACACACACCCAAACAGCCTGCTGGCTCTGTTATTCTGGAGCACGCAGACTAATACGGCTGGGAGAGATCGGAAGCAGGAGGCCCCACTGGGCTCTGCATATACTGTGTGGGCTTGGAAAGCTCCCTGAGCATTTACTGTCCCCTCCAAACCGTGGATCCCAATGGGGTGTCCCAAGGGCTTCGAGACTGCTCCTGGAACACGAGCCAGAGCCAGGAGCCAGCATCCTTGTTCTCTGCCAGCACTGAAATGGGAAAGGCTTACTGCAAACTGGCAAGACCCTTGTCACTTAATTGTAGACGAAGCTTCTAAAACATTTAAAAGTTTTTATTTATTAATCATCTTACATTTTGTATGCATCAATAGTTCTGTTTTATATATATATATGTATATATATATATATATATGGGGAGAGAGAGAGAGAGAGAGAGAGAGAGAGAGAGAGAGAAAGAGAGAGAGAACCTCTAAATGTTCAAATGAATTCCTGGCAAGTGGAATGAGAAATAGAATGAATAAATAAAGATTTGGCAAAGCCACTTCTGAAAGGTTGCCAACCTCAAATGGGTCTTCGATCCCTCCAACGGTGTTTTTCAGCATGTACAGAACGCTAGGTGCAGAAAGAGTACTTCCACTTTTTTTTCATTCAGGCCGGTCCACTCGGAGAATGAGAAATGTAATCTCTTCCCTGGGCCACTCCTATACAGATGTGCCAAGAACCCTAAAGTCACTCTGCTGTGAATCTCACATGACTTGCAGGAGCAGTGATGAGCCAGCCCATTCAAACACTTTCGATTGCTCGGGAAGCTTCAGGATACTCACCAGCGTCCTGCATGCCGAGTTGACCAGGTGACCCGCTGACTCGGGAAGCATGCTTTCTTTCTCTGCATTGCCTTAGGTATGGTAACGTGAATTTTTTTTTGTACAGCAAATAATACAAATCATTAATAAATAATAATATAAGAAAAAACTGTTTTGTGTACTCACAACTGTAAACCTACTTTTGCCCCGCCCTGTATACATAGCCTCAGTCTAGCTTTTGGAGGTCCGACGCCTTTGAGAGTGAGGTTAGAAACAAGGCCAACGTTTTGGGGTGAGGGGGGAAGGCAGAAGAGTTTACTCTTAAAATTTCATTTTATGTTTACAGTATTAGATTTTTTAATGTTGTTCTAAAAAGCTGAGAATTGCCAAATTCCTCTTTGTTCTTGAGAAAGAACCAGGCTGGAGGGATCACAATACCTGTGGTAACACAATACAGCAAGGCCACTGTAATCAGAACAGTCGGGCACGGGCATAGGAACGCAGGCACAGACCAGTGGAACGGAATGGAGAGCGCAGAAACAAGCCCCTGTGTCTCTGCTCAACTAGTATTCGGCACAGGGGGCACGAGCATACAGTGGAGGAAAAACAGTCTCTCAATAAATGGTGTTGGGAGAACTGGACTGGTACATACAAAAGAAAGAAACTAAACCACCACCTTCCACCAAGCCCCGGAATAAACCCAAAACGGATAAAAGACTTAAATGTAAGTCATGATACCACAGAAGTCCTAGCAGTTATCACAGGCAGTAAAGTCTCAGATATCCCATGTAGCAACTCACCCTTGTTTTACTTCATAACGGCCCCAAAGCACAAGAGCGGTGATGCTAGCAATTCAAAGATGCCAAAGAGAAGCTGTGAAGTGCTTCCTTTAAGTGAAAAGCTTTTTTAAATTAATAAGGAAAGAAAGTGCATGCTAAGGTGACTGAGATCTATGATAAGAACAAATCTATCTGTGAAATTATGAAAGAAATTTGTGCTCGTTTGCTGAGAGCGAGAGCGAGACCACATTCGCATTAACTATAGAGTATATTTTTATAACCATTCTATTTTAGTATCAGCTCTTGTTGTTATTCTCTTACTGTGTCTAATTGATAAACTTTGTCACAGGTAGGTATGGATAGGGAGAAACATAGTATACAGAGGGCTGGCTACTACCTGCAGTTTCAGGCATCCCCTTAGAATGTACCCCCCTCGGGTAAGGGAGGACTACTCTATAGTTCCCCCCTTCTACTGCTGCAGCTTCACCTTAGAAATTTCTAGATAATTCTTGTTAGTTCTTTACTTCAGGTTAATTCACTCAAGTCCAGTCTATATAAGGTTTTTGGGCGGTAAAAAGTTCACCTTGTGAAAACTTCTGCTTGTAATTTTCTGTTCCTGTTTATACTAAAAGATAAAAGTCTCTGTTTCTTTTTTGTCTTAAGAGAACATTAAAAGTCTCAGTTTACTGTTTTAAATTTATAAAATGTTGGCCTCCAGAAAGGGGAAGAAAACTGATCTTCCACAATTATAATGACATAGAAGCTTGTTCAGTCTACATAACTTCTCTTGGAGCTTGTGATATTCTCCTTCTTCAACCTCAGCTTGAGGACTACAGCTATAGAACATGAGTGTGAGCGTTTTGGCACAGGAAAGATGAAAGTTTCATTGTCTCTCTGACCATACTATCCCTGTCCAGAAAGTAAAAGATTTAGTGTTTGGGGGGTTTCTTGATTCTTGCATCCTAGGATTATTCTGGCAACATGGGGCTTACATTCCTCAAGACAACAATTGGACAGGGCTCATGGTGGCTGCCTCTTTAGGTAGATCTTGTTCTCCCTAGTTATCCACAATCCCCACCACTCCCTATTGTATGACACCATGCCTGTTTTACCTTTTTACAATTCCTACTAAGCCCTGTGTACACATTTGAGCTTTCTAAGACATAAGACATAAGACATAGTAATTCTCTAACCAAACTTTGTATCTCTTGTTAGCCTTCTAACTTTCACAACTGGAGCCAATTATCTGTACCCCCTTTGGACACCTATTTCTAGAAATAGTATATTATTGGTCCAACATCAAATTCATCCTGTTGTTTCTCATACCACCTACTGGGGTGAAGGGACCAAGGGTGCACTAAGTCCCAGATGGGAGTGTAATGGTGAATCTCACCTCTAAAATAAAGCTGTATAGGAAAAACATTTCCTTTCTACTGGGATATTTCAGCCTGTTGATTCTTTTGCCGTGGTCACAAGACTCTGCCACCCTAGAGGAATGCCGGGAGCAGTGGCAAGGGCTGGCAGCGTACGCTGCATTGTGCTGTATGCTCAGAGGTCTGCCGCTTCCCCAGGTCACTGCCAACGAATAGTGTGCACATCTCTGCTTCCATGGAAACTGCTGTCCTTCTTCCCAGTCTCAGAGAAATTGTGTCCACTCTCTCCTTACCTTTCGAAACACTCATTTTCCTCAGTTCTTGTGGGACCCTAAGCATCATTTCTGAGTATGTCCCAGTAGCTTCTCCTTTCTTTCCAACAAAAGTCTCTGAAGTGAAAAAATAAATATACAAATAAATACAATACTAATAACCTAGCTAGCCACTTGAAACATATGAATAGAAAAGACCAGAACACGCACAGATTGATAAACTGAAAAATTGGTAAGAGGCCTTGCCTAAAGAGCCAAACCGTTCTGGGGCTTGTCTGAAACTTGTCACCCCAAGATGATTGCTTGATTCTAGATCACATGGTGGGGTGGTGCTGCGGTAGGTAAGGTGGGAGAGGGCTGGCCTCTTTGGGAAATGCTCTAACACTGAGATTTTAGGGACACGAACGTGTTAACACTGCTTTGCTGCTGTCTGCTTTACAAAATCAAGGATTATGGACTGATTGTGTCTATTTTCATCCCTGAGCATTTTCCCCACCAAACTGGTATTATACTGGGAGGTGGTTTCATGGCCTGGAGAACTAGTTGGCATGAAAAACGTCATATGGTATTTCAGAATTAGAACAAGTTCCACAGGTATCTAAAGCTCCGCTGTAGTTAGAGCAGGAGTGGGGGAATTCTCCCACTACCAGTCAGTCGGCGCTTTTGTTGGGGGAAATACTTAGGACCGTTCCCTTCCCAAGAAAAGTAACAGACCATGAACTCAGCGTCTCCTATTGGCCCTGTCGCCATGCCCCCACCCACATGGGCTCCTGTGCACATGCTCACATGCACACACACACAGGACTAGCTACGTGGATGTGTCCATGCATTTGAGCATATGTGTGTTCTCTCTGGCGGATAGAAATGCTGACAGCTCAGCAGGGTGGGGATGTCAAATGCAAATGCATTTTCCAGCCCCAGACGACACAGTTCGCAGTGTGCACTGTGAGGCTGAGATGAACTGGGCTGTCCCTCGTCCTACCGCTGGGTCTTTGTGGTGGTGTCAGGCCTTTGTAGTGACAGCTCCTGTTAATCATGACTTTTGTCCTGACAGGTTGCCTCGCTCAAGCTGACAGAGTCCAGGCAGGTGCCGTTTGGACATTCTAAAGTCACTAAGAGTGGAAGACACTGGGCTCATCCCCAAGTAATTCCCTGGCCTCTACCGAGTTCCCATGCGTTTGAGAGAGGCCGTACAATCCAGGGGGCCACACCTCTGTTTCTCCAAACCTAAACAAGGTCTGGCAGACGGTGGGCCCTCAGCAAATGCTTCTTGAGAAATGACCAAAATAAATAAGAATTAAACTGGCCTGGCCACTTACTTTAATGATGAGGCGGAAAGCAACTGCACAAGGATTTGGGGGTCCTTCCGGCCTGGGCAGGAATCCAAGTTCTTTCAGTGTCATGGGCAAGTCCTTATGCTTTCTGATCTTGAGTTTCTTCTATTTTTAGGAATGTGGTAAGGGTTAGATGAATATTAAATCAGTAAAGTCCTTAGCATAATGTCTTCAGCAGATATATGCTGAATGTTCAATGACTGAGCACCTTATATTTATCATGTTTTTATAACTGAAGCCAAGTTCTTATTTATTCTTAATGTAAAATATATAACCTACGAGAACATTTAATAACCGCTATCAAGATAGAACTTGTGATATATGTGCTGGCCATTCTAGTAATGGTGATGTTTAGCAACAGCAACAACAGTACTTACTGCTCACACTCCACTTACCACGAGTCTTGTACTGTGCCCAGGACTTCTCATGGGTCATGTCATTCCATCTTCACAACAGCCCCTTGAAGGAGGCACAGTTATTTGCTTCACAGATAAGAAAACTGAGAGTCAGATGGATTAAGTAGCTGCGCAGTTATATACACAATATGTTAAGTCAGAGCTCAAATTCAAGTCTGCTCAACGGCAGGTCCCAAGTTCCCAAGTTTTTCATTGCTTTTCACAGAAGCCTTCATTCCACAGTCTAACTCATACTAATGAGTAAAAAAAAAGTTCTGAACCCAATGAAAGCACACACACGCACGTCCTTTCAAGTTTTATTTATATTTCTTAGTTCAAGAATTACACACTAGCCAACACTATTGTATATTTACATGCTGAAACTGACTGTAGTAAGTTTAAATTCAAGAAAATAATTCTTATGTGCTACTCATTGATAATCCTCATTTGTTACTATCTCATGTGTCCCAGAGATGTGTAGTAGTCCTGTTTTTAGAAAGACATGAAAATAGATGCAATGCTATCCACTTGTGTTCTGCATTTTCTAGCCATTGGAAAATGTGCATCTGTGCATATTCAGAAAGGCTACAAGGTAATTCGTAAGGCTGATAATCACTACATTGTGAGGAAACTCGAATATCACTTGTTATAAAAGGACAGTTCGGAACTGTGCAGGGACGATATTCAAAACAGAACTATTTAAACACCCATGCAAATCAAAATGAAAAATGTTATGGAATGTAAATTATTTGCCACTTGGACGCATGTTAAACACGAGCATGGTTGAACGTACATGGTTGAACTGTAAAGGGAAAGATATGGGCTGATAGAAGTGTCGCCTTGCGTCAGACGGTGAAAGGACACACACACAGGCATCTGATTAGTGGACGCGTGACAGGAGACGTTTGCTTTTGGAAGTTAAAAAACACAAAGTCTTGTTTTTCATCATTTGGATCATTTGTCTATCACAAAAGAACTTCTCAAAGCAAATTAATATCTGATGTCAAAATTTTGCATGTATCTACAAAAATGTTTTACTTCAATATCCAAAAAGCAAAAAGATATTTAAGAGTACTGCTGTGTTTAAGTATTGTTTTCAGAAATGATTTCGTTAGGGTAGTATCTTAATTAGCATCGTGTTGCCTCTACTATTTTTTACAATGCTCCTAGTGTACTTGGAAAATGCTTTTTAAACCTTTGGTTTGAAGCAGTGTCTTTTTTTTCAATTTTCCCTCATTTTTCTTTTTTTCTTTCCTTTTTTTGTTTTTTAAATAATTCTGGAGTCTTTGGTTGAAAGGAACAATACTATCTAAAGACTAAATGCTACTACTTAAAATAAAAGGTCTTCCAGTATGCGTTGTGTGTAACAAATTTCTGGAGCGCGTGTGAATAATAAGCATTTTTATTTCTCTAGTGCCATCAATATAAACTTTTACTCTTTGAAAATTGAGATTTAAGTTTCAGCCTTTGGTTTCTTGAACTCCGACATGTAAAAAACCCTCTCAAGTAATCAATGATCATTTCTGCTTCTCCTGGCTGCCATTTCTAAGGCTCTCTCTTGGTTCTTATATTCACTACATGAACACTGTGTGTTTCCCATAGAGGGAGCAAGAGTGGGAGTGAGAGAGTGGCCAAGGGAAAGAGTATTGTGTTTGAATGTGAGTGAGTGTGAGAGTGTGAGTGTGTGAGTGTGTGTGTGTGTGTGTGTGTGTGTGTGTGTGTGTGTGTGTGAGTGATAGCAAACTGAAACCCTTCGATCTGGGATCCCAAACCATTTATGGAAAAGGATGTTTAAATTACTCTGTCAGGGCACTGCAGTAATTGTACTTAGTAAAAAATAAATAAATATTAAGAAAAAACTAAACAATTATTTGCATCTATTGACTATTCATTTACAGCATGTTTAATTATTTACATAATATTATAACACATCAACTTAAGCCATGAACAGAATTTGCACATCGCCTTACCATAAAATACAAATCAGAAGTTAAAAATACGTAAGAAATCTGTTGGGATATTTACACACACGCAGCGAACGTCATGATTGCTCACGTTACACGGACTCTGTACACTCAGCAAAATGGTGCGACTGCTACAGCTGGGAGTGTTGGCCCTAACCAACATGGCGGGGTTTTTTTTTTTTTTTTCCCTCCTCCTAGAAGGATTTTTAAAAATCATTTTCTGTTTCCTTAAGACATTTTTGTTTGCAAATCACCGATGGACAATGTTATTTGTTGCCTAGAAGAAGAGAGCAAGTAGACAAGCAACGCGAGGACTGGTTAACGTAGGGTGCTCTGAGGTACAGCACCAACTGCGCGATGGTTCATAAGAAGTGGAGGCGTTGGCTTGCTGATAGAGAAATGCTCAGTACCCTGTGTCGCTTCTTTCAGTAAGTTGACTTGTGGGCCGTCAAATTAAAAATACTCATACACTGGTCTGATGAAGGAAATGAAAGACATTCGCTTATTCCTTTTGTTTTCCAACATATGAACGCAGATATACGTATGCATGTTTACATGGATATATATACACATATATACATGTAGATTGTTGTATGACCTGTTGCTTGTTCATTGTGTTGCTGTTTTTGTTGTTGAGTATGAAGTTAATCATAAAACCGTAACACAGTTATTTACAGAAAATGAAAATTGTCTTAGTTGCCAATTTAATGCAGGTCTTGCTTAAAATGAATGTGGTTCATTTTCCCATTTTGCTTTCCACTGAACTTTCTCTATGTGTTGTGCTTTTTTAAGCTGGCAGGCTTTTGTTGTTGTTCCTAATGCTAGAAGATAAAGTCTTTTGGCTCATAGACCATTTTTATTATCATTATTTTTAACTGAGCACTGCTTTTGAAGAGATGAGAAGAGGATCGGTCTAGATGGCCCTGATTATGTCTTTTCCCGTTAGTAAGTTGCAGTGGAAAAATGGTAACATTCCCTATGCAAACACATGATTATGTTGCATGAGTTTTCAGTTCTGAAAGTGCATTTCATACCTACTAGCAGTCATGTACAGTATATATTTACAGGTTGAGATCAAAGATTTCCTTTAGACTGTGCATTTTAGAGTCAGAATTTGCCTATGAATTTCACAAAGATGAAAAAACACCTTAATTGCTGGCTATCTGGTTGTTTTTTAATCAAAGGACAAATGGCACGTATGTGTATAAACTGATAGTAATAGCATATCAGAATTGCAAGAACACATTTTTGTGGTCCTTAAACTTAACCACTGGATAGGTAGCTGACTGGTCTTTGTGGACTTATGAGATCGAACACCCCTTCCTGAACCACCCCCCAAACCCAACTCAACTACAGTAAAAATGTAGTTTAAGAATCAATTCTATATCTACTTTTGGTTACCTCTGAGCAGGATGAGTCAGTTGTTTCTAACTACGTGGTTATTGAATGCCGACATCTGGATTTTGCTCTAGGGCATCTGTTCCAAGGTCCCATCTTTTCTCCTTTTCCTAGTTTCTTCTTACCACTGAGAGCAGAAATGAATCCCTGGTTATATGCTTTGGATGCTCATGCTGCGAGGTTGCTTCTTTCCATTCTGATCTAGATTACTCTGTTCACTTCTCTGGATGTCAACTTTTTAAGTGACAATAACAAGGATTTTTATGGCTTTTACAATAATTGCAAATAAGAGCCCACTTCTAAATTTGGGCTCTGAGTTGTCTCTAGAGAAACCGTTCCAGAATGGCATTTTGGAGTTGTGCACCTGAGTTATTAATAGGCTCCTTCCTGATGTATGCCACTCCAACTTTAACCCTGGTGACAAGAGGCAGGCACTTTTATTAGTGGTGCCCCCAAATCTTTGCCTTGGAGAAAGCGTGTCCCTGGAGAAACTTGAAGAATCTCTACTCTGAGCATGGGAGGAAATGTAGTTGGATTCTGCCCAAAGATCAGACTCAGAGGTGTGTAAGTTTATAATAAAAAAATAAAGGCCAAAGTCCCTGATGCCAGTGGGGAGCAAAAAATACTACCCAGTCTTGAGGCAAATTCAGAAAGCTAAGTACTAAATCTTTTTTTTCTTCTTCACAGATACTTGGAATAGAGGGCAGTAGGATCCCATCATGTTCCAAGCAGCTAAATCAGCAGGGGAAAAACATAACATTTCATCTATGGGCAGACACTGGCCTTGGCTACTATGCACAGTTCAGAATATTACTCTGAAAAGAAGTGCTTTTTGTTTTTTAAATAGAAATAGCAAAGTCATCCTCCAAGAAAAGGTTCAATCCAATCAAATTTTAAGGACAATTTAGTAATTCACTATTTTCTCCATGAACCTCATACTGATAGAAAGAAAATATATTAGCTTATTGTCTTTACTGTCCAACATATGAATGCATACGCCGGAAGAAGCACAATGCCATAATTTAAAAATTGAACGAACACAACACATCGTGCCCACCTGATTAGCAGTGCGATATTTTTCTGCAGTATCACCTGAGATCTATAACTTTCATCGAGTTCCTGTGGTTTTGTTGTTATCCTGTTGTCCACTTTCTTTCCTATTTTCCTTGATTAGGGAGATTGCAACATACCACAATGAAAGCAACCTTAAAAAAAAATAAAATCCAACAAATCCACAAACTGACTCTACTTGTGCACATAATCTCTGAAGTATTGTTTGCTATGAAAATTACCAAGGTGAACTTTATTGCACATAAGGAAATAGAGTTCACTCAATCTCTCCAAAGCCTTACTTTTTCTGTCTTCTAAGAATATAATCAGAATTTCAGAAGCAAGAAAAGCTGGAAAGAACCATTAATCCTTTAAAGAAATGAACAAATCCTTCTTTTGAAATACCCTATTAAAGTCAGAAATAAACTTATAGGGAAAAGTGTTGCAGAGACAGTAGACGGGTGAAAAAAGCAACCTGTTTGCTCACTTTGTCTGGGCTCTCTATTAGTCTATTTGAGTAATTCTCAATTTGACCGACCTCTAAGATAACTAATTTGGCTAACTTTTCTCTTTTGTGGATGTCTTTGAATTAGATAAACTATACAAGCTTCTGTAGGTATGCTGTCAAAGGCTTGTGAAATTGGAAAAAAGAAAAATCTCTTGTTCTACCTTTGGCTACTGCGCATGATACGCATAGACCAGATGCTATGTGGGGCAGAGTAGGGTCCTAATGCTTGTCTGCTTTAATTTTGTTACAACAGTCATTTCTGGATTTTCCACTCTGCTCTGGGTTTTGAACTCTCCTTTGAACCACCTAGGAAACAGCATTTTCAAAAAATTTCTTTGGCCATCACGTGTGATAACATTTAGAATTCTCCTGATCTGTAATGTCAAAATGGAAGACGTCACAGCTGACCCTCAGTGCTCAAGCAATCTGAAATTGGCCAAGTTGGTTTCTTGACTCTCTGTCTTGACTCCTTCTATCCTGTTTGAACTACATGACAATGTTCTAGAAGCCAGCGGGAATTACCTTCCCACGGCACCATTATCATCGTAATGAGACAGGCACAGAGCACCTTGCCGTAAGCATGTCCGCATGGCACGGAGGGCGATGTTTCAGAAGCATGTGGCCGTCGCAGCAGCGTGCTGACCTTGGGAATGATGATGGGAGGATCTGGACAGGACTACTTCTCAGCGAAATGACTGACAGTGCTAGTGAGCCTTCTAAGAAAATCTTCTAAATAATTCCCCTCTGTGTCGGCCGCAAACTAAGCAGATAAAGTGGAATGCTCAGACTCAGTCTTGGCCAGCATGTGTACAAATCACTTGCATTTTAACTGGAAAACCACAAGGACCTTACTGTATTCATTACTTAGCAGAAGCAACCCCAATGGTATGAAATGGACCACAGGATAGGCCAGCAACTAAGGTATTTAAGCATCACTTTTGTCCTGGATTGATGTGTTTTCCAAGTCCTATGTCAGGCTGTACAACTGGTTTGAGGAGGAATCTAGTCCTTGCTTCCCGCGAAAGGCTGTGCTTTAGTTCACGTAGTAAAGCCAATAGACGATGTTGAAGAAGGAAAAAACCACCGGGAAGAATATGCGGGACCACCGATCTATGGCATTCACATCAGTCAAGTCGGGGATGGTGATTTTCAGTTGGGAGGCACGTCTCCGCAGGCGGCTTTTTTTCTGCGCCACATGTCGTTCCAGGGCATTTCGGCCAAAACTATGCCTGGGCAGCCCGGCTTTCCGGTACTGAATGCCGGAGGCATCATAAGCCAGCATGGTGCTCCTGGGGTCTCCAAGACCCATCACAGCCTCAGATGTGGCCATTTCATTTTTTATTTCAAGAGTGCTCAGTAAGATGTTCTCATGTGGGTCCATCTGCAAGGGAGAAGAATCAAGTAATGCAAAATAATAAAGCTTTATTAATGTTCACTATATAAGGGCGCTATGATACATAGTTTAGGTAGCACAGTCTACCATTGAACAACATGGTTTCTAACTGCGTGGTGTCCACTTGTACACCGACTTTTTCCAATAAACATCCATACTGTTTCAATCTGAGGTTGCGATCTGCAGATGGGGAGGGCCAACTGCATGCACTGATCTTGAGATTTAGGGATCCAAAGGGGTCCTGGAACAAATCCCCACAGCTACCAAGAGACAACCTAAGTTTTGGGGAAGTCAAAAGTTAGACACGGATTTTCAACTACCCAAGGGCAAGGGCCCCTAACCCCGTGTTGTTCATGGGTTGACTATGTATCATAGCGGTTAAGAGAACGGGCTTTGTGGTTACATTATCTAAAGTTGAATTGTGGTTCTGCCACTATAACCCATATGAGTTTAAGTTTCTTCATCTATCAAATGGTATGATCATCTAGCCTTAGAAGATTGCTCTAATGATGCAATGATATAATAGGCTGTTGCTAGTACAATTTGCATTATTTCTACTTAGGAAATGCAGAGAATAGAAGGCATGATACCCTTTAAAGAATTTATAGTCTTGAAACTAATGTATAACATATTAAACTGTACTAGATATAAAACAATCATTATTATAGAATTAATTACTGAATTTCAGTGCTCACAACAGTAGCCTAATTACAGATGAACCCAAGGTAAAGCTAGAACTAAAAACAGTAGGTAATATTTACTAAGAACTCGCTATATATGCCAGAGACATTTTTGTGTAACTTCATTTAGTTGACGCTTCTTCACATCCACAATGACAAGATGTCACCTTAAATTTGTAGTGCAATATGATAAGGGAAAGTTTTTAAATGCAGGCAACGTGTGACTTGTCAAAATGCAACAGAATTCAGAACACGAAGGAACTGGGAAAAGACGGCCAGGCAGACTGTGGGCGGTGGGGTGGTGAGTGGGTAAGGGGTAAGGGGCTGACCTGAGAGGGGGAAAAGGGAGGCAGGATTTGAAAAGAGTCAGCCCAGACTGGCTGTGCCGAGCTGAATTCTGGGCACAGGGGACAGAATTAAGGTGGCTGTGTGGATAGGGTGATCCTTTTCTCTCTCAGGTGATTTTTTTCTTGGCCAAACTAAAAGTGAAGGATGGATACTGACATCATGAATCCCAAAGATTAAATGATTTGTAATTAAAAAACATTTTTTTTAAGAAGGGATGATTTGTGTGTCTTATTTTTAGAAGGCCTCAGTGGTTACAGATGATAAAACCTATCCACAACATGTTATTATTAATAACAGATTATATTTATTTTGGTGGAGAATCAGAAAATACCAGTTTCCAGTAAAATTCTGAAATTACAAAATAAGAGAAAAATAGCCCATGATAGGGACCGGTGATACATGGAAGCAAGGACCATAAGCAAACACTTAATTGGAAGATATAATGCTCTGAGCTTCATGAATTATGCAGAAGGCAGAAAGAATATTCCTGAGATTACGTACTATCAATTAGCTTTCAAATTTGGTTTAATGATGCTGTATTATAAATTCAAATCTGAAATCTTTTGAGAAATAGAGGCTATAAAATATGTTGGGTCATAATAACTAAGCAATTAATCTCTGCCCAATGATCACACATCGTGTATGTTTGGTTTATGGTAGTATTTTGCTTAGTGGAAATGTTAAACAAATATATTCTTAATAATAATTTTTAAAGTTTGTAAACTTTGGAAATTAAACCCGATAAACATTGCAACGCCTCTGTCACACAGGGCTGAGCAATGGCTGTAGTGATGGGTCTGGTGGCCCTACGGAGGAAAGGAATATTGAAAACTGCATTTATATGTCAGTACTTTGCAGAAACGATCTCACTGAATACTCAGAAACATCCTTTGAAAAAACATTTCTTTCCTAGGTGATAAGTGAAGTCATTCGCCAAGTTTCCAAAGTCACATAGTTTACTAAATGGTGGAGCCGGAACTCAAACCTTAATCATCAGAGTTCGAAGTCTGGGGGAGAGGACTGGGGCTTTCCAAGTTCAAGAAGAGTGAAGCTGACGGAGATGGGAGACCTACCCCCTACCGCTGTTTGTTTCACAGAGCACGCTCATTTTTGGTTCTGCCCTGGGCTGTTAACTGTTAACTACCTAAGAAATGGCCATATTGCCACTATGCATGTGGTATTTGGGAGACTCCCCCTCTCTAAGCCCCAGGATACTTGTTTCCCAATTGAGCAATTGTAATAAGAACATTATGAACATACAGCAGACATGACTGGGATAAAAACATAAATCAATAATGACAATCATAAAAAAATAACAGGAGCAGTGGAATATTATTAAGGGAAACTTGTTCTAAGTTTAGAACAAACGATTCTTGAGTAATTTGTTTAGGTTTAGATTAGAATTTCTGTTTCATTATCTATGAAATTCATGATGTGTCGGAGGAAATAACTCCAGAAGCTGTATTATTCATCTATTTTTTCATTTACTAATTTAAAGGCATTTACTGAGCACCGCCGTGTGTCCGGTGCTGCACTCACAATCACGGCTGCCCTGGAGGGAGCACCCACGGCTCGGCTGCTCGGCTGCTGGCAGCAACAGTCCCCGCCCGGAGAGAATACGGGATGGAGGTTGAAAGGTCACAGTTCTGGCTCCTCTGCTTGCGTGTGCACATGTGTGCACCTTGGGAAAATGATTTATTCCCTCTGAATCTAGGTTTCTTCAAGTGTAAGAAGAGGCTTTGGGGGAATTAACTGAGGGGGCATATGTGGGAAGAACGTGGGAAACGAAAGCGCTATGCTGAGTTGACTGTTTCAGTGTGCTATGAATGCAGTGGGTCACACACAGCTTCCAGTGAGGTGGGAAAACACGGTAAATAGCTACGCCTAAGAGACATGTGAGCACGTTGACCTTGCAGCATGTCTGGGATAGACATGGGAGATGAGCTTCCGCTGAGCTGGATGCTCTACTGGGTAGATGGGGGGTTCTCTGCTGACTGGAGTTGTTTTCCAGGCTCACCCATGTGCTGATGGTTCTAATGGCAAATTCACATTAAACATTTGGATTAAGAGGTTTTCTTTCCCTTCTTTCTATTATTCCCCCCCAAAGAAAAGAAAAATGCTTGGCTAACAGAGTTCCATTTTGTTTAAAAGATACTGAATTGAACAATAAAGAGTGAGCCTTATTTTCATACAGTAATTTTAAAATTCCAGGCCTGTTTCCCTTTCTGCGCCTTTCCCAGCGACGGGTGTGCGCTCTGAAGGAATGTCTTTGTCCCATAGTCCTATACAGAAAAGCAAGTCACACCCCTCAGCGACCCAGACGCATCACAGGCTTACCCTGGGAAGGGAGAATGGGGCTATTTGAAATCTCAGGTCACCACTCACATCATCAAAAGAAGAGTGAGAAACTGTAAAAATCCAAACAATCTTAATGGTGCGATTTCCGATTACTGTGCTAGTGGGGGTGGGAGATCTTGTTTTTCTTCCATGAAGTGACCTTGTGGCCTGAACAACTTGAAATGTTAAGGCAACGAACTGGGAGCCACCTGGGAACGTCAAAAGCATTCTTTTCAAAGGAAAAAAACTCTGAAACCAGCTCGTATGCACCCAGTGTTCTAAGAGGAGAAAGAAAGTTCACCCAACTAGAATACAGCACGGAGATTCCAGGGCAGCAAGAGAAGGCCACCAGCTTCGACTTTGTGAATCCCTCTACCAGCGTAAATGCAGAAATAGTAACTACACGTGGAGTTTAGAACAGGAATGTAAATAAACATAGGAGAACACTATTGAAACACCCAGGTAGTTACAGGAAGCTGGGCATTTTAAATAAAAGCCAGGAGAAATAACAAAAAGGGCTGAGATTATTGTCACTGCCATTTTTTGTTTCTGTTATGAAATCTCATGATCATGTTATGAGGATGGAGTTAGTATATTAGCATTTCATAAACAACCCTTTCCATTAAAATCCGGAAGTTCATGGGTAGCTGAAAGTTAATTAAGTAGTAAAGCAATAGTTTAAACTTATGTTCGCGGATTCGAACCTTCAACTCTTCCCACTAAATATTTTCGCTCTAGGGGGAACCATCTATGAAGTGGACAGCGGTGGCTGCCAGATGTGAACAACTCAGTCATTGTTGTTTGATGTCCAGTTTTTAAATTCTCATGGGTAGACCACACTAGTGTATGTCTCAAGGTTTCCTTCAGAAAATGATTCTCTCTTAAAGAATCAAATTAATGAATTCATTCATTATGCGTCAGTGACCTGTGTGGCCCTATTTTATTAGTCATTACAAGGTAAAAATATTCAGTCTCAGACACACAAGAAACCCCATTTGGCCTAGTGGGTGAATCAAATGAGCTGGGTGAGGTGTTAAGCTGTTGTTCTAATGAGTGAGAGTGAAGTGTTCAGAGGAAGTAAGAGGTAAGAAAGACTCGACTAAGATTTCTCTCCCCAAAGGGCCCCAGGAGATCAGGTTTTTCTAAAGGTCATGATTAATTCAGGATGAGCAGTGAGAAGACATTTGGTAAGCTTAAGCTGTCCAGTCATGAACACGCCTGCTCCTTTTGGTATGGCTCCTCTGGGTCCCTCCCTGCTCATCTAATGTCCACGAGCAGAGTGGAAGAACCACCGGCTCCAGAGCTGAGAGCCGGTTCTAATCCTGGCTTACTCTGAGCCTCGGTGCCCTTCATCTAGAAAATCTAGGTGGATTCACAGAGGTTTGGGCTAGCTCCCTTCACCAGCTTATGTCCTCTTGCTAGGACCTCATAGCAGCCTTGATTCCCTTATGATGGCAAATGTGTAGGCAGGGATTATGCTCTGTTGCTATGTATCCCTAATGCTGACCACTACAGCAGGTACCAAGCAGTATTCAAAATAAAACTCACTTACATAAATTTCTGAGAGGGTCAGAGAATCCCACGATCCAATCAGGCTATGGAAATATAATGGAAAGTAGTGAACTAGGCTAAAAAAATACAGGCCTGCCTGCAGGACATTTAAATCCAAATTGTACAGCATCACAACAGTGGCCCAAATCTCTCGTATCTAAGCATCCAGCCTGCTGCATTACATTTCTTTTAGGTTTCATTTAGAACAAGGTTTGCTTTTCAGCTAAAAATGTGTGGAATAACATAGGAATGATGGATAAAGGAAGTTCACTAGGCAAACATCTTGTGGTCTTGCAACTTCATTGAAAATGGTGGCCCTGATCTAGTCCTGGGATTGCTTTTCCCAGCCTCGTGGGGCCTTGCTGTGGCAAACTCTGCAGGGTCTCTCTGTGCTTGGACTTCCCAGGTAGACTTTCTCTCTCTCGCTCTCTCTCTCTTTTTTTTTTTTTTTTGGTATGTGGTTTAGTCTTTTCCATTTCTTTTATACTCACAGAATCAAATTCATTTCTCTGGGAAAATGATTTCTTTCTATGTTTGTGTTAATGTATGTGGGATTCACTAAGAATAATATATTCATATAACTACAGATCACTGATTTTTTAAACATAATATGTGGATTGAGATCTAAGGATGAATGTTAAATTTAGGAGAAAGAAGAGTACATTCAAATTGCTAATCTAATAATAAAAAGTATAATTAATAAAATAGATGATAAATTGACTCATTTCCTTTAGCAGGTCAGGAGAATTCTGGTTTCCATCTCTTCACTTAATAAAATTACAAGCTAGTAGTCCCCGCCCCGTCCCCCCGTTTTTTTGTTAGTACTCTCAAATAAAGTTCAAAGTCAGGAGTCATTTCAGTTGCATGGGAAAACCATAAGAGGATCATACTGAAATCCCCATGAAGAAAAAAAACTGAAGGAAACTACCGTATTCTGCTGTGTATAACGGGCACCCATATTTTAGCACTAATTCCCGTGTATAATTCGTATTATACATGAGAATTAGCACTACTCATATATAATGCACCTCCTTATTTTTCCCGCAAAAATTTGGGGGGAAAAGTGAGCATTATACATGGCTCCTATACATTTTATGGACATTTCTTTCATCCAAAAGAGGAACTTACTTTAAATTATGAGAGGTCCTCAGGATGTGTGGAATGGAGTCAGTTTTACAAGGAGCTTACCTGAGCCCAAAGTCCTATTCTGACAAACTTCACAGAGATAGATAGGAGAATGTAAGTACCCAGTTCTGAAAACTCAAAGGCATTTTAACACTTGGGAGCTCGATTGCTGTCAGGGGATGGTTTGTTGTAGTTCAGTTTTCGTCTGAATTATTGACTCAAGTCCCGAGCCAGAGAGCGATGACTGATCTAATCTTTTCAGTCGCTGGTTCATACACTGCAAAGCATTATGGACAATGGCTTGATAAAGATTTTTAGGCAACCATGTACCTAGAAATTCGCAATCTTTGAATTCCTTTTTAAATAATACCATAGAGGACACTTGTTTTGGTTTCTTTCCTCAAGGCTGGAAACATTCCTGTGAAGTGCTTCCAATGTGCAGGGATAGCGGGAGGGGGAGAATGGGTACCCGTTAGCAGGAGACGGCCTACAGTTAGCCCCCAGGACTTACACAGATCGCCGAGGGCGACGGTAGTACACCCTGATAAGAGGGAAAAGGGGTGGCCTTTCCAGCCACACCCGCTCCTCTTCATAAGCTCCCAAGGCCCAGAATAGTGAGTAATACCTGCAGTGGTTCATCACGTCAAATTTCAAGACTTAATGACCCTGACTGACTTAAAGGTTCCCAGACGCATCCTCCCAGGTCATTAAGGGACTCATGGTTTCCTCTTAGTCCTGGGTTTTGAAAGTGCCCCCAAGCTTGTTGCCTAAGCTAATGAGGATGGGTTTGAACATACAGAACCAGCCATCCCCTCAGTTCTGGGTCTGAGGGAATTACAACTTGCTTCTAGCTTTTGGCTAAAAACAAAGAGGCCAAGGTTTGGTTTCTGTCCTCTTTACGCAAGGTGCTAACATTTTCATGTATCTTAACCAGAGACATTGAAAGTAAGAACAAACTGACAGTGACCAGAGGGGAGGCGGGAGGGGATACTGGGGTGAGGGGGAAAGGGAGAAGGGTTTTCAGGAACATCTACAAAGGACACAGGGACAAGACCAAGGGAGGGTGGGATCAGGGGTCGGAGGTGGGGATGGCTGGGGTGGGGGAGGTGGTGGTGGGAAAATGGAGACAACTCTACTTGAACAATAAAAAAAACCATGTTTACATTGAAACAGAGCAACAACAACAACAAAACCCTGACCATCCTGGAAGACACTGACTCCGGAAGAGAATTTCTCAGTCCACTGACTTCTAAAAACCCCGTCCAGACTATCATCAGATCCCCTCGTGCACCAGAGACACACTCCATCCACAGAACCTTGCCCACTGCCTCCCACTGCTTTTCATTTAATTTGACTAAGAAGCCAGAAAGCTGACGGAGTGCAGAACATATGGGCAGGACCCCCGTGAACATGGCACACGAGGGCAGCAGAAGGAAGCAGCACACTCGACTCCACAGAGAGGCAGGCAACACAGCCAATAACCTCTGCTTGCGCGGATTCGGAGTCTGGGGTGGTCGTGGACTGGCAGGGGGCATGCGGGTGGTGCTGACGGGGCCTCCTGAAGACAGGTGGGCTGGGCGGGGAGGTACATGGACTCACGCTGGTTACTGAATCCTGCAAGTGGGAGCTTACACACGGGTTTAGTATTAACTAGCACTGGGTCTAGTGGCTGTGCTTAAAAAAATGCACTGATGAGAAATGAATCAGCAGTAATTATAAAAAATGATACAGTCAAAATAACGAAGTGCATATAGTCAGCGTTCCATATCTGCAGGTTCCACACCCGCAGATTCAACCAACCACAGAATGAAAATATGCAAAAAATACAGCACACATATCTGCTAAATATTGACTAATGGCATAATATTACCTGCTAACTCAACAGACACTTCTCGAGTCCCCACCAAACATGTGCCTTGCTCTCACAGAGACCACATGCTAAAGAAACAAACACCTATAGAAATAATACGTAATTATAAATGAAAATAAGGGCAGTGAGGAAAGTGTCCACATTGCCACGAGAACATCTAATCAGGGGACCTGATGTCGAGAAGTAGAATCACACTCCCTGATGGGAGGAACTCTTGAACTGGGGTCTGAGAGATGCTACATGTAAGGAAGGATGGATGGAGATTCCTCTGCTCCCAATTATCTGACAAAGGAAATGTTAGATTCCTTGGTGCTCTTCAAACAGGGGCATACCACTCGTAACGGTAATGTTCTATTAAGAAATTGTCTGGAGCTTACAAACCCTTTTGTTGTAATTCTTGGCCATTTGTATTTGTTATAGTAACACTACCCTTAGCATCAGTTATTTTATCTTTGTTGTAAACAGTGGCTACAAACTTAAAAGTAGCTGTCCCTCTGCATCCAAGGAAAATTGGTTCCAGGAGCCCCTCCCCCTTGGATACCAAAATTCCTGCATGCTCAAGGCCTTTATACGCCATGGTGGAGTATTTGCATGTAATTTATGCACATCCTCCCATGTACTTTAAATTATCCCTGGACTACTTATAATACCTAATACTATGTAAACAGTTGTGCTATGTATTGTTTAGGGAATATGAACAAGGAAAAAAGTCTGTACATGTTCACTACAGTCGCAACCACCACAGGCCTAGCTATTAATACATAGTGCACATCAGCATTTTAGGAAGAGCCGGTTTGCGAAGAAAGAGGTTAGATTTTCAAACAGGCTATCACAACATTTAAAGTCTCTAGACTGTAGGAACTCACAGGGCAAACTAGTACACATTCCTCCTTTTGGGCTGAGAGTGGGCTCCCTGAAGCCAGGTGAAAAGCAGCTGGGGTTAAAAGCAAGGTCACTAAGCTTCGGGATCTCGGGCAAGATAGTTAACCTCCCGAGCCTCGATTTTCTCAGAGGAATTTTATGATTACAGAAGTGAGCAGGTGAAGGGACTGAACCTGTGCTGGTCAGGAGAGGTCTGGGGTGGAAGTGGTGACAGTGGGGATGCCCAGCCGTGGTTCAACCTCTCTTTGGGAAACTCGAGGGGGTCGGTAGAGGTGGGCTGCTCTTTGCTGCAGCCGTGTGGCAGGGTGCTTCCCACAGATTCTGGGCTGTGGGAATTGCCTGGTTTCAGTCTCCCAGGAAAGCATCTAAAGCTGAGACCTCATCATTCACATGCCTAAGAAATGACACTGGGAATAATGTTTCTTCCCACCGCTTCCTTAGAGGGCCCCACTTGGTTCTTTATCCTGTTGGTAAGCAGAGGCAAGACGTAACTCAAAATGTCCCGTTTTGTTATTTGCCAACAGGATGAGTTAAAGTTTAAAAATGGAGAGTTTGCGGCCATCAGCAAAACAGGGTGTTCAGATTTATCTCCTGCTTCACTTATTTATGGGAAATATGGCTCTCTTTCTTCAAATTACATGCATCTATAAAGAAAGTTTCATTAGGACAATAATGATAATATAAAATTACATTTTAGGATAATCTTTGTAAAGCAGCATTTTAAATTCTAGTGTAGATGAGAACATCTACATAGTTAATTAAGTCTTGAAGACAAAAGTTTGGAACCGGCTTTGATTCTAGCTTCTCTATGGATTAGCTGTGTGACCTGGGGCAAGCCCCACAGCTCAGCTGAGCCTCAGTTTCCTCATCTTTAAAAGGAAGTTACATCGCTTCCTCTTCTTTAAAGTGAAGCAACGTTATATGGAGATTTCTTTTAAGATTGAGGCAAGTTATTCAAGGAGCCTACCATTGTGTCTGGCTTGCTTGAGAGAGCTTTGCCCCCCCTCCCCCGCCCATCCCTCTGTGTCCACTTTGGGTAGGCCAGGTACAATAAAGGTGGGTGGGAAATCAGAAGGCCCTCACTAACACACTTTGAAATAGCAATTTTTAATCGTTTCAGGTAAAATTCAACTTAGGACAAAGATAAGGTCCTGTATAATTTATAATTGTAATTATAAAAATACGTAACTTTTCAAAATCAATAGTCTTGTGGGAAAGGTAATATTATTCTGCAGCAGTTCTAATGAAAATGTCCTCCATTTATTTGAGTCAGGTATGATTCACCAAATGGCTTTCATGTCCTTTATCTCGACAGCACCTGAGTGGATTTGAAAGACGAGGCATAGACTTTCTCATCCCATGGACAACAAAACTAAGGCCCAGAGAAAGTCTCTCCCCAGAGCGGCACAACTCCTCACAGGCTGACCTAGGCCAAGCGCCTGGCTTCTTGAATCCGAATTAGACTCTGGGCCTGGTTCTGCCAATTATAGAACGGAAGAAGGATAGTTTAAAACAGCCTCACATGCAATCTGTGATTAAAACGTGCAACTCAGAGGGAGAAATCTAGGCTTATATTGTGGCTCTAGTTAGTCCCAGCTCACCACTAACCAGCTTACATAATCCTGAGCAAATCACTGATATTTCTGGGTTTCAGTTTCTGCACATAAAAATGAAACATCAAGAGAAAACAACTGAACTCAGGATGGTGATATATGTTAACTGGATTTATCATGGTGATCATTTGGTAATATAGAATAATATCACATCATTACATCGTATACCTGAACCTAATATTATGTTATGTCAGTGATATTTAAAAACAAACAAACAAACAAAAACAACCAACACCCAAAAGACTAAGGGACTCAAAAAAGTTGTAAAAAGCCGAAGAAAATGTTGATTAAAAAGCAAAAGGAGAGAGGCCATTTGGAGGTGACGTTTCCCCTTCCTAAGCCTGTGATAGGTGCTGAGAATTGAGACCCTGGGTCCAGTCAACTGCAGAAGTCGAATACAGTTGTCAAGGCGACCACCAGCCGATCAGGGTTGGTACTCAGGGTGCAACTCCTTAATGTGTCCTGGGTGACCCCCTTGCTATTCAGCGGGGCCTGCAGATCAGCAGCCTTGGCATCACCAGGAAGTTAGTTACAAACGCAGACCCACAGAATGAGGACCTGCACTTGAACTACCGCCTAGACAGCTCTCGTGCACATGAAAGATCCAGACTCACCGGCTTGAATGATCTCTTAGATCCTTTCAAGTTCTCAAAGTCAATGACTGTAACTATTTTTTTTAAGGAATTTCCTATGTACCTTGGTAGCTCTCCGAGTGTGCTAAACAAAGACTTCATCCTCCATATAGTGAAGGGTGGAGGAGTTAATTGGTAATTCTTTGTGCTCTCCTTTTGAAATGCTGAGTGACCCACAACCAAGGCACCAGCTAACCCCTCAGGGAGAGTGAGCTGGAAGGAGAACCATAAGCCCACCGAAGCCAGGGGTTCCTTGTGCAGCTGTGGTCTGGTGGCTTCTGTGTATTTAGCCAATTACACAGCAAATTACCCAAGTGAGAATATGCCAAATGCGCCATCCACCCTCACAGCTCAGCTCTCGTTAGGAGAGCTTCTGTTAATCCGACACAGCCTCGTCAAACATCTGTCCAGTTCCCTTTGAACCCCGAGTGACCCTCAGCCCTGAGATCTGCAGAGAGGGGCACACAGTGAAAGTGACTATGCCTTACAAAATACTGGCTGCAGGCTGAGTTAGGAAAGGAAGAAAATGATAACTTCAGGAAGATAGGAGAGGACGACAAACTCAGTTGCCAATCTGATGCTTTTGTTGGAGAATAATAGCCAGATTCTGTTTCAAACACTGAAAATTCTCTCTCTTAAGAAAAAAAAAAGACCTGAGTTTCAGCCTTGGGTTTGCCATTTACTTGCTGGGTGACTGAGCATGTTCCTTCTCTCGGGGCCTCAGCTTTGGCCAACAGAGATTTCAGGGGGCTGTGAATGCCTGGTAAAGCGGCAAGCTTCATCCTTTCGAGAGCATCACAATCATTTGGGGAATTCGCTAACATTTAAATTCTTAGGTCATCAGAATTTCTGAATCAATAAAGCCAGGGTTGGACTGGGGCTCTGCAGCTCTGGTATGCTCGTGACTCTGACACTGTGGCCTGGAGGTGGCCCCCTGCAGGTTGCTGTCATGGGTGCTGCGTGGTAGGGAACAATTCAAGTAGATTGTTGGTAAGCTTGGGGTCAATGTTAGCTTTTAGAGGACAGTAGTCGTTCAGATGGGGGAGGGACAATGTCACACAGTGTGCAGGAGCGGGAGGGGAAGCTTTCCCACCACCAGAACGGTTTCCTTTTCACCAGTAACATTTCTCAGCGAGCTTTGTTGGAATGATGGAAGGGACTGAGGAAGGATGCAGGTCAAATCATCATGTATTATCCAATCAAGGAGCAAAAGGCCGTGCTGCACAGTGGGCAGGTTATGCCCCGGAACTGCTGAGTGTCCTTGGACTAGTCCCTCCCCCTCTCTGGGTGTCAGTTTCTTTCTTTATCAAATGAGAGGACCCTTTAATGTTCTTTCGAGGGTTAAAATACTGTTGTTCTGTCATAGTCATGTACATGCTGGCTGGGCAGAACAGCTCCTTGCTTTTATTTCTTTGTGAGATGGAATGGACCTTTTACTCCCTGAAGCTCTTCCCAAACATGCATCTGAAATACATCCTTCTCCTCTGAAACTTGGTTGCATGTATCACCTGTCCCATATACTATTCATTCTGATTACCTAATACTCTTTAAAAGAATATTACAGGGGCAGCAGACTATTCCATCAGACTGAGAGAGACAGTGCTTCTGAATTTAGAAACAAATCTTAACAGGAAAAGTCAGAGTTCTGTCTTGCAATCCCTCCCACGGCAGACATCAACTTCAAAGTTACCATTTACCTAATGTTTACTACCTGACAACTTTTCCCCCGGTACTGCCTCCTGCAATCCTTGAGCCATCTGTGAGGGTGGGTGGGGCTTTAAGCCCCATTTCATAAAGGAGGAAACTGAGGCTCAGAGAGCTTTCCCATGCTCACAGAGTTGGCAAGTGACAGGCCATGGGGCTTGAACTCAGCGTTGTCTCAAATCTAGAATCAAGTAGCATTGATTAAGCTAGGTCTGCCTGTGCCCTTAACCACTATGCTATTCTCCAGGAGCAGGAATTTGATAAATACTTGCTTAGTGATCAACACATTGGTGATACTCCTTCCAAATCTGTATCCCTTGTGAGAAAAGTCCAACGTTACCTTGCAGTGGGGCAAAGTGTACCTGAAAGATTCTCATAGGAATGAAGCCTGAATCTTTGGCTTCCAGGGGCCCACAGTCTCAACTGCTGACTGTGGGCAACTGACGCCGGCTGAGGACATCTGCTGCACTTTGTAAAGCAGTAGGTACTGCTGAGGGCTCATTGCTGCAGCGCCCTCCCAGGGTGGCACCCGGGGTTGGCAGGTGGGTCTGCCAGGACTGACTCAGAGATGCTCACTCCCCTGGGGCAGTCGTGGCAGATGTCCCCAGTGGGGGGAAGCCTGCCACGGTGCCCTTGAGGCCAATCCAACTTCCAGAAATTCTCTGCAGCAGAAGCTAGGAGTGTGGAGAGGCAAAGAGACAGCCTGTTCATTGCTGAGGGAGATTTCAAAATTGTGTCCGGTCCATCCTTACACCTCCCTAGAGCCCTCTGCCAAAATGAGACAAGCATCAAGCAATCCAGCAAACCTCTTCTTGGCAGAGGCCATAAAAAATTCCTAATTTCTCCAGGAACACGAGGTTGCTGGAGGTACTGTTCTTGTTGTTTGACAAAACAATGTAATATTAATGGAAAGACGGTGGATAAAAATTTAATACCAGTCTTTGATTCCCAAAGCTGCCCAAGGAACGCACAGTTTTTCTTTTTCACTTTGTACTTTCCAACAGTTCAGAGTCTTTCCAGAGTTTTCTCAGTGATTAATGTATTCATGATATACTAGGACAATTACTAAATTTCCTAGACTCTTAGACTTTATCAACTGCAAAATCCACCATCAACTTATTGAAAGGTATTTATAAAGAAGGAAGCAACTAAATGTTTATGGTATATGCAAATATGACACTAATTTCAGAAACTCTCAAAGGCGAATCTTTGTCTTAAAATTGAAAACCAGTGCTCGTCTCTCCAGGAAGACAATGTTAGTACCCCGCGACCACGTGGGCTGACCGCCAGCACTGCCTGGACGACGTGGCAGCGGGGCCGGTGGAGGTGGAGTCCAAGGGCTGGAATGGAATGGAGCAGCCAGAGATGGGAAGGGTCACTGTGTGCCTCGAAAAACCACAGAGACATAACCTTTTCTGCTGCTTGTTAAGTTTCGTTTTGTGGTGGGCTGGGTATTCTGACAGAATAAATATACTTTCAAACTGCAATTCCTTGGGTATGATCCTCACTCTAGGAAAATGAGTCAGAGGAGGTTTTTGCCTTCTCGCCAGACCACAGGCAGCAGGCACCCTGAGTCGCAGTGGCTCACAGAGGAACCGAGCGTGCGGTGGACTAGGGCATAGGGGCAGCGTCCAGGGCTCAGCCTAGGGAATGGGGGTCACTCATGACTTCAAGGGTGCTGGTTCTTTTGCCTCATCCGTAAAATGGGGATTATAGCTACTCTCAGGGCCGAAGACAGGGTGCCCAAGACACACATATTGGCATATTGATTATTTTGAATTAAAGCTGCTTAAGAAATGGCCTGTGCAAGGAGAAAACCCTGACCTCTCTCTCCCACCAAAAGCAGGAGATAAGACTCCCATGGGATAGGGGCCTCGCTGCTCCTGAGGCCTGAGAGACAACCTGGCACCAGAGTTAAAAGAATCCAGGCTGGAAAAGCCAGTATCCACCAGCCTTGTACCAGCTTCACTGATTTACGACCGAAGCCCAAGCTCTGTCTGGGTCCTCACTAATGGGATACCCACACCTTGCTTTGTGTTCCTTTCTAATGGGTACCAACTTTCTGTCCCGTCAGTCTCTTCAGAACTGTATTGTTTCTTTGTCTCAACGGGATAAAATGGTGCCTGGCTCGATCCTTTCTTTGAGTCTCGTTTCATGATCTGATCATCATATTGTAAATGCCCCTGTTACTGTGCACCTATTAAATTGTTCCTCTCCCGTTATCTAGTTTCCTATGCAGAGTATCATTAGCCCAGCCAGGGGGCTAAAGGAGGGTAAACGGGAGGAATTCCACCCCAACACTACCCTCTTGCACCTGGTGACTTGAGATAATTAAATGAGGGACCACAGGAAACACAACGGAACACTGGAAGTACCACAACAGGGCCCAGTATTATCCTAGTCTAACGGGCCTGCCGGCTTGGTTATTTACTGCTTACCTTACAGGTCACTGCTTAATTTCTCTTCTAATATAGCCAGTGTAAGAGGTGTATCTTTTGGGACGAGCCATTTTTAGAGTGAAAGTTGGGTCCGAAGTACTTGTAGTTGTCCTGATGCAGAAAATGACTGATAATATTTCTCATTATAGACTTTTTTCATATTTTCCAAAAGAAAACTTGTTAAAATGGTTTTTAACTAGAGTATGATATATATATATGATATATATGATATGATATATATGATATATATGATATGATATATACACACATGCTCTGTGGTTTACATACATTTGCACAGAGTATGCAAATTTTAAATTAATAAGCAATTGCTTATAGGAACAATGAATGACAGTAGTTTTAATATATATGAACACACGGGACTAACAAATTTCAGGAAGGAAGACGCAGTAAACATTCTAGGGCTATGATTTTCAAGGGGATGACATCTTGGAGACCACATCCTTATTTTACAAGACAGGTTGAGTTGTCTGATGTTAAAAGTATGGCTTATAAAGTGTTAGAGTTGAGACTTGTATCTTTTCTACTTCTCTGAGTTAAAAAGTTATTTTTTCCATGGGGACCTATATTGACAGAGAGAACAGTGTAGCTACAGGTATGTCCAAGCTCGGAAAATAATGTGAGGTCTCTGTCTCACTGTGTCGCTGGAATCTTGACTCTCTGGCGACAACGTCAATAAGACAGCCAAACAGCAGGAGCTTGACTGCTGCCAGGAAGGGCAGTTGCTGTTCAGTCCAGGTCATTCCCTCTCCCCCTCCCCCCAATGAAGCTCACTGGTAATCCAATGAGATTATAATAAATTGATAGAACAATTTAGAAAGAATTGATTCTTTAAAAATGTTCTCTTAGAAAAACACAAAGTTTTCTTTCATTAAAACTTATTATTTATAAAGGGCTTTGTTCTTCCCTTCTTGTTTTTTTTTACTACTGTTTATATACTGTTAGACCCCTCAGCTTTCCCACTAAAGGTTCTGCTTTCTAAGGTCTCCGGTGGCATCGACTTCCTCAGTAAGCTCCCTCGATGACCCTGCGTGGGCAGTCCACGGGAGACCCACAGAGAAACGCTGTTGTAGTCGCCACCTATGTTATTTTAAACATGTCTTTAACCTTCAACTTCTTGATTCATAAACTCTAAAAATAAAAGGGTGAATATTAAGTCCTTTTTATAAATTAGAAAACACTTTCTCCCTTCTCAACAACATCCATCCTGATTTTTTTGCATATCTTCACTATCTAGTTTTAAAAAATATCTCAGTTACCTTTCCTTCCGTAACTTTAACTTTTGGAGTTGCGCGGCTTTAGTCATACATGCTGCCTGTAGGTCCAAGTGCAGGCAGACTGCCTTCTCCTAGTCCACAGTTTCTCACTCCGACTACCTGTTGTTAGGGGCTAGCTTTTTTTTGTTGTTGTTGTTTTTGTTAAAGACTTTATCTATTTATCCTTAGACAGGGAAAGGGAGGGAGAAACAGAAGGAGAGAAAGATCAATGTGTGCTTGCCTCTCGTGTGTCCCGCCACCAGGGCCCCAGCTTGCAACCCAGGCATGTGCCCCGACTGGGAATCGAACTGGCGACCCCTTGATCTGCAGGCTGGCACGCAATCCACCGAGCCACACCAGCCGGGGCTGGGGGATAGGTTTTTAAATTTAAGCCAGTTGTTTTATTTTGTTTTGATAGGGACTCACAGACGCTGTGTTCTATAAGGTCGTGCAAGTGTGGATAGAGTGTCTTTCTTTTGCCTTTCTGTAGTAACAACAGTGGTCTTAGGTTATATTTTCTTCCCTCCAGGACCCCGCCACATTTTCTGTTGTCTTACAAAATTTAATTTGTCAGGAGCAGTGTGAGGCCTTTTTTTTTTCTTCCTTATAGGTCATTCACTTTTTCTGAATGGAAGGTTAGTGCTTTCACACGATATAATAAGGAGAGAATGAGACTGTTTAATATTTACTTTGGAACCCAGTATATCCTTTTGGCCTACTGATTAATTTCTTTACAGATACGTATAAATATATAACATATAGCGTAGCACAGTAGTTAAGAGTATTTGCAGCCTCTAGTGATATTTTCTGTTCAACCAGTTTTAGTTGTCTAATCTTAAGTTAATTACACTCTCTGGGTGCCAGTTAATCATCTGTAAAATTATAATAATTCAGGGCAATAATAGGGACTTATATGTAAACCACCTAAGCTCAGGGGAGGCATTCAAGAATTATTTATTGGTATAATTATTATAATTAGTTATCGATGTCAGGTTTAAATAGAGGCATGTGCCACTAAATGGTTTTTCAGTCAACAGTGGACCACATACCATAATCCCGCAGACCAGCGGCTTTCAACTGGTGTGCTGCACGACTTTTAAACACAGGCCATCCTGACTATTTCCCCTTAGATTATCGAATGAAAAAACGACAACAGCCAACACAACAATAGTCATCTGGGGTGAATGTATCAAAATTATACCTATTGTTGTCAGATCAGCAAAAAATACATTTTAGGTGTGCCACAGAATTTTAGCAATTAGTTTATGTGTGCCGCGAGATTAAAAATGGTTTAAAATCTCTGCCATTGATTACAACAGAGCTGAAAAAGTCCTGTCGCTTAGAGACAGGGCCATTCCAATGACTTAGGGCAGCACATTACTCACGGGTTTGCGGTGCTGCCAGACTAAACACGTCTGCCGTGCTGCTAGATGTATGCAATTACAGCGCATACGATTACGCGTGCCTAAGTGTCGCTAGTGATAATAAATGTCCACGTTACTGGTTTGTGTGTTTACTGTGCTGTACTTTTTCTTATTATTTTAGGGTGTGCTCCTTCTACTTATTAAAAAAAGTTTGCTGCAAAAACAGTCTGCTGTGTTATGCCGGCAGCAGGCTCACGCAACTCCTCCTGTTTACCGCATCTCTTGACTGCATCATTTTCTCTTGTGCTGGATTAACCTTGGGTTGCTTTTTGTACCGCTACATGCTGTATAGGCTTGTAGCCTAGGAGCCACAGCTCCGGTGTGCGGTAGGCTCTGCCACCTAGGTTTGTGGGAGTTGGCAGGACGACAAATCACCCGTGATGCATTTCTCAGAACAGAGCCCCACTGTTAAGTGGCCCATGGCTGTGTTTCTTCTATTCCACTTTTTTCCGTTCTATACTTCATTAACGTTATGGTTCTGCGTGTTTAAAACAGTGTAGCTGCCTGTGTGTTGACTGTGTTTACTCTAAGTCATTTGTATCTCTACATCTCTTTTCTGCTGCATTTGGCATAGTTATCTACAGCCTGAACTTTGTGTTTTGCCATACTCATTCTTTTTCTTACTGTTTTAGATGTAGTTATTAGTTTCTATAAAGATTCCTTGCTTTCATTTTGCCTGATTAATAACATCTCGTTTATCATCTCACCCTTGACATTTTCTTTCATATACTCTTCCAGTGTTTGGTAAAGAGTAAGAAAAAAAACTTCGTTATGAAAAATTTTAATTTATCATAAAGTACATTCTTTTCCAATAAAAGTCATTATCTGTCTTCTGCATGTTAAGTTTCTCTCTTTCTGTCCAGAGTGTGCAAGAGGGAGGGAGGGAGGAAGGGGGAGGGGACGGAGGGAGGAAGTGGGCATGGGGGAGAGACATGGACTCACTGGTAGTTTTCCTGCATAGCTGCCATGCTGTTTCTTTGACTAGATGCTTCATCTGGATGTGGACCTTGTAATAGAGCCTTCCCATTTGCTCAAGTACAGCTTGAGTAGATGTCTCTGGATTCCGCTTGCACCGCTATTGGCTCTGCTTCTGCATCTCGGCCTCTGCAGAGCTGCAGTTTGAGTTGGATGTTGTTTTTGTTTTGTTCAATTGCTGTGCTATTCTGTGTGTCTTTTGTACAGAGAGGAGAGAAATTGCACGTGTTTTTTTGGATGCTTCTAACTCCACTTCTCTCCCACTTTGACAACTGGACAGTTAGACATCGGTTTTCTCTTTGTTGTTTTAAGGGCTGGGTGATGTGTTGGTGTGTTTGTGTTAGTGTGCGTGCACTGCTGTCTCTCTCCTTTGGTGCTAGTAGGCGTGTGAACTATAGCAGAGGGTCTCCAGGGAACAGCTTGGCAATATGTATCACTGTTTTGGAGGCATACGCTTTTTGACCCAGGAATCCCATTTTAAGCAATAGATTAGGAATCAAAAGTGTACAAACATGTCAGCAATGGGATGCTTATTTTATACTTGTTTATAATGAGAAACTCTTAGAAGCAATGCCGATATCTAACAACAGGTGCTCGTTACATGAATCATGGTACATAATTTCAATAAACATCTTGCAGCTATTAGAAATGATGTAAGCTTACATAAAAAGGTAAGTAGCTAATAGCAGTATACATAACAGTAGAGTAAAATCATTTATGTAAAAGTATGTCACTAACTGTGAATAAAAGGCAATGATTATATCAGGGTGTGGGGTTTTAGGTAGTTTTCATTGCTTTGTGTGCTTTAAAAACAAGTACATTTGTGAATTGGTTTTATAATCAGAAAAACAGTAACAGAGCTTAAAAAAAACCCCAAAACTGTGAGACCCATACGCACTCCCTGCTCCCACCCGCAGAGTAATAGCGACTAATACTGAGTACTCTTTGCCTGGTACCACGCAAGGCTCTCAATTATCTCATTTAAGCCTCTCAGTAGCTCAGTGAGGCAGACATTACTGTTTGAATTTTCAGCGGTGAAACGGGAGGAAC
Source organism: Desmodus rotundus (assembly GCF_022682495.2). Classification (NCBI taxonomy): domain Eukaryota; kingdom Metazoa; phylum Chordata; class Mammalia; order Chiroptera; family Phyllostomidae; genus Desmodus; species Desmodus rotundus. The sequence goes on from NC_071392.1 coordinate 147,528,047, forward strand.
GGAAAGGTTAAACACAGCTCATAAAAGGCATGCCTGACTGTCAGCCCACTTCGGTGTGATTCGAAAAGGCAGCATCTCCCCAGGGGACCACCTCTGAGGACTGTCACATAAGTCCTGATGCTTTTACATGTTACAGATTTAACAGCTCACTCTTCAAAGATCTAAATACTAGTCCTTATGTCATACTTTAAATATGAACCTGAAAGAGAACTCCAGGGATAGAATAAAGACATGCCCAACACAGGAAAGTACAAAAGCAGGACACATTAAGATTCCTATCTCAATGGAAATCATTGAGCCTTCTCTGCAACATGTCCTCAGAGAGGGTCCTTAACTCTTTCAAGCCATCGACTGCACAATCTGATGCACCAAAGAGGAAACTTTTCTTTAAAATATCCTCGGGATCTGAGGATTTTCTGAATTTTCATGTAACGTTACCCAGTCATCAGGCCAATCATGTAGTATACTTTGGTTCTGATTTTGAAAAAATGCAACCGTTTTCATCATAAACCCAAACTCCAGCTGTCAAACATTTTCTTCTGAATCATTAGCATTCTGCCCAGAATACTGCCCAATCAAATCAGTCTACTTTAATTTCAAAAACAGTAGCTAGGATTCAAAACATGAACAGCAGCAACAACAAAAATGAGATAGCCTGAGAGCACAGATATAGCAGGGACTGGAAATTTAGGGGATTAAGAGGAAAACAGTGATTTAACAAGTTTTAAACATCTCCTGGAATTTAGCTGATAGCTTTTTACCAGACCCTGTAACTACATGTAATGCAACAAGCAAAGAAATTAAAAAAAAATAACTTAAAACACCAAAATGAAGTCGTAATAGGTTAACCACACTTGTGCCCCACCCTCAGGGCAGGAAAAATGGGTATCAAGGAATTTGGGGTCAGAGCAATAAAACGAAGGAAGAACATGATATTCAGAACGTATAATAATGGCAGCTCATGGGGCATCAAGTCCTCATAAGAAAGGTTCACAAGCATTTAATATCATTTCCTACCTCACCAAGAAATAGAAAATTTAATAACTCAGAGTTGGGTAAGCAGTGTGTGAGAAGCTGGAATGTTGACAACCCTTCCCCACCTCCTCCTCCACCAGGGAGGCCAATATGAATGACAATGGGCTGATTAAGAATGGCAAACACAAAGATTCAGAAACTAAACCCAAAGTATTAGCCAAACAAGATAATACTTATTTGTAAAATAAATAATAAAGCAACAAGGACTTGTTGCAAACATAACATTCCTAGGTGCAGATTAATAATCTAGGATAAAAACCAGGTTCCTCAATGCTGAGTCAACCGAAGGAAGAAATGCACAATTCTTCACCTATCCACCAGCTGAAAGAAACACGAGCCAATAAGAGGTGCCAGAGCGTGAGAGGGAACTCTGTCCTCTCAGTGCTGTGAACGAGATGGCCCACCTGGTTTCCTTCTCTGTCACAGCAATAACAACGGAATGGAACGATGAAACTTAGATTCATCACAGCTGCGTTTTTAAAAAGCAAACCCCGGGAAACCCCATAGCGTCTCACAAAAACATTGAACTTATCCCCAAATCTTTGTGGATACAAGTCCATAGATTATCTGCAAAGAGCACATACATTATTTTAAAGGGAACGGCTAAACAAATTGGCCCCAACAGAAATACAAATAAATGGATTAAAAACTGGCTATCTAACCGTATACAGAGAGAAATCGTAATTGGTAGTCCGTCTAGTTGGGGAGAAGTTTCCAGTTGGGTCCCACAAGGATTGATATTGGGTCCCATTTTGTTTAATATCTTTATAAAAAATCTGGAAGACAAAGTAGAAAATGTGCCAATTCAGTCGACTGAGGCCACGAGACGAGGATTGGGGGTTCAAGTAAACTGACTTGAAGGTAAACGCTACGGGTCTTCAGAAGGACTGGTCATCACATGGAATAGGACCTCTAATTAGTTGTAGCTTCTTAATGGATTGTTTAAAAGAAAACTAATTCCAAGCACTAGAAATAAATGGACTTAAAAGATCTTAGCGGCTTTGTAAAACACCAAATTGGGCACCGTGGATAAAGACAACAACACAGAGGCTCACACCCTCCCCCTAAATGCAGAATGAAGACCGCCCCCACACAGAGGTGTTCTGGGTGCAGCTTTATTTGGAGAATTTCAGATATGCAAGAATCAACATGGTGGAAGGGCAGGAGTAGCTAAATTTTCAAATATGTATATACTTAGTTATTGGCAGAAAAATAAACGGGGAAAAAACATAAAGCCTAAGTGAAACAAAAAGGAAAGCTGAAAACTTGAAGACATAAGAAGAAAAATGGGTAAAATGAATCCAAAGCAAATTCTATAGACACACCCACGCAAACAGAAGACTGCACGGGATAACAGGACGGACTCCTCTAGCACGAGGCTGGAGATGTTTTTACTACTCCAGAAGACGTGTGGGAGAAAGGATTGTCCAGTAGCCCTCTTGTCGGTTTGGAGTTTATTGTAAAAACCTTCGGTGCTTTACAACGTGATGTGCTGCATGGAGACAGCTGTGAAAGTGACTGGTTGTCAGTCACGGGCTCTCATGGGTAGACAGACAGGTGGTTTTCAGGTGAATGAAATATATAACGAAGGTGGAATGTGCTTTTTAATTTTATATTATTTTTTTCACATGTTAGCGCTATGGGTCTTGCACTAGGAAAGGATTGGAAAGCCCAACCCAAGCCTCAAACTTTAACTTTGCTATGCAACTTTGAATATTTGACTTTCCCTAAGAGTTTTAGTTTTTGCATTAGTCAAATGACAGTATAAGAACTGTGTTAAGAGCTGTAGATACTCTTGTTAAAATAAAGACTTACAGGAAATTCCCACAGAGAAGAGATGGGAAAAATGGGAAGGTATGCCGTGGAAGCAACACGGGCTCCAGCCACGGCCACGCTTCCGTCTCCCTTCCTCCCTGACCTCAGGGCAGAGAGCACAGTACAACTGTCACTTTGGATCACCTGACTCTTAGTGTCCACCGGTGGGACACTATCAGAAGGAAGGTAAAAAAGTCTACCCTTTCCCTACTGATTGATTTTTCCAGAGCTGCGAACAATACTCAGTTGATTTTATGTGCGCAATCTTTAGAAAAAAATCGTAAGAACTACAGCTGGAGAAAGGAGCATTCCTGATAAAAAGGAGAGCGGCATTACTCATGACGCTCACACAAAAGAAAGCACCGGGCCATCAGGGTCCAGTGTGGGCTCCCTACCCTTTCCTGCTGGGGTCCGAAAGAAACCACGGGAGTCAGAAATGCCAGAGGGCCACCTTTCTGTCGTCCCCTAATCAACAGAGCTGTGAGTACTCTGACCTAAGAAATAATCGGTAAAGTCAGAAGTAGTTCATTTGCTACAGAGTTTAAAGCTAAGATGTACTGATGAAGGATTTCCCTGCTTTGACTTCACAGTTTCTGACCTGAAACACTCCCCGTGGAGAACCCCCTCTTTCAGGAAAGGGATTGCATCCCACAGGCTATTCATGTGAAATACAGAAGCAAACTTGCCAATAGGTCTGGAGACTGTAGATTTTATTTTAAAAAGTAATGTCTACTGTTTACAATATTTTAATATTTTATTAACATTTACCTCTTACTAAGTGCTTACCGTGAGCTGGAGACTGTTACCCTTTCTAAACATTATACAAATAGTCTTCACAAAAAACCTATGACAGAGGAATTAACCCTGTTTTACAGACGAGGAAACTGAGGGTTAGCCAGGCTCGTTTTCTTTTGCCTGTTGTCACCCAGCTATTAAACAGAGAGTAAATCTTGAACCTGGCTCACTTCAAGATACTTCTTCCATAATATTATGCTAAGTAACATGCTTGCTGATCACAGAATGTGGAGAAACCACTTGTCTGAAAGAGTTTGAAGACTAGGACAAAGATCTCGTTGTTTCTGGGCCTCAGTTTCTCAAGTTTAAAGACAGGAAGTGGACTAGAACAGAGGTTTTTATCTCAGTGGTACTGATAGTCTGGGAGGGGGAATTCTTTGTTATGGGGAGGCTGTGTAATGCGCTGTAGACGTTCAGGGGCATCCCTGGCCTCTACCCAGTAGACACCAGAAGCAATCCCCTCCCTGCAGTGTTAACAACCCATGATATCTATAGAAGCAGCCAAATTTGCCTGTGGTTTGAGGACCACTGTACTAGAAGATCTCTAGCTACGTTGGCTGTTCCCTCATATTTTATGTTCTGAATTGTGGGTCCAACTTCAGCAGAGAGAGGAGGAGCTTTTCCATCGCTATGGGGCTCCTCCCTCTCAGTACACTGAATTTAAAACTCTGAAGCTCTCCAGGTTCAGTTTGCTGTAAAACTGCCACTCTCCGGGTCTTAAATTTGTCATTTAAATGCAAATTGGAATGAAAAAAAAAAAAAGGGTAGATGAAAGTGAAAAAAGATCAGATGTTATTAAGTGAGCTTTGCATTAGGCAATTGATTTAGACTCATTTGAAATGGCAGTCCTATGAGAGAGTTTTCATTTATTTATTCACTTTCTTGTCTTTTTTAAGGCCACCATATCAGGACAATAATAAATTGGGTTTAAATAGCACTCTCTCATTTGACAGCCTGAGAGAGCCAGAATGCTACAGTTGGAATCTATTGATAGTTTTCGATAGTGAAACCTCACATATTGGGACGAAACTGACAGTTTCCCAGACCTGTGGTTTGCTGGCTTTCAAGGGCCATACTTGAGATTCATATCATTACAAATAACATCTGCCAGGAAAGGAATGCCTCTGGTTAGAGACCTAAAATCAATGATCAGACCTATGGATCTGTGGAAACAGTAGTGAGTCAGAAGCTTTCCCTGGATTTGCTCCAAATAAAATTCAATAATACACATTATTTATAGTGTTCTATCCTTGGAATTAAACTGACATTAGAAATATTGAAATGTCCGTTCAATGATTAGTGCTGTGGATAGGGATTCCCGATGGCTCGGAAGTGCTACTGTCTGCCTAGTCCCAGCGCTCTGGACTGTGACGTGCAGGCACACCCCAGGACAATTGACTCCGAACTGCTGGGGAGGGGACTCCAACGTCAGTATTCTTAATGCTCTCGCAGTCATTTGACCAGGCACGGAAGACTGAGAACCACTGCCTTAAAGAATGAACCAGTTTACAACTGCGTGGGAATTACTCTTTGAGTATGCTTATGAATGAGTGAAGAGTACCCTAATCTGTACAGCTATAGTGAGAGCAGCGAGGACTTAAGCGAGATAGTGGCCTCCTGTAGTCAAATGCTTCAGTGATTTTAAGTGGTCCGTGTGCAAGGCATTAAGTAATTATCTGACACTTACGAAGAAAATTATTCTGTTCTCCCCTTCCACTTCTCTTTCTACCCTTCTGATGACTTCAAGGAGAAAGTCTCAGTTTGTTGCTGGTATGTCTGAAATACATCTCTGTACTGCCTTACCTCCCTTCTAAATCAAAGGAAATGCAGAGCTGAGGCCCAGCATATAGTAATAACCTAGAAGTTAGTAACACAATTACATTTTTATTTATTTATACTTATGATTATTTTTTAGCAATACCGCTTTATGTGATATGAAATTTCCTTTTTAAATAAATTGAAATAATGTGAGTACATTTAAATAAATATAAACTAAGTAATAGTACACATCATACTGATATATTGAAGAAGTCACAAAGGTGTTTTTAGATGACTATGGTTTGGGCAACCCTAATGTTAAGGTCAAGGACATCTGAATGTCACGTCATGAATTTAGGCCTCCATCACTAATTATCTGTATGATTTGGGGAAAATTAGCCATTCTCTTCCCTCGGCTTTGGTTTTCTCATTTGTTAAACAAGACCTTGAACCTATATTACGGGCATTCTTCCCTGAGTTTAAGAAGCAAGGAGGGCTTGCCCTCTGGGTTTACCTTGTTGACATCCAGGCGCAACTTCTCACTGTTGGCGCTAGCAGCCTTCTCAGCTGCTTTCTTTTGGCGTTGGGGTCCCCTTCCAAAGAAGATGTAGTTGACCAAAGCATATTCCAGGAGGGCCATGAAAACAAAGACAAAGCACCCCATCAGGTACATATCGATGGCCTTCACATAGGGGATCTTAGGGAGAGTCTCCCGGAGGTGGGTGTTGATGGTGGTCATTGTAAGGACAGTTGTAATTCCTGGAAAAAAAGTGAGAGATAGAATGGTAATGTTCCTATTTCCTCACTGCTCTCATTATAGCTGTACGGATTACTGTACTCTTTACTCATTCATATATGTATGCCACAAAATATTTCCTGCGCACTTGTTACATACCAGCTCTGTGACAGGCCCTGGAGATAGGCATAAATCATCAATTTATAGTAAACTTTAATTGCTTTAGAACCTGTCTTTAGTTACATGTTTATAGTTACAGTTATTTACCTAGTGGGAGGGGGTTGAAAAGTAGATTAAATGCTGCTCTATTAAGACACACGTGTGGGCTGAGTGTTGGGAATATGGAGAAACTCCAACTAGCCTTGTAATGGAGCAGCGAAGAGATCAGAAAATGGAGATTCTGGAGTTGCATTTTGAAAAATAAATGGGAGTCATCCGGGCAACCAAGGACTGAGGGTCAAAAGTGAGGTCAGATCTTAGGGTATTGGGGGTGAAGAGAGCTTTCCGTTAAAGAGGGGCTTGCTTTGCGGGGTGGAAATACACAACTCACTAAAAGACTCAAGAAAGTCAGCGTGGGTATGTGAGGATATGATGGGAAGACTGGTGAGGAAAGTGAAGGTTAAGTAAGGGCTACATAATGGAGAACCATACGTACAGGGCCTAATGAGGAGTTTGAACTTGAAATTATAGGCAGTGTGGGGCCACTGACCAGCTTGAAGCAGAGAGATGTAGGGACGATTTGTGTTTACGATAATCACTCTGGTAGCAGTGTGGGCACTAGAGAAGCATGCAAGACAGGAATAGAGAATACCCACTAAGAGTTTTTCAGAATAATATGTTAGGAAGGGGAAATAAAATAATGGTAACAGTACTAAAATTAATCAATGCATTATATAGATGAAATGGAAAAATGATTGTAAAAAATGGGCAACTAGAGTTGTAAGGTAATAGAGAAATTAAAAATCTAACCCTCACATTTCTAGACTGAGCACTTAAGCATGTAATACACAAATAAATTCTACAGAAGTATTACAAGATTCCTTATGGAAAATGCCACACTAGGTGATGGCATTTAAAACTGTAATTATTTGTCCACCTGAGTAAGAATCCCTAACAGTGGGGAGCAGTTTCCCTCAGAGGCATAATTGGAGGGATAAACAGAGATGTGTTGGAAAAAGCACCAGGGGTCTAGAGTTCTGAGGATGGCAAGTTCCAGCTTTGTGGAAATGGAGCTCAGAGTCGAGATCACACCGATGGGAGGTGAAGTCACCATTTAAGCTGGGACGAGCCGAGTCTCTGACTCAGAAACCTATTCCCTTACACGCTACCTAATAGCACATCCCAGAGGCTGTTTCATTGCAATGATTTTTAAAAAACATATGTTTCCTGATTTAATTTTATCTCTCAAATAAGACCACAATTTTTGTCTTGTTTGTATACACACTCATAAAACACAGAAAAAATTAATTTGAGCATTTGATTCTGAGCAAGGCCAGAAAAACCCTGGTCTTGCTTCAGAGTTAGGTGTCGTACAGTCCTCATGTCTTTTTACAATATTAGTCTTTTTGCAACATTTTCCAATTTCATTTTTCTCTTCATTATATCAACTACAGATTATCCTGCATGTCCTATATATCGTAATACTGACATTGCTGATTTTACTATTTATCTAAATCTCACTTTAAGGTATTTCTGACCTGGTAATAAATTGTTAACGTAAGTTATTAAAAAATTTTCTTTTAAAAAGTAAATACATTACTTATTCCTGTAATAGATAATAAAGTAAATAAAGTAAATACATTACTTATTCCTGTAATAGATATAAAATAGATAACAAGCTTTTACTTTGAGATAATAAGATTTTAAAAAATTTCATTCATTCCTTTTCTAGCAAATACGTACTGACCATCACTCACTGTGAGGTGCACTACAGACACGCGCACAACGGAATCAAAATTAGATACGGGCCTTTCTCTGAAGGGTCTCTCAGTACCAGGAGGAAGATGACGTCACAAAGCAGATAATTTTAAATCATAATAGTGGTTGGTCTACAAAGGGGAGATTGATAGTATTTTAAGAGGTTAAGTCACAGGGACTTGACTCGAACAGGAGGCCATGACTTCTCTCTCCCATCCTTGAACCACCACAATCTAAGCTCAACACAGCAGCCAACGTTGACAGTAAATAACCCAATTAAAAAATGGGTAAAGAATCTGAATAGACACTTCTCCAAAGAGGACATACAGATGGCCAGTAGACATATGACAAGATGCTCAATATCGCTAATCATCAGAGAAATGAGAATTAAAACAACAATGAGATAACATCTCACTCCTGTCAGAAAGGCTGTCATCAATAAAGCAACAAACAACATGAGCTGGGGAGGGTGCGGAGACAGGGGAACGCTTTTGCATTGTTGGTGGGAATGCAGACTGGTGCAGCCACTGTGGAAGGCAGTAGGGAGATACCTCAAAAAATTAAAAATGGATCTGCCTTTTGACCCAGCGATCCCACTTCTGGGAATATATCTGAAGGAATTCAAAACACTATTTCAAAAGAACATAAGCACCCCTATGTTCATTGCAGCGTTATTTACAATCAGCAAGACATGGAAGCAGCCTGTGTCCATTGGTGGATGAGTGGATAAAACAACTATGGGACATTTACACAATGGAATTCTACTTGGCCGTAAAAAGGAAGAAAATTTTACCCTTTTCAACAGTATGGATGGACCTGGAGAATATTACGCTAAATGAAATAAGCTAGTCAGAGAAAAACAAACACCATGTAATTTCATTCTTCTATGGAATCTAATGAACAAACTGAATGAACAAGCACAATAGAGACAGAGTCATAGATGGAGAGCAGATGGCAGCTATTGCGGGGTGAGACTAGGGCGTGGGGGGTGGAGCAAAAGGGAAACAGGACTCATGGATGTGGACAATAGGGTGGTGATTGTGGTGTGGGGAAGGGGATATAAGGGGACTGAATGGTAATGGAAAAAAAGACAATAAAAAACAAAAAAAAAACAAGAAAAACGAATAAAACAACTGAAACATAAAAAGTAAAATACAAACCATGGCACTGCAAAAAATAAAAATAAAAAATAAAATTGAAATCAAATCATGTTACTTCTTTGCTCAATGACTCTAATTGTGCTCAGCCTAAGACCTTTACGGCGGCCCCCAAACCGCTTCGTAATCTTCTCGTCTCCTCTTGTGCACATTGTGTCTCCTCCTGAACTCTCTGCATTTGCCTCACTGACGCGCTCACGGCCTGGAATATTCTTACCCAGGTAACTGTTGCCTTTCACCCTCTTCAAGTCTCTGTTCCATTGACATTTTATGAATGAAGTCTACCCTGATTATTCTAAACTGCATCCCTTGGCATAACCAACCTCCCCCTTCCTTACCTTGCTCATTTCCCTCACTAAACTTACCATATAATACAATCTGCATGGCTACTCAATTATTGTCTGTTTTTTACTGCTGGAACATAACTTCCAGAAGGGCACTGCTTTATGTCCAGTGCCTAGTATACTTGGCATGGCACAAAGGTGTTCATTCAACAAATCCATGTTGAACGAATAAATAAATGACTTCTCCAAGTAAGTAATGATTGAATTGAGAACTCATGGTGGAGGAGGTAACATGTCAATATTTAAGGGACTAATCAGAACTCAAAATAATAAAGATTATGTCAAAGATCATAAATTTACTCTATCTGGAATAGCAACATAAAGATGTTCATGAAATATAACTTACTCTCCTCCTCTCGTCTTATAACAAAAGAAAAATAAAGCACAAGATAAGTGATATCTTAGATGATTTCTCAAAATATTTGCTTGGTTTTCTCCTGCCCTCTGCCATGCTACTCCAAAGTATTCACTAGATTTTAGAATTCTTCTGCTTAGCTCTTTGTTACATACTACACTTCCTGGTTTCTTGTTCAGAAAAACAAAAGAAAGATGGAAGGGAAGTCGTCCCAGGTAAGGAAGCACCGATACAAATTGAATAATTAGCAAGCAATATTACATGAACTATGCTTCCATAAAAGTATCACCCTGATGGGACTAATTTCATTACCAACAGCTATTTAGTTAACTAATTTTGACATGAAAGAGCTTTAATATGTGTTTAATTGATTTAATGCTGAATCAGATCATCCAAAGTCTCAGAGTCAAATCCTTGTAATCTATCAGTCTGGTTTCACCAGGCATCACAAATTTCAGGGTAAGGAAAGTGCACTTGCATACGCACGCGCACACACACACACACACACACACACACAAGAGTCAAACTCCATAGGAGAGAGAAAAGGCCCACCTAATGCCACTCTTGCGGCTGAAGCATCATAATTAATCCAGAAGGAGACCCAGGAGAGGATGGTGATCAGGATGGAAGGCATGTATGTTTGCAGGATAAAATAACCAATATTTCTCTTCAGCTTGAAACTGAGGGACAACCTGGGGTAGGAACCTGGAGAGGCAATTTTAGAACACCATCATTATCAATCAATACTTGTGAGATACTTCATTTTAAAGGCTCATAAACAGTTTGTATACCTTCCTAAATTCAATTTTAGCTCCTGGTGAAGAGCATTTTCTTCTGCAAAACATGTCTGAGAACACTGGGTTTTTAAATAGCAGGAGTTACTTTGGGTTGAAGACTTCCCAGTAATTAAAAGAATGCCCGGTTTTCTCTGCTCAGCCTCGTATACTGGATCAGAGATACTCATTCCCTACAACTGTGATGACAAGGCAGTTTGGGACAGTCCTTATGTCTCCCCTCAATTGTTTCTCAGCAAATCCTCCCAGTAAGGTGGGGTTTTTTTTGCATATAAGAATAAGGCTCTGCACTCTGATTATAGTAAAAGATAGCTCTCTTTTTAAGATTTATTTTAGAGACAGAAAGAAAGATGGAAGGGAAGGAGGGGAGAAAGTGAGAGAGAAAGATTTCGTGTTCCACTTATTTATGCATTAACTGGTTGATTCTTATATGTGCCCTGACCAGGGATCGAACCTGTAACCTTGGCATATCAGGATGATGCTCTAGCTCTAACAAACTGAGCTGTCGGGCCAGGGCTAAGATACAAAGCTCTAGGATGATTTTAAATCTGGGGTCAAAGGCTATACGTTGGGGAATGCAGCAACTCTGAAAAGTTTTGTGAAGGTTTTCATGTGTATGCATTATGTTTTTCTAAAATCACGGCATCCATCAAAGTTTGAAAGGGATCTCTGACCCACTCAAAGGTGGAGAATCACTACTCCTGAGCAATATTTGCAGGAGCTTTAACTAAAAAATCATATTCCTGAAGCTGGGTCCTTTGTGGTGATCTGAGATTCACATGTTAGAAAATATTTATAACAGAATACAGTCAGAACATAAAGGATTCACACTGATAAATAGGGTGTGTATGGGGTAAGGAAATAAATTGTAAGTGACTGAAAGAAAGCCTTGTCTAGCCTTCTTGGGCTAAACCAAGTGTCTTCATATTAAAGTATGAGTATTTGAAGTAGGAACTCATTTCTACAGGGTTTCAAAAACACTTCACACTTAGGAAAAGTTTCTTTTATTATTGTTTGTTTTTTTTTTTTTTTAAAGCAAGGGGCTGCACTCTATTCTTACTAAATCATACAGCTTGTGTCTGAAGTTGTTTGCAGGGACAGGAAGTGCCTCAGAATTTCTAGTTGTAGTATTCGCTATGTCTGCATGGGGAATTCATGTTCATGAGAAAATATAAAGAAGAATATTCCTGTGGGCTTATCATTTCTCCCTGAATGATGATGTAGCAAATTACTACTTTGTTGGGCTTTCTTATTAAAAATTTGTGCTGATGAAACAAATTTGACACATTTAACTAAGTTAACAGCCTAGAACCTCAATACTGCAAGAGTAAGGATGGTGAAGGCATCAGGATCATCTCAAGATCTGGGAGGGTTTTTAGTTAGGAAACAGGAGGTCATGCTACATAAAGAAACCCTGCCCTTTGAGGGAAATGTGAGGTTCTCCTACTCTACCCTCTCAGAGAGATTCGCAAATGTGGTCAGACTTGAGTGAACCGTGGCTTGATTACCCCCAGTATATTTGAAAGAATTACGATCACATCTGAGAGATGCATAAAACTGGGAGAATAACTTCAAACTCGGTCTTCATTTCTTTCTGTATTTTGCCTCCAACAATCAGTCCCTTCTCTGGCAGATGAGAGACCCAGAGCTCAGCCTCTCAGCTTGGTTGGGGGGGGGGGTCCCTCTGGAAAATAACCTGGTGGGCTGCAGATAAGCAGTGGGCATGGGGAACTGAGATTCTGAACAGGTCTCGGCCTTCTGGAGCCGCCGTCCTTCCCTAGTCCGTGTCCTGAAATGCATGAACCCTTTTTACAAAAGACGATGGAGACTCTTTTGCCCTAACCCCCTTCCCTGATACACACCTGTGGAGAAAACAACTTTCTTGGTGATAAGTTTGTAATCCACAATGGAGAACTGGGGAAGTTCAATCTTTGTTACTCCCGTTACTGCATTATCATCCCCGCGCCAGTAAAACTCAATGTCGTCAGTTGTATATCCATCTGTAAAAGAAAATATATACGCACACAGACAGATACACACACGCAGAAAGACAAACAAGAAACAAAACAGAAAGAATAAAGTTTAGAAGATGAACTACGTAAATGATAATAGCTGCAGCTAAAGGCTGTTATTATATGTTAGGTACCATGCTAAGTACCTCAAGCATATTACCACATTTAATGCTCACAACAAACTCAGGAGGGAATTATAATTAGGCCCACAAGAGGCTTCAAATCAAAGGCTTAGAGAAATTAATAGCTTGCATTAAGTCTTGCAACTAGGAAGTGGCGTAATTGGGAATTGAACCTAGGTTTATGTGATTATGAATCTCATTTTCTCAAACACTATCGTATTATTACATAACCCTGGACAACACTCTAAGAGAAGACAGAAGAAGAGAAAAATCGTTTAAGACATCAGTATAGCACTGAATGCTATCCAACTCTCCCTGCAATATAAAATACTTGAATTACAACATGTTTGGGTTTCAGGTCAGAAGAGAACTGATTGTTAAGAAGCGAGTCATCAATTTGTTCACACTCACAGACATGGTCTCCAAATTGGATTTTGTAGCAAATCTGAATTCCAAACCACTCCTCCCAAACAAACCTCAAAACAACACTGATTCCAACAGTTCCAAGGAATAAATACTGTGCAAATGCAGAGTGTACACTATCAATGCACAGAACACTTAGGCGGTGTGCTTCCATTCATTCAGCCATTGTTTCCTGAGCACCTACTGTGCTCATCAGTGCACAGTCGCTGGGGATAGGGCTCTGTATAATAAAGACCTGTCCTCTGTTATGATGATACTTGCAATCCACAGGGAAGAGTAGAGTAAGCACACATGTCCTAAGTAATAAGCACACGTATAACTGCAATGAATAAACACATACTGCATTGCAAACAGTGCTTGCTGTATGGGGAAGCATGCGACAAAATCCGGAGGGTATTAGCATTATACAAGCTAAGCCACTCGCACCCCTCAACAGCATACATGCTTTGCATATCTCATTTATTTCTTCAAAGAACTTTTGCATCTCAATAGCTGAATTTTTACAAGCATAGGAAATAGGACAGATATTGCTCCCCTGATGTCAAGAGCAACGGAACCAATTAAAAAGACTGCTTAGGTCCTTTGCCTTTTGGCACTTGACTAGTTAGTGTAACAATAAGGACTAGAAGGCCAATCCTGTGACTCTTAGCTCTTATGATTTTGAATAAACCACATTTCCTCCAGAGAGAGAGAGAGAGAGAGAGAGAGTCAGATTTCCAAAACAAGTAGAAACAAGTTATTTTTCAAAGAACTGCAATGCCCTTGATTTGAAAATTTATAGCAACCATAGCACAGCTCAGCAATGTCTTAACTTTTCTAGAAATTTGCAGTCCTCATTCATAGGAGCCACGATTTTTATCTGATGTAGAAATACAGTTTTTTTGGAAGAGTTATTGAGACTTGCATTTTTGCTTTTGCAACTACAGGCTTTGGGATGATAGCTAATGACTTTAAAAAGGCTTGTTTAGTTGAAAACATTATAAATTATATAATAATCAAAATTGTAGAGTTTTATTATATGATACACGACCAGAATTTTTATTGGCGTGATCTCATTTAGAGCCCTCTGTTTTGTTAGACATTGTCTTTCTTCGTCTAAAACTGACTTTAAAGGAAAGTCCAGGTATTAAGCAGATTCTCAGAAAAGAGCTTCTAACTGCCCACTAACCTACCTCATTATAGTCTTTACCTAATCCTTAGAACTGAGGCGTCTGTCCCAAGGGACAGCTGCTCTTTTTCTATGATTGCAACTTTCCTAATTCGGCCATGGGAACTTCATGTCCAGAGCCTGAAGTCCAGAGCTTCATCTCCAACATAATCCCAGTTCTCATTTGTTATCTGCACACATCTCTCAGTTAGGAAATTGTTTGCGGTCAATGAAAATCCCACCTTTGATAAAATAGTTTAAAATAACAAAATAAAAGAAATTTGCTCCTACAATCAACCTAGATATGTATTCTTTTGCATAAGTGTTTCGAGTTTCTTTGGCTAAACTCCATAGTAAGAGACAAAGAAGGACACTACATAATGATAAAGGGAGGAATCCAACAAGATACAACCGTTGTAAACATTTATGCACCCAACATAGGAGCACCTAAATAGGTAAAGCAAATCTTGATGGACGTGAAGGGATGGACATGAAGGGAGCAACTGACAGTAAAACAGGTCATAGAAGGGGATTTTAGCACCCCGCTGACTTCAATGGATAGATCTTCCAGGCAGAAAATCAGCAAGGGGACAGTGGCCTTAAACCACACAGTAGATCAAATGGATGTAATCGATATTTTCAGAGCATTTCACCCCAAAGCAGCAGAATATACATACTTTTCAAGGGCACATGGAATGTTTTCTAGGATAGGCCACATGTTAGGACACAAATCAAGTCTCATTAAATTTAAGAAGATGGAAATCATATCAAGCATCTTCTCTGACCATGATGGTATGAAACTAGAAATCAATCACATGGAAAAAAAATGAAAAACACACAAAGACATGGAGGCTAACTAACATTTTACTAAACAATGAATGGGTTAACAGTGGGATCAAAGAAGAAATCAAAGGACACCTTGAAACAAATGAAAAGGAGAACACAACAACCCCAAATCTACGGGGCACAGAGAAAGTAGCCCTAAGAAGGAAATTCAGAGCATTACAGGCCTATGGTAAGAAACAAGAAAAATCTCAAACAATATAACTTCACACTTAAAGGAACTTGAAAAGGAACAACAAAGTCCAAAGTGAGTAGAAGGAAGGAAATAATAAAGATCAGAGCAGAAAAAATCAACTAGAGTCTAAAAAAGTGCAAAAGATCAATATAACTGAGAGGTGGATAATTAAGATTTTGGAGTCTGACACCATAGTGTAATGCGGTGTGTATATTTCTTGGCTAGTGCTGGTCTCACAACCCCAATCTTCTCGACTTCACTTTGGGTTAACCAAGTAAAGAATGTTGCAAATGGAAAGAAAATGCCTGCTTTTGCGTCACTGATTTCTGAAGATGAAGGACCAACTACCCATGACAGTGCCATGATGGTCAAGTTCAAAGCCTGCTCATACACTGTGTAGGATTAGTGAAAAGCAGACCTAGTCTTCTTTTCTCTTTCTGTGAACCTTCTCTGAAGGAATAGTTAGCAGTTTCTCAAGGTGGTTAAAAAAATAAAACACATGCAAATATTTATGACCTGCCTTTTCTAGTTTTCACAGAAGCAGTGAATGAAAAATAATTAGATTTCTTTGGAAAGATATCAGAAGGCAGAGATGCACTGGAGCTCCCCATTAATGTCTTGCGAATTAAATTCATATTTTATATTTTATTCATGGGATTATATAAACTGAGTCATTAGATTATATTATATCGTAATCATCAAAAATATAACCCAGATAAATTCAGATGGCCTATGATTTATTGAAATTTACCTGGAGGAGTTAAAACTGCATAAAATGTTGTAAGCCTCAAATCAGGCCATATAAATATATAAATTTTTAAATGTATATAAGACATGAATGATGGACATGCCGTCTTTCAAATACTGGTAATAACATGTAGTATATAAGATGTAAGGAGTAAAAATGCCATTTGCACACTGAACATGTTCTCACAATTATGACATTATCTTGTTACATAACATGGCATTTTAAAAAGTTTTTCCTGCCCTATATATGTTTACCACAGCAAATTAAGAATGTTTTTCAATGGACTACCTCATTGTAAATTTAGCATATTACTGCCCTATTAGTATTTTACATTTTATGTGGTTACTTCATCAGTTTTACAAGTAGCTACCTATAAAACTTAATTTATGTTCTGGGAAACACTAAACCAGTGAGATGCATGCATGGAGAAGGCTTCCACAGTCCATATACTGGGAGTGACTGCACATTTTGGCCCTTCTTCTAGTTACGTTTGTTAAATATAAACATTTACCAAAGTTTAGGAAATCCCACAATAAAGAATCTGCTTAATTTTCCTCACCCCTGGAGTCTCCCAAACCCATTTGGCCAGATACCTTTTCTTAGGATATAAAAATACCCACCCAGCCCTGACCAGTGAGGTTTAGTTGGTTGAGCATCATTCTGCAAAGCGAAAGGTCGCCAGTTCATTTTCCCCGTCAGGGCACATGTCTGAGTTGCGGGTTTGGTCCAAGGTCAGGGCGTATGAGAGACAACTTATCGAGATGTCTCTCTCCCACATCGATGTTTCTCTCCCTCTCTTTCCCGTTCCCTTCCTGTCTCTAAAGATAAATACATAAAATCTTTTAAAAATGGCTACCCAGGTGTATTTCATTAAGTGCTGGAGTTATTCACACATTTTAGGGTGATTTAGTTAATGTTCTCTGAAAAGCCAGGTAAGCCTTTGAGAAGGCTCATTGTTCCTCAGAAATACATCTTGCTTCTTCGGTGGATTAAACATTTTCTTGCTCTTAAAAAAGTTTTGAGGAGAGAACAAAACATCTGCAAATAACAGAGATCAAATTTTCTTTTAACGGAGCAGGGCAGACAGACATCTCAGGGCAGCGCACAACTGAATGGAAGAAGACAAGCGTTTTCACGACTCTCTCGGGGACCACTCAGAAGTCTGCCAGCCAGCGTCAGAGTGCACTCCACCTTGGGCAGACGCCCGCATGCTGTGCAAAGGTGCAAGACTGAGTACAATGAGTCAATGGCCAGTTAAAGTTGCAGGGAGTTTTCAAAACAGAAAGAGACACGCTTGTCAGGCACAACTCTTTAATTCAGCAATGAAAATGTTCCAGGCACTCTGAGTGATTGCCCTGGCTCCTTAACTACAGCCTATTCTTCACTCTGCTCTTTAGATGGACTGCTAGACACGGTTTTTGTGCTGTCCAATCATTTTTAGACCTCGGGCAGCTCAAAATAATCGACCTAGGGTAAGTCAGATGATTATCTAGTGGCATCTTAGGAAGGAAGGACACCATCAAGTAACAGCCCAATGTTCGCCCCACATCAAAGACGAGCTATTTTTTGTGTTATTACTATTTTCAAGTTCAAATCTTATGATGTAAAGGAATAGGAAATCAATCACAATCAAGTAGAATGCCAGATTCTGTGCTTTCAAGATCATTTCTTAATTTGAATTTCAATGCAAATCTTAGTGTTCGCTGTCCCTGTATAGAAGCGGGGCGATCTGGTGACTGCGTCTGCGGGTTTAGCTCCACGATATTCCTTAAGCCTGCACCCCTGTGTTTGGAGAGATGAAGCAATTAAGTTGGTGGTCCAAGTAAGATAAACCAATTAAAAATAATAATAAACAAAAATTGCCAAACAACAATAATAATTAGAGCTGCCAGTAAGGAGCCCTTAGGTGTCGGGACACTGCCTCAAACTCTTCACATGTCTCTATTTAGAACCCTATGAACTAGATCAGGTTAGGTTACCAGGAACCCTCCCTGCTCCCTGATGAGGCTGTTTCCATACGCCTGAGCCCTGAGCCTGAAGTAGGAAGAGAAGAGGCAGAGAACTTTTGACTATAGGGATGGACTGGATAAATTTCTCAAAGTTAATGTGTATAAAATAACCCAGAAATCTTTTGAAAATGCAAACTCTGATTAAGCAGGTGGAGCTTGACATTCTGCAGTTCTGATAAACTCCCAGGGGGTGAGGATGCTGTTGGCCTGTGGACCATCTGGAGGACGGCAAGCGATCTGGGGATTTTCAGAGTAAAAGTCTATATGCCCCGGCCTGGAGTCAGGCCAGGAATGTCTGGTATCCAGTCTGAGCCAGAGAAAAACAATGCTTCTTCTGAACAAAGGTTTTGTAAGTTTCTAAATCAAAATATCTTCTCCCAGTTCTGCTTCCTTTCAAGGGACAATATGTGGCATTTCTGATGCTGGTTTTCTTTAATGATCTATGATCTATGATCATAAATAAGGCAGCAATAGCAGAGAATAGAGAAATGGGGTCTAAAGGTTTTTGGTAAATTTGTATTTATGCCGCTTTTCTGTGAATATTGAGCCTCACTAAGACTAATATTCCACTCTAGCATCAGATCTCTGCATCTTTTATTTATATTCCTCTATGGACTAGTCAAGAACCTTTCAGGTTTCTCCTTCTAATCTATGCTATCCATGCTGCTATTAATACTTATTTTAAAAATGGGTTGCTGCTGCCATTTCTATGCCTAAAAAACAAACAAAAACACAAAATGGGAGACAAAAATATGGAGAACTTCTTGATGGCCTTGCCATAGGTTCAGAAGAAATGCAAATCCTTCAGAAAGACATTCAAGCCCCACCTCTATCTCCCTTGCAGCCACATCTTCTGTTACATTTCCTCCTCTTCCAAAGCTCCCACCTTCTGACCACACTCCAGGAATCCTGTGACCTCCAGGCCTTGGCTCAAGTTGTTTCAATTACCTGAGATATTTTTCTCTCCGATTAGATTCCTGCAAACCTTAGGTGCCCATGTCCACTGTCTTCTTTCCCAACACGCTGTCTCATTCCCTGACCACCCCCCGCCCCCCTGCTGCTGGGATCCTTCCCGCTTTCCTTCCTGATGTTTCCAGAGCACTTTGCTTTCATTTTGCCTCAGTTCTCACAGCCAGTTTTGCACAAGAGGATTTGTAGATGAGTGGGTTTCAGCCAACAGACTACCCTGGAGGGTGAGGAGCCAGGTCTGAGGCTTCTCCGTAGCCCTTCTCCTCCTTCACGCAGGTCTTAACTAAGTGTGGTGCTCACGCCACAAGCTTGCTGCGTTGAACAGTCACATGGTCACCCTTTGCCTGTGGCTCACCAGGGACCCCTCTTAGGAGGGCAGTGATGCACAGACACGATTTGTTGAGCTGCAAGGTGGTAGAACTGTAAACCTGAGCATCCTCTGCATCACGGGATGTGGAATTTCCAGGCACTGGCCTTGGAGTCACTAAAAGGAAGACAGTGGAGCTGGGACCAGTCTGTGAAAGAGCCGCCACGTTGAAGTACAGGCCCCTGTGTTGAAAGAAACTTCAGGATGTTGCTGACTTTTAACATATATTGTCATTCTTAGGCGAGCAAACGTATCTTAGGAGTGGCCATGGCTCAGGGTAATGCCTTTCTCTGGGCTGATAGATTTTGGAAACCAGTCTGCCACAGTTGCCTCCCAGGAAGTTGATACCTACAGCTCAAGTGGAATAATGCTCCCTGGTGACAAGGGGATATGGTCACACAGAAGAGTTTGTTAACTCAAGGGTGATAATAGAAGATGTTTAAATTAACAAGGCCAATTGGATGGCCTAGGGGTATGCACAGCTGTGTAATAAAATGCCATCAAACGTTACACCACCCCATCTGCTTTCTAATTTGAGGTGGCAGAGGAAGTGACAGCCTCGCCTACCAGTGTTGTAAGTGGTCTGGGCTTCTCCCTCTTAACCTGTTCTTTCATGTCTCTGTGCTGTGATGGGGTCAGCTGAGGATGCACATGTTAAGGATGTCGGCTGGGTGCTCTTGCAGAGGAATTTTTGGCCTTTAAGCGGGACTGCCCTGTGACATGGACTGTTAGCGTGTGTCTTAATAAGAAAATTTTCCACACTGCTCGTAAGCTCCAGATAGAAGTCCCCTTCCTCTCTGCTTACATAATATTCTCTATTAGCATTCAATACATTAAATTATCTGGTAAGAAATCTATCTCCTATACAGCAGGTCCTGGAACAATGAATGACGTGTTTCACTCGATGTTATTTTGTCATAAGGTTGATGGATGCCATGGGAACTTAACTCGTGTTTATATTGATTAGCCAGTGATAAAACTGATTTCCATATAAGTCACTTTGCTTAAAATTATAGGACCTATCAATGATGTTAAGTGAGGACTTGGTGTACTCAATTGTGGGTTCTTATTTAAACAAAGAGCAAGCACTCCTAAATCTGTGACCATGGCTTGGAGTGGAAAGGTAGCAGGTACCAGATTGCTGGGGCAACCGAAACTGTGTTTGGTGAGCAGGCTTATGCAAACAGCAGGAGGAGAGCCTAGGGAAATGCGGCATGCTAGCTGCTTTTATTCCAACCTAAAGCTAATTACATCAGTGATTTCAAACCAATACATACCAAAAGCAAACTTAATTTTCAATATGGTGGGGTGTTGAGGTGATTTTTGCAAGCTGTTGCCCGCCTCCTGAGTTGTAGCTCTTGCATTTGCACGTTGAATATTTGCAGCCCACATTGATTAAGACAAGTTGCCCGAATGCTTAAAAACAACTAAGGCCGCACCTTTGACTGGATGGCAGATAAATCCAATGTAGGCAGTACCTTATGCTGATCCTGCCAATCCAAATAGACTTTTTTATTAGTAGCTTGGGTATTAGTAACTTAAATATTCTTCGACATCCAACATTAAAGCACACTATCCACAAAGATTTAATAAAGCAAAACAAAAAAACCTTAAGTACTAAAACTTATTTCCTTAGTCCCCAAGATTATGCAATTGCAGATAATAGGGTAATTTTCTGACTGGAACAAAACTCAATTGATTTTCAAATTCAAGGGCACTTTCCAAACCACATTATCTTATAGAACTATGGTTCTACATTACAAATGGTTTCTATGCAGAGAGGGAAAAAATATAATTATCTAATATTAACAACACAGCAAATTGGTATTTAATATAATAGCCCTCTGACTTAAAGAGTGATTCACCTTAGCAGTGTCCTCAAATTTTAGTGAGCCAACTATTTATTCCAGGACCTGTTAAACATGCCTATTTTTGAGCCCCACCTATAGGAGGGCTAACTGTATATGTACATTAATACATGTATCAGCTGTTTCTGATATATGTTCCCACTTGCATGTGTGGAGAGACTCTCTGCTCTAGAGTTTGAAAAACTCCTCTAAAAATTCAAGAAGGTTTTAGGGCTTCCATATCTTTATATTTTCTTAGATGTGGGGTATCCTGGGGACTACGGGACTCTATATAATCTTGGAGGTTACATCTGAGATAATGGACCTCTCCACTGGCTTAAAGTACTTTGGTCCAAATTTGTCACTTCCTTATGTCTGAAATAAAACTCTAGCATGTTCTCTGGGCTCTACTCTCCATCACTCACCACTCACATCTTGGACCATGACTACATCGGGCCGTGCCTGCAGAGCTGCTATCACCGCCGAACTGGTTTCCCAACTTCCACTTTTATTTCCGTATACTCTGGACTCTGGTCAAAGTCTTTCAATGGCTTCTCATTTTGCCTTCTCATAAAACAAACTAGCCACCTTACATGGTCCGACTCTGGGCCTGCCTGCACCTTTCGGCCACACTGTACTGGCTTTCGATTTGCTCTTCATAGGAACAGCAGGTCATTCATTGTACTCACCCTGTGCTCCCTTCACGCAGAAACCCACGTGGATGCCTCTTCCTCCCCAGTCAGGTTTCAGGTTCTGTGACCTCGTGAAGCCTGGCCTCCCTCTCTTGTGCTGTGCTGTGGCCCTGATTCCCCGCAACAGTTGCTCTCTGCATTTCTACCTTGTTTAATTTTCTTTATAGCTGGTCACTCAGAAGTCAGCGTGTCTATTTGTTTATTCCATTGTCTGTCTCTGCACTCAATGTCAATTTCTATAGGGCAGGAAAGCAGGGATGTGACTGTGTGGCTCACTGGGGTCTGTAAAACGCCTAGGACATTGCTTGGTACATGACGGATGCCAAAAAATGTTTTTGAATGAATAAGTAAATCCTGTTGATTGACATCTCTGTAAGACAGTGATTTCAACCACTATTTCAGCCGTAGCACACTGGTGTGTTGCAAGAATTTTTAGAACATGTAGTACCTGACTATTTAGCCAGGGGCATGACCTCTTTTCCTTTAGATTGTCAAATAAAAAAAATTACAACAGCCGAACCACAACAAGAGTCATCCAGTGTGGATGAATCAAAATTATAGCTATTTCCTTTATCGTTGGCAAACATATATTTTTTTGGTGCGCTGCAGAATTTTAGTGATTAGTTTATATGTGACATGAGATGAAAATGGTTGAAAATTGCTGATATAAGAGATAACATTGGTCTTATTACCTCCATGTGTTCAAAATAAACCAAAAACATCGTTAGCAGGTATGCCGTTTAAACTCTGTCAGATTAATAACTGACTTTTAAAAAGAAGTACTGGACGAAAGCCACGGCAAAGTATGAGGCTGTATAAATTCACAGATGGGGAGACAGCTGACAGTTTTTTATTTAGATGGGAGCTTTGCCATTGTGTATTATGTACGACAGTGTTTGGAGGTTTATTTAGTATTCATACTATAAAGGAATAGGTCCTCTTGGTTCATCACGGTTTATGCAGAGATGATACTTTTATCAAGTGTCTTATTTATATCACAAAAGTGTCTTACTCAAAAAAACGGACTTCTGTTATTAACCTATTGACATACTCCTTTGCTTCTTATTCCTTATTTTGTTGTCATCCTCAATTTCACCAACATAACAAGGCGCCGTGATGGATACATGGTTTTAAAATAAAAGGAGCAAAGATGAGGTAAGTGAAATTTAAAGACAGAATTTAAATTTAAAACAGAGTTTAGAGCCAAACACACACACACACACAAATAGAATCAGAGGAAGGCAAAGGAAAACTGATGTTTTGCTAGATTTTTAAAATTTGCAAACTTATTCAAATTTGAGTAAATACGTCATTGTATAGGGTAACTTGACATCGTAATTTAAGATTTGTTGTGATAGAGAACGACCAGCATAATTTAAAGTCTTCTTAAAGTAGTAACCTTGAACTAGGAGATCCTATCTGATCTGAATCCGGCTCCTCTATCTTCGCAATTTATGCCAGAGATGTGGCATATTGAAAAGGACGACTATTGTGGATAAACTCAGGGTCTCTGCAGCTCCTTAAAGCCAACCTCAGTGGGAACTGCTCCTCTCCTCAGCCCCTGCTGAAACTGGACTGTACCCCCACCCCAGCCAGAGCTGATTATGCTTGGTTGGATGTCTTCTCTAGGCTGGATCAATCACATCCCTTCCCTGGGAATCGGGGACTGAGTAGCAGAATAAGAAAAGGTCATGATTTGGAAAGAGAGGGAGAATTAGGAACAAAGAGACTGAAACAGGCTGCAAGAAAGTGGGGAGAGTCAACGTGGGGAGACAGAACAAGGAAGCCAAGATGTTACGGGAGAAGGTCCACGGGGCTCCTGAAAAAAATCAGAGGGAGGTAGAGAGAGACATGGACAAAGAGGCGCTCTTGTCCCTGAAGCCTAGTTTAGGTCCCAGCACCCAAAGAATTTTGGATATCTCTGGAACCCTAGATTAATGCCCAAATAACCGTGGAATCCTTTTTGGGGATATCTCTGAGATTGCTCATTATGTTCTTATTCCATACTCATTTATTGAATGCCTACTGTGTACAGATATGGTTCTCAGCACTTATGGCACATTGCTTTAAAAAAAAAGATGAAAAAAACACTTCTCCTCACTGTGAATGCATTCCAGCAGGAGAAAACAGACAACAGTAAGCATAACAAACAGGTGAACTATGTGCCGCATTAGAAAGTAATATGATTTATATGCTATGGACAAAAAATGCAGAGCAAGGTAAGAAGTTTGTGGAGTCTTGGGAAGGCCTTTAGGTTGCCATGTTACACAGAGTCATCATTGCAGGCCTTATTGCAAAGCCGACATATGAGCAAAGACTGAAAACTGGTGGAGAACTCAGTCGTGAGCCTGTCTGTGGACCTGCCTGTCAGGCAGATAAAGGAGATGGTGCAAAGGCCCAAAGCTGGCATGGCGACTGGTCTATCGGAAGGATGACAAGCAACCCAGCGTGGCTGGAACAGAACAAACAGGTGAAGAATTAGGAGAGGAGGTCAGAGAGGCACTGGGGGAGGGGGAAATCACACAGGTTATTGTTTGGAATTTAATTTCTACTCTAAGGGCTTTTAGCAAAGAAATGACATGATCTTGTGTGAGTTTGAGGAAGTTAGCCTAGCTTCTATGTGACAATGATCGATATGGGGGCTGGTGAAGTGTGAAGGAAGAAAACCTGTCGGAAGACTTTGGTAGTAATTTAAGTAAGAGATAATGGGATCTTACATCATGGTGGGAGCGAAAGAGGTGGTGAAAAGTGGTAGGATGTTAGAACTATTCTGAAGTCTCGGCTAATAGGATTTCAGGTAGGAAGTGAAATAAAGAGAGCAGATAATTACATCGTAAGGTTTCTGCCCTGATGGAGTTGACATGAAATGAGATGTGAAGGGCTCACACATTACAGATGCTGGCAAGAATGTAAGAAGCTCAGTTCAGGACATACAATTGAATGTATGAAGTCTGGTGTTTGGGAGAGAAGTCTGGATTGGAGATAAATAGTTGGGTATAATCAGCATATTGATGATATTTAAAGCCACGAAACTGATGAGCTAGTTGAAGGAAGAAATCCAGGAGCTGAGTCCTGGTGTACTCTTGCATTAAGAATTCAGGTTAAAGAGAAAAAAATTGCAAAGGAGACAGAGAAAAAACTTAGAAGTGAGATGAGAAGAAAACCTAGAAAGCGTGCAGTAAATACAATCACAGGAGGAAAACGTAGGAAGGAGAAGCGAGTAATCAACAGGGTCAAACGATCCTGCTGTGACACGCTGCACAAGACGAGAACTGAAGAGTGCCCACCTGAGTGAGCAATGTGAAGGTCACTGTCAACCACGACAAATCCAGCTTTGGTGGCATGGTGGAAGGGGCAGGCACACTGGCATGGTTTTAAGGATAAAATGAGAGAAGAGGTGACTAAAGGAATTTTGCTACCGAAGAGGGAAAAGAAGTAGTATGGTAGCTAGCAGGGTTTGTTGGTTTGTTTTTCTAAAGTTGGAAGAAATCATAAGAGCAAGCATGTGCTATTGATGGGAGTGATCAACACAGAATTAAAAACTGGTGACGTGGGAAAGAGAGGGTGAACTGTGAGAGTCATCCCCTTGAGTGGGCAGGATGCAGGAGTTATATTTAGATGGGACCATGGGAACAGCAGGGGTTAGGCTGATGTGTGTGGGTGTGGACGCTGGAAGGTGCGTGGGCGTGGTGGTGGGAACGTTCTAAGTTCTCTTATGATGATTCAGTTTTCTCAGGGAGGTAGGAAGCAAGGTCATTAGCTGAGAGTAAGAATCTGGCAGGAGATGCTGAGAAAATAAGAAGGCAAGGGACAAGGTATGAAGTGGTTGTTTGGGAGAAAGGAAGAATGAATAGACCAAGCAAGTATATTATTTCCAGGAACATAAAATGCTTACCTGTTAACCAATGTCACCCCAACAAATTCAACTAAAAATGCTCACCTGAAGTTTGTGGTCATGAATTTAAAGGTAGACCCACCAGGGTCCTTTATTGCATTAGCTTAAGTGGGCTTTTACTTTGTATTCAAAAGTCTTGACCAGAATATAGAATTACATGGAGACAGTTTTGCCCCCTGGGATATCTATGGGTTGCAATTTTATTTTGATGTGTTAGTAATGAAAATCTAGGGCACTATTATGTGTTTCTTTCTTTCTTTTCTTATTTTTTTTTTTTAGCATATCTAAGCATACCTAGTCCAAACTGTTAAGGATTTGTAAATTTGATGTGCTAGGAAAAAGTAGGTACTCAAGACTCAGAAGGACAATGTTTAAAGGACAGGCTATAACATTCTGTCTTGCCCGTGTCATTTTCCACTCCATCACTCGTATGCAGTGCTGACAATATAAGGCACATTTTAGGGCCTCTGCATAACAATACTGATGAACTTCAGTTAGACTCCAATTTGCCTTACTGTTTCAAACTAGCTGGGTTTGAAATGAAATACCCTTCGAGACCACAAGGCCGTATCTTGCTACAGACGGAATGTTTGTGTCCACAAATTCTCAAACTAAAATTGAATGCCCAGTGATGGTATTTGGAGGTTGGACCTTTGGAGGTTAATTATGCCATGAAGGTGGGGCCCTCAGGCTGGAATTAGTGCTTTTATAGGAGATCCCAGGAAGACCTCCAGCTGTTCCACCCTGTGAGGACACAGCAAGAAGATGGCTATCTGTGAACCAGGAAGTGGGCTCCCATCAGACACTGAGTCAGTCTGCTGGTGTCTTCAACTTGGACTTCTACCTGCAGAGCCATAAGAAATAAATGTCTGACGTTTACAATTGACACAGTCTATAGTGTTCTGTTATGGCAGCCCAGAGAAGCTCAGGCACTTCACGCACGGACAGGCAGACAGATACACACACACACACACACACACACACGCAAGCACAGTGTCTGAAGTCACATGACTTCTCTCCGGGAATAAGGTGGCAGGGGAATACACCCCCCTCTATTAGAATATCGATGATGATGATGATAAATGATAACAAGAGTCTATGAGTTAAACTGTGACATGCCAAACACTATGGAATGCTTTAAATTATCTCTTAATCTTATGATTGGGTTATTTTTATTCCTATTTTGGCTTATAGACTGTCAGAAACCTTGAGAATTGGGATTTTCATTATGGTAGGAAAGCACTGCAGAAAAAAGAACAATGGAGTATTTTATCTTGAAAAGAGTGTGTATTTCCTAGATCTGTCCACTAACAAGGCCTCAGGAATGATGCACCCTGTGACAATGAACACCCCTACAGTGGAGTCTCTTATCATTCCCGACTAAAAAGAACCACAACCATCTAGAAAAATAAGTCATTCCCAGTTTGGGGCAAAACAGACTAGAATAACTTGTCATAGTAGAAAGCAAGGAAGGAACCAAAGAACACTACCGCGTATCAAAAAGTCTCACAGAACACCTTAGGTAGGAAATAGAAAAATGTTTGCCCCAGCTTTGCCTCCAGTGTTTAAGTTAGATCTTGCTCACCTGACTGATGGTAAGGCACTCAGGTTCTTATACTAAAGAAACAAGATCGATGTGTTTTTAAGCACTTCTTCCTTCAACACAATCCTCAAGTTTGAAAGCTAGTGAGCAGTAAATCTACAAGAAGCACCCACCATTCCAGTCACTATAATGGTTACACAACAAGCAAGAATTTTTGCAAATTCACTTGCACACAGATGACCTCATCAGATACACTCCACTCCGCACTGCCACCCCCCACCCCACCCACCACATTTCAATAACCCAGGGGCATTTGTAAATAACCAGACATGTGTATGCATGTTCAATAACCCTAATGGAAAAGTATTATTATCACGGTTTTTCAGGTACAGACTTGGAGATACAGAGAGGTTCAGGTATCTGTTCCCATCAACTAGCAAGCAGCAGAGCCAGGGTACTAGCCTTTGCCTGTCTACCTCCAAAGTGTCTTCTTACGCAGGATGCTTTGGAGCTTCTCTCATAAACTACCTCATTTAAGGAAGATGCACACGAGCCTCTGAGACAGCAGCATAATGAAGACATTGAGAGTTATGATGTTATCTTATTTTTATTCTTGCTGCAAAGTGGGATTTGTGAATGACTCTTCTTTCTGTCTCCAGGATGTTGCACTTGGGTGGGCTTTTTGCCTGCACCTGGAAGGTATTAGGTGCTTCAGGTGCCCAGCGAGCTGGCATTAAAAGTTCTCAGTTCATTCAGAATGAGTTTGGTGAAGCCAGCTAAGTTGGCACTTTTATGTCAGGAGCATTTTGTTCTGCCTGATTCCCCAGAGAATTGTTATAAAAAGTAACCTAGATTCTAAAGAATACAATAAACCATTTCGAAAGGAAATGACAGTCATAAAAAGGGAATCTCTTTCAAAACTGCATCTAAAATGAAAAGTATGACTGGCACAGCTAGCTCCAAGGCAGAATGCTGCTGATGAAGCGATGACCAGAGAATATCTATTATCTCCCCACCATCTAAGGGTTGCTACGTTTCCACTGCTCTTAGCTATGAAATAGGAAAGTGATTGTTCTCCACATTTGGATACTTGAATCTCATTCAAGTAAATGTGCACAAAGGACTATAAATTTAGAACCAATCATTTGACATTATGTGAACAAAATCAACAGAGATCTAATTTAACCAAAGAAAAATTTCTATCTAAATACCAGTCATCTGGGTACCTTGAAAGAAGGAATAACATTCAGTCGTCCTACTTAGCACATGGTAAGTGCTCAATTAATCCTTGACTGAAAGAATGTAGGCACATGTACATGGGTAAATGAACGGTGCTCCATTTTTGGTGGAAAAATCAGGGTATGGTTACCAGGACGAATTGGTTATTTATCTACTACTCTATTGTTGATAAAGATGACCAAAATTTTGTTTGAAGAGGAATCTACCCTTTTAGAAATTCAGACATTGCTCTAAGAGATGTTGCACAGATAAGAAAAAAATCTGTGAGAAATAATATATATATTTTCTAATTTATTAATCTTTAAGTTCCTGATTAGGAATCTCTTGATATTAATAGTCCATATTAACTTCTCCACTCTTTGAATTTCCTTAACTAACAGTTTAGCATTTTATAAACTATTTCAAATTGTAACTACAAGAGAAATTTTCTGTATATGATTTAAAAAACATGTTAAAATGTTCTAACTGAATTCAAACCCATGGGCTATTGTAAAGACAAGATGAGGTTATTGACATGAAAATGATCCTCTCGAGCCCTGGCACATATCAATAGCTCAATGTTAGGTGTCATTTTTGCTGTTGAAACTTCAAGTGAAATGTTAAAAATAACCAATTTCATAGTTTGAGTCTGCTAAAACAGGAAGTAGCATTTATTTTTCTCTCTGAAGCAGTGACTAGGAATTATTATCTTTTTTCAATCCTTTCCCATTTGTACATTGAAATTTCTCGTTTATTTGTTGTAATTCATTCACCTCCCCCCATCTCCTACAAACAACACAATTCATTTACACATATGCAGTTACTATAGTTTGTCTTCTTCAGCTGCATCATTTAAACTTTTGAAGCCTAACTTTTCCTCATCTTCAAAACACCCTCACAATGTCACTTGGAGTGTCAGAAAATGTTACATGTTTCAAAGTTCAGGGGACATCACAGATATATCCAAAGACCAAGTTTAGCTTCAAAACATTAACACCAGGAAATAGTTAACAGAATTTCACAGCATAAAATGTCTCCTCCAAAGACGAGGAGGCATTTTAGTGGGAAATTGTCAAGATTCATCTGGAATAAAACTTCGTAGGCCATCTGGAGACAGGCAATTCAGCAGCAGTTCGGTTCACTGCCAACAGCAGACCTGACGAAGGAACCTCAAACCCAGCATCTAATTGCACAGGTAAGTCTAAGCTCTCCCCCTGACTGTGTTTTAACTCAGTGACCTCATTTCCCACAAATATCTTGTTTAATTTATGATCCAATTCTCACATACACACCCCTGCTCTCCTTCACACACATTTCCATCTCCTACAATATTTAAAAGACAAAGTACAGAGAAAATAATATCTAGAAAAATGTAGAAAACTTAGAGCTCTATGAACTAAAGAAAAACATTTGCAAAAAGCACTAATACTTTCCTGGAATTACCTGCTGAAAAATCTATTACTGTGACATTGAAGGGTCAATTACAGGCCAGTGGTTGATTAGAGACCTCTGTGTCGCTGTGTGGAGTCCTATTAGTGAGTGGGTGGGATGGCAAACGCAGCAAAGGGCTAGGATGTCCATACACCTGTCTTGACAGAACTGGTGAATGCAATTCTCACTATACTAAGATTGCGGGAACAAATATCTCACTTCAGACTCCACTGCTGATCAAACCTGTGCTTTCAGACAAGTCACAGTCCCTCTTACATAATACTCCCTCCTCTCGAACAAAATGGGAATGGTGCTCGTCCCAATGCAAAAGGCTCCTTGCAAATATTAAATGAGAAAATGCATGTGAAATAAAAAAGCACAAATATCACAATGCCTTGCGGAGGGTAAGTGAAATTGTTGCTTTAAAGAGAATCAACTGCCAGACTGCAGAGAAAACAGACTGTAATCTACCAGACCCTTTTCATTACCGAGATTTCTGGTAACGAGACTGTTTTTATTTCTCAAAGTTAACTGTGACTTTTCTAAGTAGACTGGTTTCTCTACTCATCTTAACCTTCCCAATCTATAAGTTCAGTTTTTCTGGCCTAAACCAGGAGTGGCACCGACTGTGCCTCTAAAGGTCATTCTCAACCCTGTATCATAACCAGCTCTGCAAGTCATTCTGCAGGTTGTACTGACCAGGCCCCCTCCATGGGAAAGCCTTTGATACATTCTCGATCTCTGGCTGGACAAATCCCAAATAATTTTAAAAACAAAACTGGATAACTAGGTCTTGAGTACTGGCACAAAAATACCGGTTTGATATTGTAGGTCATGGGAACTATCTTAAGTTCCTGAGCAGCAGGAGATGATGCAAGGCCCGCTTTCAGACAGATTTATCTAGCAATGCTTGAGAGGCGATACCTGAAGAGAGGAAAACCTCAAAGCGGGGAGCTGTAGGGTCAGAAGCTGCCAAACAGGGACCTACAGGTCTGGCCTGACCTACAGATACTACTTATTGCTAACACTTAAAATTAGGGAGATGGCTAATTTCTCTCGGAAAAGACATAACAGAACAGAACTACCTGGCACCGGTGCTCCGGAGTTGAGTAGAGGCTGCCTGCTGTAGACATTGTGTCCCCTTCCCACGTGACCTGACTGACTTTTTTATACACCTCACATGTTGTTGCTGGTTTCTTTTCAGATGGGAGGAATCCCATTGTTCAGTGACTGTCCAAGAAGCTGTGACGGTCCTAACGAGGCTCGACGAAGGCTTAGACTGGAGAAGTGTCTGCGGGTGCACGAGGGGAGAAGCTGGGAGACATTTGAGGGGGGACTTGCAGACCCCGTCACGGACTAAGTATAATTTTAGTTAACTACGTCTTCCAAGTTTCTGCACTGATAGACTGCGCTCGCTTCCATCTTTGTTTGAGGTAGTTTTCCCATTTAGAAGTGTATTTGAAAGTATAATGTATGGGCCTCTATAGCAACTTTTATTTTTATGACAGAATCGGTGTCCTCAGATCTTGCTTTTTAGAAGCTAGAAATCGACCCAATTCTCTGATGGCAACTAAGTGATATCTATGCCCCCCCTGGACCTGATGGTCTACATTTGGCAACTTCCAACCCTGGGGATGCCTGCCTTCATACTTCTTTGGGTTTTATTGTTAGAACAACTTGCCTTAGAAATTCTGATAAAGTGCCCAGTTTCGCTTTATGGGTGTGAATAGGCTATCACGCCCAACTCTACTCTGGGAAACAGGTTTCCAGCAGGGAAACTGGCAGCTCCTTCCAAGAGGCCACTGACTTGTTCTCAATTAAGGAGTTTTAAAAGCAACAATTTCCCCTAAAAATAATATTTTAAATAGTTTTATTTTTTAGATTATGTAGATAAGAATATGCATTAAAATTTGCACATATGGTGCAGATTTCACACACACATGAGTGAATACTTCCATTTCCTTCAAGATAAAATTTATACAAGAAAAAGTTGAGTATTTCCTTCACACTGGAAAGAACAAATTATATAGTCTGATTATTTAAAAAGCATGAAATAAAAACATAATTTATGATGGGGAAACATGAGACTTCTCAGGGCCTAAGGGGGAGGACAGAAGAGGAGAAAGTGGAAGCTGCAGTCTTTTACATGGGGTACTTGAAGTTATCAAGATGTTGTTAGAAATTCGAGAGCTTAAAAAATAAATAAGTGGGACTACATCAAACTAGAAAAACTTCTGCATAGCAAAAGAAACCATCAACAGAATGGAAAGGGAGCCTATGGAGTGGATGCAAACATTTGCAAATAATATATCTGATAAGGGGTTAATATCCAAAATACATAAAGAACTCATACGAGTCAATAGTAAAAACCAAACAATCTTATATAAAAATGGGCAAATTGAATAGACATTTTTCCAAAGAAGATACATAAATTGCCAACAGGTACATGTAAATGTGTGCAACATCACTAACCCTCAAGGGAATTGTAAATCAAAACCACAAGATAACACCTCACACCTGTTAGAATGGCCGTCATCAAGAAGACAAGAGTTAACAAGTGCCGGCCAGGATGTGGTGAAAATGAAACGCTTGTGCACTGTTGGTAGGGATGTAAAATGGTGCAGCCACTATGGAAATCAGTATGGAGATTCCTTAAAAAGTTAAAAATAGGATGACCATATGATCTAGCAACTCTACTTCTGGATATATTTCCACATCACTATCTCAAAGAGATACCGGCACCCCTATGCTCATTGTAGCATGATTTACAATAATCAAGACACAGAAACAACCCAAGTGTCCATCCTCGAATGACTGGATAAAGATGTGATACATATACAATGAAATATGATTCAGCCATAACAAAGTAGCTACTTGTAACAATAGGGATGGACCTTGATGGGCATTACGCTAAGTGGAGTAAGTCAGACAGAGAAAGGCAAACGCCGCATGATCCCACTCAGATGAGAAATCTAAAGAAGTAAACTGAACTCAATAGAAACGGAGACCAGATTGGTGATGGCTATAGGGGGGTAGTAGGTGGTAGGGGAGACGGGTAAGACAGCCAAAAGGTAAAAATTCCCACGTATAAGATGAAGAAGTCCTAGGGGTGTAATGTACAACATGCTGACTATAATCCACAATGCGGCATCATTTATTTGAAAGTCACTAGGGAGTAGATATTAAAAGTTCTCATTGCAAGAAAAAAGGGACTATGAGAGGTGATTGATGGGTGTTAACTAAACTTATATGGTGATCATCTTGCAATATATACAAATACCAAATCATCATGTTGTACACCTTAAACTAATACAATGTTTTTTTGTCAATAATGTTCCAATAAAACTAAAAAATAGCTAATATACATGGTGGGGGGGCAAGTTTCTTTTTGCCATTGGGAATGGATTTGCCAAGCTACAGACAGACTTTTCATTACAAGTTTGATGTCTTCTCCACGACCTAGAATTCAACCATCTAATATTGATCTGAAACTTCAAAAAATACTCTTCGGTACATTGGTTTGTGTTCTTATCTGCTTTTCTTCATGGTTTAATATTAAAAGGTTGCCTTCCTACAGTACATCTAACTTGAGAAAGGTAACTAGTGGTAGCAAAGAAGGCTCTGACTGGCCTTGGCAAATCTGTTCTTTTATAATAATTTAAGCAGTTTCTGCTCTCCATTCTCCTCCTTCCAATCTGTTGATGAGCACCTGATGTCTAAAATCTTCCGGTAAGTTTTCATCTACCACATCAATGAGATGGCTAAAGCTCAGGATAATGGGGTCTGCGGCGGGGCTAAAATCGTAGAACTAATTTTTAAACAGAAAAGAGCAAGGTGACTTGTTCAGTAGTGCATTGTATTTGGGATATATTCTTCTTGAGAAGCTCTCTTGGAAAAATGCAGAGGGGAAAAAAAATACCAGGTTACATAGAGAAAATAACTGAGCAATTTACTGTAAAGGAGAAATTAAGTGAGTTAGAGAAGTGTTGTTTGGTCTCTTATCCTTTGGTTAAGTGGTAGTAGACTTAGCTCAGTCTACCAATTCCAATGCTGGTCAATTTGAATTTAGCGCCAGTTTTGAGAGTTCTGGCTTATGTGGAGGCAGAGTTAAACATAATTTTAGGAGCATACGTGACTTGGGATGGCCTGTCTAGAAAGAGGAATGTGAACAGACACACTATCTCCATTTGCCAAAACGTGCCAGGGACTTTGCAGCCAAACTCTGTAAATCTGTCATTTTGCTTAGAGGAACTGTGTTCTATAACTTCCCATTGGCTGTGGATCATCCAAAAAAAAAAACCAAAACTGCTCTCCTGTCTTCTGCTGAATTCAGTTTGGTGTTTCGGTAAGGCCAGGTACTCAGAGAGTCTTTGAGCCAAGCAATGAAATCTGCTACTTGTAAAGAAAGAAAAGATTAGTAGTCCAAACACTTTAAGAATCTTTCTTCCAAGGAGATGGCAATAAAACTGAGGTTCTATAGGCAGCAGTCACCTCTGTTACACACTGGAAAATCGAACCTGGAAGAGCAGCCATGTGGTTGGGTCCTAAAGATGTCCCCTTGACGACCAGGTTGGTGGGAGAGCCACTGACACCGAATTGCGCCCTTCCAGAAAAGCAGCATCTACTTTGCTACGGATTTTCTAGAGTGCACATAAAATAATGTTCCTGGTCTCCTTTTAGAAACATCATGTAACACTATGTTGTTATTACTTAAGAGTTCTGAGGTTGGTATTCCTACACTTTTTCCCACTTCTTTCTCCTTTTAGCTCCGACAGCTGGTCAGATTGGGTACCAAGGATGTGTTAAGCCATATTCTTGTCCCCATCCCCCACTCTGATAGAATCAATGCTCAGAATATAGAAGAGTGGATATTTGACAATCCTTTGCTTCTTAGCTATGGTCCAGGCAGAAACTTTCTTGAAAGTACACTTTTAGGATGACCTCAAAGTCTGAGGACAAGGTAAAAATAATGACCACTCATTCAATATACATTTATATCATATACAAAGAATTGTCTAGTAATAACAGTATCTATTCTACATGTCTATTACCTACCTACTTACCTATCTTGAGCCATTTCTAATGTTCTAAATTATGTACCTAAAGATAAACCAAGGCACAGTCTAACCTCTCACAATAGTCTTTAATGCACCCTGTGGACTAGACATTTTAAAAGCCCATTGTTTTGAACTTCTTTCAAAAGAAGGCTCGGATGGGATGGTGAGAAATAGAACCACAACCTGCCTGTGCAGCGGAGTCTTATTCCAGAGCTGCTTGTCAGAGACAACAGCTCTTTGATACAATATTGAAGGAGAGAGACTTTCTGTATCAGTGCTGAGGATCTATGAGTGGGAAGAGACCCCCAAAGTCCTGTTGACTGACCCAAAGGAAAATCATAAAAATGCATAGAATTGTTTTACAATGACAGGAGTTCAGTGATTAGTTAATTAATTAAATTCTTTGTTGACTGTTGCATTTTCCTTATTGCCATTTTCCCCAGAGGTGACAGACAGATCAAATCGGACCTGCAGATGTGTTGCTTTGAACCACTTCCGGGGTTTA
The DNA here is from genome assembly GCF_022682495.2 of Desmodus rotundus. NCBI lineage: Eukaryota > Metazoa > Chordata > Mammalia > Chiroptera > Phyllostomidae > Desmodus > Desmodus rotundus. The sequence continues at coordinate 147,563,756 of NC_071392.1, forward strand.
AAAAATTGTTTAAATTACCCACCAAACATCTCACGTTTTAATTTCACAAAACTGAATTTGCAAGTCCTAGAAAACTCAGAGGGTGTGGCCCCTCTGGGACGGCACTCCTGACCAAGCTGGTCCTATGTGGCCAGAACCTCTCGAGGAGGGTGCTGCAGGCCTGCGTGTGGGGGAAGGGCAGCGTGCTCACGTAGTTCTCCACAGCCCCCCACCCCCTTTCGCTGCATGCACGATCAGCTTCACTTAGGTTCTTTTCCTGCCTGACTCCCACAGGTATTTGAGACTGTTGCTCCTATTTTGGGTCATCTCTAAAATATATCCTTAAGCCTGGGAAACATACTCATTTACATGTGACCTACGAGTCAGAATAACTTAACATCCATTAAAGTACAGTAATCTTCATGGCTCCCTCTTTTCGTGTGCTTCTTAGGGAAAGCATTCACGCACCCCTCTTCCTCCTGTCAACATCATTTAGGTAATATTCATAATAACTGAAATACTTCATATTTATTGAATGCATACTCTGTTCCAGAGAGTGTCCTAACCTTTTGCATGCTTCATTCATTCATTGAAAACCCATGTCCGAGGTAGCTGGGTATTGCGATCCTGTTTTTACAGATGAGACAGCTAAAGGACAAGCTATGAAAACGGGTGAGTGGGGACCTGTGCCTGGGCTGTGTGGAAACAGAGCCGATCCTCCACTCTGCTGTGCTAACTGCACTACCTCTGCTGCACTAAAATCGTTGCAACAGGTTCCCCCACTCAGGGAATGAGCAGCTCCTGACACGTTTAGGAAGAAAGCACTAACGCACAACTCCTATTTACGGTGAAAGTCAAAACCGTGAAGTGCCGGGGGCATCGATATTCTAAACACACGCACTAGCTGTTCTCTGATGGATGCTGATATTCTTTTACCTTCTTGGAAATTCCAGCACAAATGTGTGTTCCATAAAGACAACATCCCTTGCACAGCCAAGTACAGTATCTATGGGGAAATAATCATTAAAAAAGTAAGACCCAGTAGGTGTCCCTTTTCAACTCATGCACAAGAGCGCTATCAGTCACAGACATACGTTCTGCCTTTCTGGGCTGAATGTACCCACAGATTTCCACTGATTCTGTGGCTTTCAGAGGAACTTCAAATAGACAACACATTTCTATTTTTTCGTTCTTTTCATGGTTTTTGGAGAAGCTCATTGAAAAATTCACCTCACCCATTGTTCCATTGATGGAATGCATTTTATCAGCCTTTTTGTACTAACCTTTTCTATTTTCATGTTCCAACATCTCTCTCTCTCTCTCTCTCTCTCTCTCTCTTTCTTTCTCTCTCTCTCTCTCTCTCTCTCTCTCTCTTTTTCTCTCTCTCTCTTGACAACAGAGCATCTTTGGAATGGATTCCCATGTGCCAGAAATATTCAGGACTGTCCTGAAAGATGGGAGAAGACGGAAGACTCAAGTCTTCTGATTCTCTCTCAGCTGTTAACGCTCACCTCTGGCCTCTGCTTCTGTGCATGTCAGGGCTTTGCTGCCTCAAACTCCATTTATCCCACAGCTCCGCCTCCTCCACACCCCATCTCCTCCCTAAGCAGTTTCCAGGTTTTCCAGGTCACAACAATGCCTTCATTCTCTGAACACCCACAGTTCTTCAAATCTGCTCCACTCACCCGAGTTCTTTCTTTTATCTCCCTTTTCACGTTGCCATCTCTAGCTCAGTCTTATCTGCTGAGTCCACCTCCCTTCTTGACATTTCATCTAGACTTGCATGTTTAGAGGCACCTCAAACTTGACATCTTCAAAATGGAGATTTTTATGTCTAAAATAAACCTGTTCTTCACATAGATGTCCCTTTATCAGGAAATGAAACCTTTATTCTTTCAATTGCTAAGTCATCCTTGCCTCTTCATTTCTCTCAGGATACCCACTGAACCATCAGCATATACATTATATTTCGTACTACAAGATGCACTCCCCCCACATTTGGGAGGAAAATGGGGGTGTGTCTTATAGTCCGAATGTAGCTTACCTGGGTCGCTGCGGGGGCGGGGGTGGAGTGGGGATTTTTTTTCCTATTTTCCTCCTCTAAAATCTAGGTACATCTTATGGTCCGGTGTGTCTTATAGTCCGGGAAATACGGTACTACAGGTGTTTCCTTTTAAACACACCCAAGACCCAATCATTTCTCACCAACTCTACCTCGTCCAACCTATCAAATCGCTTCTCTAGGCTATCAGCAAGGACCTTCTAACTGGTTTCTCTAGGGCCTTTGCACTCACTCTACTCTTTCCCTAGGGATGATCTTTTTGGAGTATACTCATGGCTCAATTCCTAACTTTCATTACTTCTCCGTTCAAATCTTCCCTTTGTGGAATGGCCAACCTTTCCCATAATACTCTCTGTTTCTCTACATTACCTTATAATCTTCATAGCACACATTACCACTTCCCACATACTGTATTTATTGGCTTATTGTATGCTTTTTCCAGTAGAATTTAATCTTCTCAAGGGCAAAAAATATTTTTTAAACTGCTTATCGCCAGTGCTGAGGAGAGTGCTTGACCTATAATAGACAGTTCAAACATTTGAACACATACATCCATGAATACTCCTGGGAAACAAAAAATCGCATTTTATATGTTCTGCTATTTCTTACGGTATCTAGCTCAGCCTGAAACACAAAAAGGAGATTTAGAAACTATTTGCTTCTCACATCCGTCATTATTCAGGAAACCACGAGAGAGGGTGAGCCAAGCCAGTTCTCAGATACTAGCATACATCATAGCCCACAGTAAGTATTCTATAATTATTTCTCTGACATATGACTTCAATACAACAAGTGTGAAGAGATCAAGTTTAAATTATTAGGACAGAGATTACAAATTGCTGACCCAGGGACTAACATTATAATTGACAACTGTTGCTTAAAAATAATTTTATATAAAAATTTAGGTATCCAGCTTCCCTTGCAAAAGCAGAAGACCTAGCAACAGTGGCTTGGAAAGACATATTTAAATTGAGGTCACATGATTTTTTTTTTTTTTACAGTTCTTGGTGTGAACACGTTTTCACTAACTGTACCATTTCTAGCTTTGAGCCAACAGCAATCACAGTGATTGGTTCATGGTGACGCACAAGTGAAAAACAGTTAAGGGAATTTCTGAGAATGAAGAAAAGGCACTTCTCTAAACTAGTTCTATTTTGCTAAAATAAAACTTGATATAAGTAGTTTGCAATTATTCTTGTTTGAAAGAGACAACTATTAGTGGTAAAACACCACAAATCTTTTGTCTCAATGATACAATACATAGTACATTTGAAAAGCACACATTTCAATTTTGAGGCAAAATTGGGAGCTATTCAAAAGAAACCAGTTATAGTTTAATTCAAGCCAGAGTGCCTGATGGAACTTTGAGCGTCAGGGGCCCACCCACACAGGTCACAATCTGGAGAAGCGGCTTTCTAAAGTCATTCAATAGGCTAGAGTATTGATCTCCTCAGTCTCACTACTCTTCACCAAATCACCCTTTCTTACTTTCTGGCTTCAAGGACTTACAAATGACTTTAGGTATCGTTTTAAACGAAACACCTAAAAAACACTTTTGGCCTTTCATGGAGCAAGCACGGGCCCTCTCTAGTCACCTGCCCTAAGTTAGGGGCTAGGCACACAGAGAATGTCTACAAGAGAAGGGTGATATGTCCAGGAGCTGGTGCTCAGTGAAACAGTCATTTAAAATATCGAAGCTGTTCAAGCATCCTAAGACCCGTCACAGCTAAACATCGACAAAAACAGAAGCAAAAACACAACGGTGGACAATGCAGGCCTTGACACTCATTTACACTCTGTGCATCTTACGGGGAGCTTCACACGCCTCCTTCATATTTCAAGAATAATCACTACTGCAGAGTTTGTGTGCGTGTTCACATTTCCTGAGTTTTAAGGATTTTGGCCCTTTTTTATGGTTCTGAGATATATGCTTACTATATTTGTAAACATTTTAATATTTAAGCAAAAAGAGAACTTAATCACACAGTAACCACAGAGCAATATACCTACAAGATGACCTCTATTATATTTTAAAAGTCCCATTTTTGAATTTCATTCCATCCCTGTTACACTGGTTTCCCCTCTTTCAGCTGTGAATGTGTTCTGAATGCTGAGTCAACACTTCCTGGACATCGAGATTTTCATACATAACTTCTGGTATCCATTAAAATAAGGATATGTGCTTTTCAAATGTGCTCCATATTGTATCATTGAGACGTGCAGATGTGTGGTATTTTATCACTAATAGCTGTCCCTTTCAAGCCAGACTAATTATAAATTACTTATATCAATTATGCAGACTTTACTGCCCGCCACTTGCAATGATCTCCCCTCCCTGACTTAAGTCATATTTCATCATTAGTGCTCCTCCCTTTGGTTGAAATGAAGCGGAGGGTTTAGCATGTGTTAAATTGTAAATGCTGCTCCTGGGAGGGGGAACGCTGGGAATCCAGGTCAGTTGTTCGTGCCACAGTGTGAAAGTGCTGAGTGCATTCATGCTAGAGGGCAAAGGTGAAAAAGGTACTGAAAAAATCCTAAAGGAGGGCAAGGTGCACAAAGAGAGGCGAAAGTACTGAGAGCTCAATACCTGCTAACTTAGTAGAGTTTACGTCATTTAATTACCTTACGAATGACTTCCTTATCTTTAATTTTTCCTTGTCCTTAATTTTTTTTTTTTTTGCTTGGGTCTCTACTTCTGTAGAATCCAATTCATTAAGCTGGTGCCCAGATGCCTACATTTTAAGCAAATATCCCACATCAGTTTGATGCCATCAGCCTGGGGACCACACGTTATCAAACACACCCTCGGAAATACAGTCTACTATTATTGGAGTCAGGTCTGTCTTATTCCAGATCTCTATTATGAAAAAAAACTCCCTCCACAAAATTTCTACCTCTTCGGGAACCTAATGACCATTGAGAGTATGAACTGTGACTTATGTAAGGAAAAGCAACTTTATTATTTTATGGAAAGACACATCACCTCATTGGACTTTATAAATTCCTTTGTCCTCCTAAACGACGTGCTCCAATATTCCATAAATCTCTATTTAGAACCCAAGTGTCCAGCTTGTTACGGATTGCCTTCGCAAGTAACCACTGAGTCCAGGAGCTGAGGACTGAACTGGCAGTGCGCCTGTCGGGGGGAATGAGCTTCTGGTGCGAAGTGTCAGGAGCACCGCTGAGTCACCCACCTTTCTGATCAGGACAGGCCATGCTCTGGTGAAAAAGAAATCTGACCTTTGAAAATGAGAAAACGGACTGTTGAGATGTGAGTTCAATCAAGCTTTAAGTACGGCAGAACTCTCTGACCACACCGTGCTATAAGTGTGAGGGTGAATGCACACTTACCACGTGGAATGAGAATGAGAGACTCTGTAATGAGGTGTAAATAAAGTGGCTGTGCATTGGTACCACACGATGGGATGAGATCGATTGTTCTCAGGATTTTACAAGGAAAAAAGAGATGGGTTTTATTGACTGGGAGGAGGGGAGGGCGGGACGTCAAAGGAAAGATGGAAAAATGTCATGGGCTCTAACATAAACACATTTCTACCTGACTCCAAAGGCCCCGCCACAGTACTGCGGAACAAGGGAGGAAGCTGAAACACAGACGCTCATACCCAAATGGCGGTTTAGGAGGACCCTCCCCCTCTTATTTCCCTCCTCTTCTTTTACAGTAGAGGAAACGTGAGCTTTGGAAACAGGCAGTGCTGGGTTCGCATCCCAGCATCTGCATTTGCCAGTTTGAGCGACCCTGGGTGAGTCACGTAAACTTTCAGAGCTGCGGTTTCCACAGCTGTGAAACGGAGATCACAGCATCTACTGCTGGGACGACTGCCAGCGTGCGGGCACTGAGGACAGCCCTCTGGCTCCAGGAGGTACTCAACAATGGGAGCCCTGCTCACCAGCAGTGCCACCGCACTGGCATTACCGTCCCACAGATGCAGGAGGAAGAAGAGCATATGAGGAGAACTCATGCCCTCGTCTGTGGGTAAGGCAAGAAAGGGCACCCAGGACAGGGGGCCAGTGGTGAATTATAAGTCGCTGTTCCACACCCACCCCGCAATCTGGTCATATAGGCCTATTCGTCACTTTGACAAATGAAGCTTCCATTTTCTACTCGGCAACTCTTGGGTACCCAGGCACCCCCAGTCCTGCCCTGCATCCCCTTCACGGTCTCCTGGCAGTCTCTGATGAGGAAAGGCTGCCAAAGACCCAACAAACCTCTGCCCATCCTTCAAAGGGAGCTCAGGATGGCCATCAAATGAAGAAGGGTTTTTAAGACTTAATCTTTTCTTCTTCCTTTGTGCATTCAAGCGTTTTTTTCCTCTAATTTTATTGATTTTTTCCATTTTAGAAATTTTCTTATTTTTTATATCGGTGTAAGATCATTTGATATGAGATCCACCCTCTTAACAATTTTTGAGGGGACCACACGGTGCTGTGAACCACGGGCACAATGCTGTCCCGCAGATCTCCCGGACCCCCTCACTTGCACACCCGTAACTTTTCAACTGTTGAACAGCAACTCCCCATCTCCTCAGCCCCCAGCCCCTGGCAACCACCATTCCACTCTGTTTCTATGAGTCTGAGTCTTTTAAATACATCATAGAAGCAGAATCACACAGTACCTGCCCTTCTGTGACAGGCTTAGTATGCACTATTCCAAACACACTGGGCGGGGCAAAGGTAGATTTACAGTTGTGAGTGTGTGAAACAGCTTATTCTTATATTGTTATTAATTATTGTGTTATAATCCATACAAACAACTGTAAACCTACTTCCGTGCCACCCTGCATAATGAAGAAAACAGCCTAAATAACAGTCAGATTCCCATGGCCCAGCCTTAAGACTCATCACCTCATGGCCACTCCTGTGCTGTCCAGGACAGTAAGACTTGCCCCTCACTAATTAGTTAAAATAAAACAACATAAAAAGTTTGGATCCTCAGGTGCACTAGCTCCATTTCCAGGGCTGGACAGCCGCACTCGGCAGGTGACTGCCGTACTAGAAGGTGCAGCTCTCCAAGAGCTGACTATTGCTATCATCACAGAGCTTTTTGCTGGATGGTGCTAACCTCCTCAACCGCAGGATACTTTGAAGCAAATATCATGTCACCTAAACCTAACACCAATAAATCAGCAATATGCTATAAGAACATAACATATATTATAACATGTGATAGCAGCAATAATAGTAACATCAAATATGCAGTCGGTGTTAAAATTTTCCCCTTATAATAAAGTTCCTTAACCTGGGTATATGGAGTGCCTCCAAGGGCTCAGCAAAGTCTTTTAGATTGTATGCAAAAATTTGTTAAAGAATATGCATGCATTTTTCTGGGGTGATGATTTAGGGTGGGTCTAAAATTCTGATAAAGGTCCAATCCTCCAAATCCAATAAACACTCATTTAGGAAAATGTGTGGTCAACTAGATAATTAAAGAGATGAAGCAGTTTAATTGCAAAGACAGCTATAAAACTGACCTGATAAATGTGGATGAAGCATTTATTCTTAGAGATATTTTTCCCTCCACATTTTAGTGTCTTTAACTTGTTAAAATACAGATGGGTGTCTGGAGTTCTCATCTGTTACATGGTGGCATGCAATTGACCGGGGGGGGGGGGGGTGAGAAGGGGAGTGGAACATGCCTGCTCAGTTTGTCTTTGCTGTCACAGGTTAAGATTTAGAAAAGTGGAGAATTTGCCTGAGGCTTCCCTTGTGGTGCCATAAGCGTCACCTTCATTCATTTATCTGGCCATTCACCCATTCAGCTGACATCTATTTACTAACAGCACCAGCCGTGTCATGGGAATGTAAGTTCTTGGTTTCGACATGGATACGAGATGATCTCATTCTTAGGGAAGCCATACCTGAAATGCAACTTTGGCTCTTGGGATTTTTGCATTATTGAGGATCAGTGTGCCAAAGCCCAGGCACAGGTGAGTGAAGAGTTTTCTCAATTCAAAACAATCAGTTATCAATAATTACTACTATGAGGCAGGCCCTCTACTAGGTGAGCCACACAGAGGCACACTTTTCCTCACGGAGGTTATATTCTCCGTATGCATCTCTCCCAATATCCCCATCCTGAGAGCTGGGCAGGGGACGATTCTCTCCTGATGGATATAGTGTTTGGGGTGGTAAGAAAGAGAGGGTGTGATTATAGTTTTACATTCGCTGGGACTCCTCTTCATTCTTTCTCTGAGTTGTGCTCCTGATTTCTATTCTCAAAATGATAACTTACTGCTCTTTTACGTATTCTTCTCCAAAAACCACATGAAACCACCCAGAAAATGAGCAATCCCTTGCAGCTGGAGTCTCCCTGTTGAGAATCCTTGACCTTTTCCAGAAAACTCCAGGTCTCTGATTTCCTCTGGTCTTTCTTAAGCTAAGAGCCCCATCACGAAAGTGGGATGAGTATTCTCTTCCACTCCGGCCGCAAATATCCGCCTGGTGTATCTGTATCTCTACACACGCTGCACATACTCCCAACTGAATTCTAGCACATCAATCACTTTTGAAGTCTTTGGTGCAGAATCTTTCATGACCATTTCTCTCTAAATACATTTTCCGGCAAACTTCTCTCCCCTCATTTATTTCTTGGTAACGAAGTGCTGAGGCCCTTTCATGTGGACAATTCTTTGTGAAATAAACAAAATCGCTCTTGATTATCAATGATTGGAATAGTCACTTTACATTTTCCTTACTGTTTTGGGTTGCTTTTCTTTTTAGGAATGTAGAAAGGTGGCAAATGGGAGAGAAGGAAATTCATCTTAGCGTTAGCAATCTGTATTTTAAGAATTTATACTTAAAAAAAATCTGAAAACAAAATTCTTTTATCATATCAACAAACGTAACTGCGTGTTTCCTCGGTGCCACGCTCTGTGCTAACTACTAAGATTGAGTGCTGCGTGACATAAACACGGTCCCTGTTCTAGTGGAAAACACACCTCTCTGGGGAAATGGACATTAAACAAATAAATACCAGAGTAAATACCAGGGTGGGGGGGTTTGGGGGATGGGGTGAAAAGGTGAAGGGATTGAGAAGTACAGATTGGTAGTAAAAAATAGTCACAGGGATATAAATACAGCATAGGAAATATAGCTGATAATATTGTAATAACTGTATCGTGCCCGGTGGCTACTGAAAATATTGGGGGTACCCTTTATAAAGTATATGATTTTCTAACTACTAGGCTATATACACGAAACTACTATAAAATAATATTAAATGTGAACTGTAATTTAAAAATAAATAAAAAACAAAAAAATCAGAATGTTGGCATGGTTAAAGCTACTATTGCAATGTGGTCCTCGCTGCTGTAATTGGCAGGGCGAGAAAGTGATCCCTCTGGAAGGAACCAAATATCTGCCTTCTGGCCTGGGATCTGGCACTAACTTTTTGTGCGGCCTTGGACAACTTAGTCAAAAATGCTGTGCCTCAGTTCCCCAGTCTGTAAAACCAGGATGAGAAAGTTAGCTTTGGGGAGTTTCCGCAGGTGGCTGGGATTCTTAAATGTGTTAAGATTGCGAACTTATCTTGAAAAATCTGAAGCGCTACAGAAATGTTCTCTGTGCCACTTTTCAGAGTGGAGCTGTTAGGCACGGGGTGGCTGCACATTGGGACTCTGGAGTCACAGTTCCAGGGTCCAGCCTGCCTCTCTCGCCCTCTCTACCTGTGCCAGTTTAGGTAAGTGACTTACTTGTTTACACCTCTGTTTCCGCACCCAGAAAACAGGAAAAAGAACAGTCTGCAGTTTGTACACTTAGTATGAGGATCAAGTTAGATAGTCAAGGATCACAGAACAGTGCCTGTCACATAAGTAGCTTTTCATAACTGCTGTCCATTGTAACTCTGTGTGTGGGGGATATATAGTCAGTAGAAATACATTTTTGTAAACTGAGTGGATCCCTAGATGTCACTGGAGATTTTCTGATGAACCTCAACTCAAATGGACTCTTTTCTGCTATTACCCTTTCGTGTCCAAATTATGCTGCTAAAAGCACCACAAGACAACCTCCACAGAGCTGTGGTTTGATGAAATGGACCCACCCAGTCGTTCTCACCCAACTGCAGTCTGCACGTAAGCTAAGTGGCTCTCACGGATTTATGTCAGCTTGTGATCTCTGCCAACATTTTATACAGTGACATGATTTCCCCCATAAAATCTCCCAGTGTAAAGGACCTTATTGTGATTTAATGACACAGGAACAGCTTAACTAATTTTTAATATTTTAAATGTCTCTATAGTAACGACAGCCCAGAGATTAAAACAGAAAGTAGTTTGCACCCCAATACATTACAGTTTGGCTAAATGTGGACTGCCAACTCCATCCGTTCCTTTGACTGAGAGGGCACAGGCTTATTCGTTACACAGCCTGGGAGCTGACTGGCACTCAGAGCTCTGCCAGAGAATGTAAGGAGTCCCACTTGTTATGGAAATAAAATAATGGGTTATAACAATATATTAGAACAATATATAAGACTAAGAAAAGTTTTTCATTATCTTGTAGCAGCAAAATCCCATAAGAAAAGCACAGCCTCTTACAGGTAAGAAAGCAGTAGAGCAGCTGATGAGATCACAAAAGAAGTGGAACTTCGCCATGATGGGACTCACTCTGAACCAACTGAAAAGACAGAGGATGCACTGAAAGGAGTCCCCATCCTCAAGTATGAAGGATGCATTTTTATAGGAAGAAAACAATAGCATACTTTTGTCCCCAAATTGTCAATTACCTGGTCAACATTTGAAGAAATGCTCAAGTTAATTGGTGGTCAGAGGAAAATGCAGGTTCATTAGAGAAAACAATCTCTATTGATCAGACTGGCAAAAAAAAAAATTTAAATATTGATAAAACAAACCATCTGAAAGTTTGCAATTTACACAATTCTTTAGAAAGCAACACAATGTATCTATAAATATTTTATACCAAAATATTCCTTTCAACCAATACTTCCAGTTCTACTGATGCACTGTAACATCGCATGAAATCGGAGAGTGCAGAGGTAGGTAGGTGCACAGTGCTTCTCATTGCCTCCCAGGGCATGATGGCAGAATTCAGAGAAGGTCTGCAGGTTCAGCAACAGGATGCCGACTATTTACGGCACATCTACATAATGCAATACTACGCAAGCGTTGGAAAGTGGGTGATACCTATTAGTATCGACACGGAAGGATGCCCACGAGATATACAGGACTGAGGGGTGATTGTAAAACAGCACGTATAGAAAAAACTTCTGAAGGAGAGTGCACAATCTATAAATACTGATTATCCCTGAGGTAGGAGGAAGGGCTGATAAAAATAATTATACTTTGCTTTGTATATTTATATTTATGTACCATGATCAAATACAGATGTGACAATTTGTATATTAAATAAATGAGATGGCCGTTTTCTAATCCTGTGGCAGGCAGTGCTGGTCCTGCCAGCAATGTGCATTCCTTGTGTTGGAGTTGTAGGTAGAACAGGTTTGTTCATCCCCTTGTGGGGCTTCCTGTGTCCTAACAGTCTCTCGTCCACGACAGGGGAGGTATCAGCACCACGAAACCTCCTGTACTCACTCAAGCATTCTCCAGCCTCGTGACTCCTGTTTGCTGTGTTGAGAATGTATCCTTCTATGTCATCAGAGCAACCTGAAACTATTCTCAGATTTATGTGTCAAAATATTGATTTCTTTGTCAAAACCAGTCCTCCGAAGGATTTCATGAAATCAAAGAGCATATGTATTAAAATCATTGGTATAAGTCAGCTGTGTGGAAAGTGTAGCACATCTATACCACACAGAACCCATCTACGACCTAGTACCAATCACCTGCTCATATTTCTGTTTTAATACTGAAATGGGTCAAAAAAACCTCATGCAAGAGATATGAGCAACCCTACCTTTCAGGTAATTCATTTTTCTTTACGGAAGAATTATATAGTCAAAATTTTATACTTAAACTAGGAAGACTAAAATCCAATGTAATATTACATAAGAAACTTTAAATAAACAGTTAAACTACTAACGACTAACACATGTAGAGATTTTTTGTTAAATGCCATGCTTTTTAAAAATAAACCAGGCAAAATTAAATCTGGGAATATATTAATACACAAATTCTAAAGCTTTAAGGATTTAATTTCAACTGAACATTACAAAACTGGCACAGAAAGCCAATAGCAGGTTTTGAAAGAGAAAGTCCAGAATTCCAGCTCATCAGAACACAGACAGGGGAATGATGAACTTGGGATTGAAACCTAAGCACACAGAGCTTTTAATTTAAACTCTCTCTCAGTGCACAAGGTGCAAAGTTGCTGGCTGTAATTATAAGAATTCATGGGACAATTTGAAATAGTTGCAAATTCTATTTCATTACATGTTCCTCTAAAATGATATTTTTATTAGGGGCTCGAAATACCTAACGTGTCACGCAGATGCACTGCCTTCCCTTTGATTCCAAACTGTGAAAAACCATCTCAGAAAGATTCCATGGAAGAGATTTTCAAAACCTCATTCATCAAAGATGCCAATAGAAGATTTTAAAAATTAATTTATTAACATATTACAAATAACCATTGAAAGATGCATCAGTCTGCAAATTAATAGCCTCCTCACATTTTTCAGAGAGGTATAATTTGCTTGTGACGCTGGCTTAATATCACCCAGTCCCCATTTTTGTCGGCACGAACGTTATCTTATGGAAATAAGTAACATTCTTGACTAATTTTACCTCTAGAAGATAGGTACCATAAGGTATATTGGCCAGTATGCATTTAATCATTCTTAGGTCATAAAACATTCTCCATAAAATCAGATAATGTTTTCAATTTTTAAAAATTATTCTATTTTACTGCCAATTAAATGGAATAAGGTGTAATGGATGTATCAGCAAATCTTTAGCCATCCTTAAATTCCAATTTGCCTCCAATGACAATGTATTGATTAATTACTCTACTGAAAATATATAGTTTTGTTGAAAATGCAAATAAAACCACATGTGGTACCCACATGACATACTGTATTTCACAGTATTATGAGCTGTGCTACTGGGAATGTCACTAAATGCTTCCTGAGCTTACACTGCCTCAAACCCAAGATAAAGATGATAATTAATGTAGTGGTGACAATGATGAAATTAATAATAACAAGAATAATAATAACACCTAACTCATAGGGTTGCTTTGACAAAAAAAATTAGACAACCTATATTAAAACACAGTATCTCAGACATATTACTTGGTATTATTTTTCTTTCTGAAATAAAATTTTCACATGATAATGAACTTACAATCCAATGCTTAAAACTAATAAGGCAACTGGTCCAGTTTCGTCATATTGGCTTTTATATGGTCCAATGCAAACATCTCAATGTCGCCCTGCTCTCCTCCTCATTGGAGTCAGCTCTGCTGAGTGTGGTGCACATTCTGAAGAAAGTACATTAAATATTTGGGTGGGCCAGTCTTAATCATGAGAAGTGTCAGATAGCCCCAAGTTGAGGGACACCCTAAAAATACTTGACCAGTACTCTCCCAGAGTGCCAAGGTTAGAAACCAAAAGGTATGTTGAGAAACGGTCATATTAAGAGAGACTAAAAAGTCATAATGATTAAATGCATATGAACAGATTGATTCCTGAACAGAAAAAGGCCCATAGTGGAAAAAATGGTTAAATCTTAATACAGAGTGATTCAGTAATGAGGATTTCACCTGTGCTAATTTCTTAATCTTGACCACTGCATCATTTATATGAAGTGTCAATAATAGGGGAAGGTGGGTAGAACCCCCGAGGGAACTCTGTATTATCTTTGCAACTTTTGCAACTAAAGTTATTTCAAAATAAAAAAAAAGCTACAGAAATTTGGGTGGAATCTGAGGTTTAATAGTTTCCATACGTGATCAGGCCTTCATATTAGTCTCTGTTTCCTGTCTCCCACTCCTTTATGCCCGGGTTTCCTCTAAAACAGAAGGCGTTCAGCACTGTCCCGGACTCGACTGTGTCCTTGCGTCCACATCAGCGCTCCAAGGAAAATGGTCAAGAACAGTACACCCATACTCAACCATATGCATCTTCTCAGTTTCAAATAAGTGTCAAAAATAGAAAACTTATGGTTCACGGGCCATCGGTGTTGTTGAGCAGAATTCATTCCAGCTCAGTTTTAAAAGCACAACATCTTTTTATTACTCTAATAAATTAACCAGCCATGACAGTTTTGTGGCAATTAGGTTATATAAACTTGTTACCGTAAAGACACATCATTAGGTTATATTTTTAAACTTCCATATGTCACCCAAAGGCAGAAAGAAACATGCAATGCAATCTTTATGACAGATTTTCTTAAATTCACTGGTTTTCCCATTTCTCCTGACATTTTGTTGAAATTTTAATACTCGACACTTTGACATTTGACAGGTTTGCTTCGACTAACTTTGCGAAGCAGCAGCATATGTTATAAAATGGTAAACCGTGCCCTCTCCGTCTCTTTTGTGAGAACGGTGGGTCAATTTAACAAGACAGATTTTTAAAAGTCTGTGATATCAAAGCATTTGTAGGCTATGCTCTTTGCAAAACAACTTTCATTTGGTTTCTTTAATCACTGAGATATTCTCCTGGGGTGGAGTGGTGGGAATAAGATGAAGCTGAATGTGCAATAGTTTCACGGGGTAGGAACAGGCCTTGCCTATTTAAAATACACATTCTGAATTCTCATGGGGCATAGAAAACTTGACATCATAGCCAACAGAGAACATATAATATTAGCATTAGAAACAATGCCCAGAGAAAAAACCGGGCCCGCATATTAAGAAATGTCTCTTTCTTTCTCTTTGTACATACAAGACCTAAGTAAACATGTTTCATTATTCCTCCAGTTAGATAATTCACCTATACAACTTGGCTGAAGATATCTACAGGATGTAATGGAAAATTTTGCTCTTCCAGAGTCTAAAAGGCAAGAAACAATAGAGAAGCGACCACCAAACCAAGAGACTAGACATTCACTGAGAGCTTCTTAGTTGCCTCTAAGGGGCTGAGCCAGGTCCCCATAGTAGGGAACATCACCGACACCAAGCCTGCTATCAGTGCTATAGCCCAAGACCGCTCAGTGAGAGTGGCATGGGTGACACAATTTGTGGGGTGCGAAACTAAAATGAGGTGTCCCTCGCTCACACATTATTGAGAGTGTCAGGACAGTGGCTGACCACAGAGCATGATGCCAAGCACGGGCCGCTCCAATCACTGGGCCCCGTTGGCCTGCCTGGGTTTCATGCCTGTGAGGCCGACCCTGACAGGGTCAAATCCTGCATGTAGAGACTGCTGAGCTCAAACTCCAGTTCTGTCACCTACTGAGACACAAAAGGAGTCATCTAGGACCTTAGCCAAAGTTCCGTGTGATAGTAGTTTGTACGATTCTCTTTGCCTCTTCTCTGTACAGAAATGATCAGGCATCTATAACCATAAAGAGTAACCATGCTATTTTGTGTAAAGACTAACGACTATCTGGTTTACCTCCTCCGGCGTCTGAAGGACGTAACCGATGCCTGGCACTAGTCAATGGCTCTGACTTAGGGCTCCGACCCCAAACACAGTGCTTTTCCAGTAGCAGCGAGGTGTAAGGGTGCTGGTAAAGGCTCAGGCTGAGGAAGCAAACAGCCTGGGCCCCAATCCGACTCCACTGCTCCTCTGTGAAACCTTGGGGAAGTCGCTTACCTTCTCTGCGCTTCACTTTCCTCATCTGAAAATAGGTATACTAACAGTACTTTGCAGGATTAAATTAAATATTTCACATAAATAATTCATAACACTGATTGCCATATAGAGAGTGTTTAATAAATGTTAGCTATTCATATTTTATGCTTCGCCTCTAAAACTGCCCTTTTTGGAAAAGCTATGGATAATCACATTGATTGGGAGGTGAAATGAAAACTAAATTAGAGAGTTAAGTGGATCTACAGCTAGTTGAATAAATGTAAAACAAATTTATATTAATGAGCTGATGTGTATGTGGTAGAGCTGCTCTCGTATATTATTCAAACTTTTTACGAACAGGGTGGATAAATACATACGTGATGTGGTTATAAGATTTGTTAATGAAACAATTCTAGGAGGGATTTTTTTCTAAGAATCGGGATGTGGAAATGAGTAACAGAAGGACGGGCTAAAGTAACTAACATGAAGCTCTGACACACTGGGTAGAAACAAACAAACGGGTAGAAAAAGATCAATCGTGCAAAACACAAGCATGATAATGCTAGATGGCACTTTTAATATCAAAGAAGATATGCTTTGAGGTTAAAAATATCACCAGACATAAAAGGCAACATTTCGTAATAATAAGAGGGAAAGTGCATCAGAAAGCCGTAACAATTGTCAATGTGTATGCCACAAATAATCGTGTAAGATGAGCGAAACAAGCATGTACAGAATTAAAGAAATAGAAATCACACAAATATAATTAGAAATTGGCATATGTTTGGTTTCATTTTTGAGTTATAGATGCACGTAATGGCTAACCAAAAAACTCATCTCTCAGACATTAGGTTTGGAAAAGTCACAATCGAGACCAGCCCTGTGGGGAAGCAGAGGGCCACACGGAATCTAGGCAAACTCCACCCATTTCTCCTGCTGCAGGAGGTGAGCCAGGGCCCTTGGGGATGTTAGTGTTAGGGCAGACCGGTCAGAGGGACCGAAGATTGCCCACTGCTCCGGGACTGTCTTCATCTCTGACTTGACAGTGGAGAATTGGGCAGCTTGTCTGTATTTTTCTTTCTGGAAAACCTGATAAAGCATTCTCATTGTCTCAGATTTTCCAGGAGGGAGAGAGAGATGGTTAAAACGAGGATCACAAACCCATTTTGCTTATAATAAATCCTTTTGTTGGCTTCTTGAACAAGTCTTTTTCCATAATTTCTCCCAGGTTTTTTCATGGTTTCCCAGGCCCAGTAAAGTATCAGTAAGTATGTGTTTCATTGAATACGAGCTACAGTTTGAGGTTCTGTTCTCAAGCCTGTTTTGTTTGTAGTAACTAAGTGAATGAGCACCAACAGCATGGTTAAATGACCAGACTTTGTAATTAGACTTTCTGGATTAAATGAATTCCAATTTCATCACTTCCAAATGGGTGTTGTAACCATTAGCTTCCTCATTGATAAAACAGGGATGACACTGTACCTACCCAAGGAGCTGTTGTGAAGATTGAACAATATTATAGTTAAAATGCTCAGCACAAACTGGCCTTCCAACCGGTGGCTATTATTAGTATTACATTGAAAATACTTGTTCACATCTTAAAAGGGTAAACTTTAAGGAACATTCTGCTGATATATCTTTGCAAACCAAACACTGTAGCCAGTTAGAATGACCTTTTTTTCTTTTTTCTTTTTTTTAACTTAAAGCCCCAGAAAGATAAGGTAAAACCAGAAAGACAATATTCAAGTAAAAACTTTTCTGCATATGTAAGTAATTTACAATACTTTTCTGCTTACAATTATAATTCAGAACAGCCACAATTCTTCAACTCCCGGCCAGCTCATCCTTAATGTACTTCCCCCATTTCTGTCCACAACCCTTACCACTTGGCAGTAAATTTAATTAAGTTTAGACTCAAGAAGTACATTAGGTCAGAGGTTTAAATACAAAACAAATGCTTCAGAATTTATCTATAATAAATATTTATTTCTAAAGGGGGTAAAAGGGGGCATTTGAAATCAAATAATCTAACAATAAGAGTGACTTTCTTTTAGCGGGAAAAATATTTTTTTTAAATTCCCATTTATCAAAAAATTATAGAAATAAAGTGGCTAGCAATGGTTTAAGAGATTCTTGATGCCTTTCTGGATATTAGGATATTAAGATACACATACTAACAGAGAACAAACACTCCCTTAATTACAGGGACCAAAAGGGACTAGAAAAGCTTCCTACCAGAAACCAGCTTAACAGCATAATGCGCAATCCCGCCATTAGTGTTCATTTGACTGTAGCGCCGACTTCCCTGGTACGGCAGTTACCCTTACCCAGAGGGGATGTGTTCCGGGACCTCTTGTGGATGCCTAAAACCACAGGCAGTACTGCCCCCTATATATACTATGATTTCGCAGTATTTATACACCTATGGTAAAGTGTAATTTGTACACGAGGCACTGTAAAAGAACCGACAATGAGATAGAACAATGAAAACAATATACTATAATGAAAGCTCTGTGAATGTGATCTCTCTCAGAGCACTAGCATGGATTTCTTTCCCCTTCTTCACAAGTTCATGGATAGATATGTTCTTACCACAGATTTTAGCCATCCCAGCATATTCATTTTTTCACTTCTTAAGTCAAGAACCTTTTCACTTAAAGGAAACACTTACGGGTTCTCTCTGGCATACTTGGATTGCCAACCTCACTACACTTGCACTTCAGTAAGATAATGGTTCCTTGGACACTAGCGAGGTGAGACCAGGACAGTGGACCTGGCCACCAAGACGGCTATGAAGTGCCTAACGGTGGCCAGAGCGCACAGCGTGGAGACTTTGACCCGTCCTGGGTGTAGCAGAGCGGGACTCTCAAGATTCCATCGCACTGTGCAGAGCAGCATGCAATTTAAAATTTATGAATTATTTCTACAACCTTCCAGTTAACATTTGCAGACCGCAGTCGACTATGGGTAACTGAAACCACAGAAAGTGAAACAGTGAATAAGGGGGGAATACTGTATACTTTTAAAGCAGATGGAATATGCTGATTTTTGAGGACGAGGTTCCTGGGGATGACCGTCTGGGATTAAATCCTGACTCCATGCCTCAGTGTGTGACCTTTACTTCATCTCTCATAAGGTTGATGATTTAATACAGTGAGACAATGAATGCAAAGCTTAGTAAGTGCTCAATCAATTTTATCTGCAACTCTATCATTCATTATCTATCTATCCATCTATCTATCTAATGTAGCCACAGGATAATTCACAAAACATCTCTAATGCTTTCCTTTAAGTAGCTTAAAGTCACTGGCCAAGGAGCTTGGGGAGAGCAGCGGTGACAAATCCCAATGGAGGGGCATAGATTTAGGCAATTCCTATTCCACTACTGTGTTTGGGGAGGGCCTGGACCTTGAGTGAACACTGGTGAAATAAATGAATTAAACTGGTGAAGAATTTCCCGACTACCTGTCATCTGAAAAGCAGTATACTAGATAAAAGACAATGTAAGACACAACCCTTCCCTCAAAAAGCATAGTTATATAATTGGTGGCACCCTGGTATTATGTTACACCCACCTTCTATTTGTAAGGGAGGCTGAGAGAGTGTGTGTCTGGCTTTTTTAGCTTCTCTTATGAGAAGTGGGCTCAGTCTTAAAAAGTAGGAGATTCTTCATATAGAGTGTTCTGATAGGCAGCCAGCCGAAGAAAATAACAAATATCCACCAAAAGCACTTAATTCCGCAGACAAGATTTAACAAATATATAACTACCAGACATACATCCCTTACAATACAAAGAGGGCTGTATTAATTTTACGTGATGGTTATAAACAAGGAAACAATACGTATACTGAATGGTTAGAGACACGGGGTCTAAAATCAGACTGACCTAGGCTCACATCTCAGCTTGGCCCCTCGGCGCTGCACTGGGCACTGACTATGTTCCTTCCCCAGGCTCCCTTTTCTCTATGGTTCTAAATGTGATCCAGGCCCTGCCGATCAGGTGCAGTTGCTGGAGACTCAGATTCAGAACTGAATTGAGTGGAGAGACCAGAAAGCACAAAAACATCCATTTTATTTGCACTGACTACCTGTGAAGCAGCGAGGCTTTGCTTCAGCAGCTGGAGCAGCGGCCCCTTTATTCAGCAGGCGGCCGCAGTGCCCCAGCAGGAGCAGAGACTGCCTTGCCAATACAGGGCCGGGCTGTGATCGGGAGACTCACAGCTAAAAGCTCAGCCTAGAGACTGTTTCTTCAGTCTTCCCAAGAATTCCATAAGCCAACTAAGTCTCCTTCTGCTTAAACTAACTACATTGGATGCTCTGTTCTTCAACTAGACATTCACTTGCTCACCTGCCTGGCCTTTGGTAAGTTACACAACTTCTCTAGGGCATCCAGGCCTCATGCAGAGGAAATAGTGTTAGCAGCTGCTGGAGGGGAGAGTTAGGTGAGATCACCTCTGTAAACATACAGCACAGTGTCTGGCACACCATAAGCGTTTAATAAGTGGTAGTTGCTCTGGCCGATGATGGTGACAGTGACCGTGACGATAAATATAGTAATCGTGGTACTGGCTACAGTGGAGGCGTGAGCAAGGGTAGGCAGTGGGCTCTGCAGGCTGTCACAAAGAACCAAGTATTTGATTTGCAGAAATGAATTGGCAGTATTGGGAGCCTGCCAAAAGGAACGGTCTGAGAAAAATCAGTCTGAGCTGCAATTCATTGGGCTGCAACTATCAAACAAAAGCAGCACGAGGCTCCTGGAAATGCACCAGGGAAAGTCTGAGGGTGTATTTACACCTCTGGCATATGATGTTCACATCAGGTTTCACCAAGTGCCCTCCAGCCTTCAGTAAAAATGCTAAAAAAGCCACAAAGCTGGCATTTTCACCTAATTAGGCTCCAGAATAAAATGAAGCGCAGCCAGGAAGAGACAGTTTTTGCAGGATGATGGCATTGCTGGCACTTTTCCTGAGCCTAAAGGAAAACCAAGTAAACAAGTTTGTATACCCCTCCCCCAGCCCTGGGAGATTTGCCATAGAAAAATGTATAATAATACAGTGGACTAAGTGCGAACTGCATTTTGAGCTCTCCTGGGCAATTACCAAGCAGGAGAGAAAAAGAGCATTAGAAACATAAAAGAGAGTGGACATCATCCTCAGAGGTAAACAGACACAATGGGAGCTTTTGAGCACAGCCTCATCCCAGGTGTCCTCAGGGACTTAAGAACTCATTTAATTCTGCATGCTTTTCTGCTAAGAAGCCATAATGGGAATCAGCTTCCTTGTAACAACTTCTCACAGCTCTTTGAGTTGGGAGCTGGGCCTGGGCCAGAACATCCCTGAGCGTCCTAGCTGTGCTTACTCCTGGGTCAGAGGACTGAGCAGCTCTTGGGCTCTGGGCTCACAGAACTGCCACGTCAGCCTAACTCAGGCAAGAGATGGAAGCCGGTGCATTCCATTTACCCGGGTTTTGCCTAGCATCGTACTGATGCCCTTTCAAAGTGACAGGGCAAAGATCTAAAAGGGACTGCATCTCCCTGCAAAACATTTCTCTCCCAATTCTCTGCATCTCAAACTCCAGATTCCAAAGGTGTCTGCGGGCTCATGTGGAAACACTGCGCACTGCCAGGATAACACAGTCTGCCCGTGGCCTGCCCTTTGGACCAGCGGTTACTCCGGTCCACACGCACACTCCGCCTGCTTCACTCTGCAGCCAGGCCAGAAATACAGCCTAATGGTGCCGTCCGGGAAAATACGCCCAGCAGGCAGGTGTTCACCTGTGAGATTGGGAGATGCTAATTTGATACTATAAATTGTGCTTCTTTTTGGTTGGCTCGCTTAGGAATGATTAAATAATGGTTTCCTTTGCAACTAAAAAATAACTATACTTCTCCAATTTAATGCACTTTAGGTTTCTTTTACATTTTTGTATTTTGAAAATCAGGATATATCTACCAAGAGACGAATACATTCAATGTAAGATTTTATTATTCTTATTAGCATAATGGTGAGTCTTATAATCAATGGTATTTAGGAGAAGAAAAATAGTTATTTGTCAGATATTGACATACTATAACATAGATATGCTGTACTGCTAGCTCATTGGCTCAAAGGCTGACCAATAGTGTATACAATAATTCTGAAGCTCCTTCAGTATTAAATTCTGTTGGCTTCTAGACCAGTTCTCTTCCTCCTGCACTGCACCCAAGGCAATGCTGAATAGAGGCTCCTTGAACGAGTCTGGGGGCTCACTGGGTTCCTAGGTTTCATATTGAGCTGAAGAGGAAAGCAGAGCAGAGTCCCAGGTAGCCCTGGGCATCTCTACAAATGGAGGGAAAAAAGGTAAGTTCCATCAGCTCCATCTGGAGTGACAGAGTGAAATAGTCTGAAGGGCCTAAGCCTCGGAGGAGGCCGCTGTCCTAACGAGGGAGCTGTGTGATCAGCCTGCCGGCCTCCCTGCCTGCCCTGCCCTATTCAAAGAAGAGGGTAGCTATGGAAACAATCGTGTAAAAGTGCCCAGGAAACCCATGTCACGTCAGAGAAGCTATGTAAGTGACATGTTCTGGTCAAACTAGCTCTTCATTTACAAATACGAATTGATTACCTAGGTCAGTAGACATATAAGGAAAATCATCAGCATGAAAAAGAAAGACCATGAAAAACATCATCACAAAAGGAAATAGAAAGATAAAGGCAGCAGAAGAAAACTTGCATAAAAACTTAAATTGGTATCTTTCAAATCACACTAAATTGGTGTCTCCTATGGAATATCAATATCAAACGACTATGGAGAATGAGTAACCAAAGAATGAGTTCTTAGAATTGAAAACGTGATTGCCAAAAACAGAACACTAGTGATAATTTCTCAGGAGTAAATAAGCATTACTAATCTGGAAGGCAAAATCTGCAAATTTCCAGAGCCATGGCAGGTAGACATGGAAGATCTAGCTAGTGAGAACTGCAGAAAGAGAAAGTAAAGGCTACAGAACAGAAAATAGAAAGTAGGAACTAAAGATGAGTGCTCTTTATTAGTGGGGGACTGTAGAGCTCATTATTTTCATTTTCGTACTCAACATTAATATGAACCCTTTATAACCAAGTCACTTTCTAATGATGAAAGAATTGAAGGGACAGAAGTCTTAAGGTCCAGATATACATGAAGGTCACAAATAACACCGGCATGAGGTGCCAGAGGTTCTAAATACACATCCTGGCACTTACTTATGATCACAAGGGACTGATAACAGTTCAATGAAGATCATGTCCAAGCGAGGCATCTACAGACAGCGAGGGTGGGGAGACAAACCCCCCAGTTCCACAACATTAGATGCAATGGGAGAAAATATCCAAATAGGACGATGATGTAAATTAAATCTGTATGCAGTGACTCCAGGGAGCATTTGCTTTTCCCTCAACAAATAATGGTGACTAAGCTTCACTGCGATGCCCCATGGACATTTTTCTAACTTGAATGCTGGTGGCTTCGTGATTGATCACCACCACCTGCACAGACACCTTCTCTTCTGTGGTGACGATTCTTAAAACCTCGGGGATTGAAAATCTCAAGGGGGTTGGGGATTTTGGGAAAGGCAGGCACAGGTGGGGGTTCAGCATTATTTTTCACAGATACAACTGTAAAATGTAGTCTGGTCGGGAAAATCTGAGAAGAGAAAGATTTCTAAATAAGTAGCAACAGACCATCTGTAACACAAACAAACACACTGGACTTCTTAAAATCTTAGCAGAGATGTGATTTTGCCTCTTTTCTTACACAGTGTTGCTCCCAGAGGTCAGGGGATCTGCACCCGTCTAAACCAGTGCTTGGCTAATCGTCTTCTGACCAAGGTCCTACACAGTCCTGCTGGTGCCAAGTAACCATCAACCCCCAGGTCCTCAGAATTCGTATTATCTTATCACACACCCAAGGCAAGAACTCCTTCAGTCCCGGAAAAGAGTTTTACAGTAGACAGGAAACTACAGGATTTTCCACCATCTCTAATTGCCACGGCTTAAAAAAAAATAGTTCAGCCCAAAATTGCCTTTTGGCATATTTTACCATTAGTCTGGTTTTGCCCTTAGGGCAGAAATACTCTGCTCTCTTGAGAGGAAAATTCTTGTTATTTGAAAATAGCTGTTCCGTCCAAATACTATCTCCCCCTGCCCAGTCCCCCTTCTTCAAGGTACGATAAATGCACCCCTTCCCCCCTCATTTCTTCTACTGGTTCTTCACACTCCGTGATTTGTGTATCATTCACATTTTGGTTTTCTGATTGCTAAGTATCCCTCTTAAAATGTTGTGACTCTAATTGAGCACAACGTTCCAGCTCTAATTTGGTAATAATATGCTGTAATGATAACAACTGCTACTTACGGAAATGCCAGCACCAAGCACTGCACGAGGATCTCTGTCTTATTACCTGTCAGGTAACACTGTTGAGATGAGAAACCATAGCTTGAAAAAGCTAAGTGACCTGTTTAGTTGGCTTGAGAAACCCACACCAGACAGCTACCTGGAGTCAGCAAGGGCCCTGTCACCCACTCCAGGACACCAGCTCAACACCCTTGAGGATGACCACTTCCCCCATGACAGGTATTTTAATCTACTGATACTCTAAGCTGCCATCCACTTCTACTTCGGGAGCAAAGGAGCACAACGCACTCTTGTTTCCTCTAAGTTCTTAAAAATACTGCACGTATATCTACTGAAATATTGACCGGTACACAGCACAAACCGGGTCTGAAAAATATGAATCATGTGCCATAGTAAATTTGGGCAATGTCAAGCTGCTTAAATGTATCAGTCTATTTTGACCTTTTTAATAAGACTTATTTAGGATGACATTGTTGAGAAGAAACAGAGCCTTTATTCTGTCAGTATCGTAACTGCATGTTGTTTTTATGTGATATCCAAATGAGAATTCTGCAAGACCGCAAACACATCTCTGCTTTCTGTTTTCTAAAGCACAGCGAGCCGTGCCAGGAGCCAGGAGGGAGCGGTGCCTCTGCTAGCCCTCTCCCGCTCATTGCTCATCGGGGACCTTTGCTGCGCTGACCGCAGGAGCTCTAGAGCCTCAGTGGGTGATCCCTGTCTCCACTGGCCAGAGTAAATGTTAGCGCAACCAAAAATGGACTGTCCTTTCACTTCGCCCAGGTGCCGGTGTCAAAGAGCTTGCTTTTAAATACTCCTCTTTGGATTCTGAAGCTAGCTATTAATTCCTTTTTTCTTTGGCTAAACTGAAATAAATTAGTAACAACTAATGTTGTGGGCAGAGCTGCGGAAGTGGCTAGCCCTACAGATAATGAGACTTAATTGGAATGTAAATGCAAAGGGGCTGGAGTAAAACCTAGGAAGGCTAAGAAGGGCAATGCTGTGCTTTGGGCCTCTGCTTGGCTGGATATACTAGATCTCATAATCAGAGCAAACCTGTGAGCAGTATGGGACTTTTTAAATGCAATAATTAAAGTTAGGGTTATAGTGATAATTATTAATTACTAAAGTGACTGTTTACTAGATGTCTACCATATTATAAGCCAAGTGCCACATTCTTTTTTTTGCGGGGTTTTTTTTTTTTTTTTTTTTTTACTGTTGTTCAAGTGCAGCTGTCTCTACTTTCCCCTGACCACCCTCCCCTGCCCCTACCTCCCACCTTCAATCCTACCCACCTTTGGCTTTTCCATGGGTCCTTCATATTTGTTCCTTGATGGCCCTTCCCCTTCTTTCCCCCATTATCCCGCTTCTCCCTCCCATCTGGTTACTGTCAGCTTATTCTTTATTTCAAAGTCTTTGATTATATTTTGCTTGTTTATTTATTTTGCTGATTAGGCTCCACTAATAGATTCTTACTCTATGTTAGCTCAGATTAGTTTATACTAGTTCATTTAATCTTCACAACAACCTCATTTGGTAGATTCTATGGACCTCATTTGAGGAAACTGAGGCTCAGCTAAGTGGGGTGACCTTCCTGGTGTCAGGCAGGCGATCAGTGATTGTGAGAGGCCAGCAAGAGCTGGTTTCTGACGCTGCCACAAAGAGCAGAGGCAGGGTGCTTTTCTGAAGCATCTAGAAGGATATTGGTGCAGGGAGACCCTAAAAGGAGGTGCCTGACTGGCTGTCTCAGTGACGTCCGGCGTAGCTCTGAGACTCTAAGGAAGAGCTGCCGAGATGGGTCTACACCCTGAGTCACTGCAGACTGCACTAAGGCTGAGACTGACCTAGACAGACAGGCAAACAAACAACACTGAGAATAAGAGCACTGATCTCATACTCTGACACACCAAGGCGCCCCGTCCAACTCACCCAGAGACAGGCTGAGATAAAAGGACACAGACAAATGAGAAAAAATGAAACCTTTGGGTTTTTAGTAACATGAACAGCTTGTTAATGAATCCAGTTGAGAGAATTCCATATTCCCTTTCAGACAAGTATGTATAAGACAGCTTTACTCTTCTGAGGAGGGGGGGAAGGTCCCTCATAATTAGTAGCTGACACTGACAATTGTACAGCTGATCTGGCTCAGAATATCATAGAGTAGCCCCCTAACTATTTCCATTCCAAAGATACGGAACACCCCCTGTACCCTTCTTTTCTGGGTGGAACATACTAAATAGCCTTGTCATGTAATGGAATGTTGTTTCCTTGACAGGATTTGAACTTTCTATGTTTTTAAAAAGAGATAAACCTTCAACTTGCCCTAAAAGTAATAGGCCACTCTTAATACTCTTAAGTATCAGTATATTCAGTTCACTTGGGACAATTCATCATTTATTTACTAGACTTCATTTTATTCCTAAAAAAAAAAACATTCTAAAAATCTTTATGTAGGCTAGCACAATACTTCGTCGTCACTGGTACTTTGAGGGTAATATTTCCCTAGAGACATAGATGAGTATTCCAGCATCCCTTTTCTAACCTGACTGAAGGATTCAGAGACAGATGCAGACAAGATACATTCATGGGTATAGTATATAAATTTCATTTCCTGCACAGTAATAGATATTATCAGGGCCCATTTAGTTCAGCGAATCCTACCAATTCTACAAAACTTCCCCATTTCTCTACATTTAAGAAAAGTTTCGAAGTAAGCACAGTTCACTGCCTTTCTGGAGTCATCAGTACTTTATTTCAAGATTTACTCTCGTCTTTCTTTAAGACTTCAGCAAACTAAATTTTCATCTTGGCAGCACTTTCCATGAGCGAGATTTTACATTCTTATATGTATTTATTTAAATAAAACCTGCCACCCTCATCAAAATGAAGGCAGGGATATTGTCTACTTTTTTTCCACCATTGTATCTCTAGAACTTATTACAATGCCTTATAAATAATTAGTGCTCAATAATTATTTAACGAATGAGTAAATTCTTGAATGAATCAATGCATGAATGAATGAACAATGAGCTCAATCCAATATTTTCCCACTTTAAACTGCCCAGAATCAAGTTATATTATCTTCTCTAAAAATCAAACCAGTACACAAATTGTTGATAAGGAAACAAGGTGATAAGGATTTAGCAATGCCACTATTAGGGTCAAATGCATTTGAGAGGCGAAAGGAAAGGAAAGAAGGAGGGAGAGAAGAAGAAAAATAGATACAAGAGTGGAGAGGAAGGGAGAGAAGAGGAGGTGGAGGAAGAAGGAGAATGAAAGAATTCCTAGAGTTTACTTAATAGAAAGGAATAAATGAATAAGGTAGAATATCAGGGATCAACTTCAGAGCTAGTTGTTTAAAGAATTGAATCCTAGTTTTATTATACTTAGTTAACTACCTGCTTATAATAATAGGCCTAGACATCATGCATATTATTAATACAACACCATATTCCATTCTCTATAATGATTTGCTGTCTAAATAAATATGAATAAACCTCATTTTTTTTTGTAAGGACAGGTTTTTATTTTTTATTTTTAGAATTGCAGTCTTCTTGTTTATCTGGTCTCTCCAAAATCAATAGTTTGCTAACACAAAGCAGCTGTCAACGACCACTTCACCTGAGTCACAGTGCCACTCAGGGGCTGCCGCACCTTCCGTATATCACTTTACCTCTTTGAGTCTGTTTCTGCAGTTGTAAAGACAGAATATCAATGTCTGCCCTATAGACTTAAAGCTATAAATACTTCTAGGAGACAAAGAAGGTCATTATATCATAATAAAGGGGTCAAGTCATCGAGAAGATATAACAATCACAAATATTTATGCCCTCATATTGAAGCACCTAAATATATAAAGCAAATGCTAATGGAACTTGAAGGAGAAGTAAACAGCAATACGATAATAGTTAGAAACTTTAATACCCCACTGTCAATAATGGATAAATCATCCAGACAGAGAATCGATAAGGAAACAGCAGATGGGAACAACACCACAGACCAGTGACGGTGATCTTCAAATTCAAGCCTTTCATCTCACAGCACACAGAAGTTACTAAAATTCGGTAGCACACCAAAAATGTATTTTTTGCTGATGTGACAAAAAATGGGTGTAATTCTGATTCATTCACATCAGATGGCTATTATCACTTGTGTTAGCTATTGTCATGTTTTTATTTGACAATCTAAGGGAAAAGAGTTCAGTGCCCCTGACTAAATAGTCAGGTATCATTTTAAAAATTCTTGTGGCACACCATTTGAAAGTCCCTGTTAGAGACCAAATAGAACTAACAGACATACACAGAGCATTCTATCCAACAGCAACAGAATAAACCTTCTTTTCAACCACACATGGAACAATGTCTGGAATCATTCATATGTTAAGCCACAAAAAGAAAAGTCTCAAAAATTCAGACACATAGACCAATGAAAGGGAACTAAGAGCTCAGAAATAAACCCTCACATATATGGTCAAATAATATTTGAGCAAAATAGAGGCAGACTCATAGAGAGCAGGCTGATAGCTCTGGGGGGAACAGGGGGTACAGGGATTGAGCAGAAAAGGAAAAGGACTCATGGACATGGACAGCAGTGTGGTGATTGCGAGGGGGAGAGTTGGGGGAGAGTTGGAAGAAGGAATAAGGGGGATAAATGATAATGGGGAAAATACAATAAAAATGATACCAATTTAAAAAATTTACATCTGGGGTAAAAAGGGAGATGAGAACACTCAACAGAGAAAAGTCAGTCTTTTCAATAAATAGTGTTGGGAAAACTGAGTATCCACATACAAAAGAATTAAATTAGAAACCTCCCTTAAACCACTCACAAAAATTTACTTGAAATGAATTAGAGACTTAAACGTAAAACCTGAAACTATTGAACTCCTAGCAGCAAACATGGGGTAAACGCTCCTTAACATTGGTCTTGGCAATGATATTTTGGATGTGAACACCAAAAGCACAAGTAACAAAAGCAAAATAGACGAGCAGAACTACATCATACTGAAGTTTCCACACAGCAAAGGAAACCATCAACAGAATGAAAAGGCAACATATGGAATGGGAGAAAATATTTGCAAAAAAAATATCTGATACGTGGTAAATATTCAAAATACATAATGAACGCATGCAAAAACCAAAATATCCACTGTAAAAATAGGCAGAGAAACTGAGCAGACATTTCCCAAAGGAGATCTACAAATGGCCAGTGGGTACACGCAAAGGCGCTCAACATCACTGACCACCAGGGAAATGCAAATAAAAACCAGGACAAGATGTCACCTCACGCCTGTTAGAATGACTGTCATAAAAAGACAAGCAGTAAGAAATGCTGGCGAGGAGGTGGGGGGAAGGGAATCTTGAGCCATGTTGGTGGGAATATAAATTGGTACAGATCCTACAAAAAAAAGTGTGACGGTTTCTCAAAAATTAAAGATAGAACTAGGATATGACCCAGCAATCTTACTTCTGGGAACATACCTTGAGGAAGTAAAGTCACTCTCGAAGAGGTATCTGCCCCCATGTTCGCTGCAGCACTATTTACAACAGTCAAGACACGGAGACCACCTGAGTGACCGGTGATGCATGACTGGGTGAGGAAGGTGTGGTGTGCATCCACCACGGAATATTATTCTGCCGTAAAAAGAAGGAAACCCTGCCATTGGTGACAACACGGATGGAACTGAAGGCAAGAAGCTAAGTGACATAAGCAGGCAAAGCAAGTCTAATACTATATGTGGTTACTTAGGTGGAATATAAAGAAGAAAACTGAACTCACAGGAACAGAGTAAACTGATGGTCGCCACGTGTGGGGCTGGAGGAGATGGGTGAAGGAAGTTAAAGGGTATAAACCTTCATCTATAAAACAAATTCCATCTGGCTATCTAACTTACAGCGCGGTGACTATGGTTCACGATACCGTATCGCATACTTTAAGCTGCTAAGAGTTGATCTTAGAAGTCCCCCCTCCCACACACACACAAGGTAACTACATGAGGTGAGAGATGTGTTAACTAACCTCACTGTTGTCATCACTTCACAATATATACATGTATCAAATCATCTCATTGTACACACTTACTGGTGTATATCAATTACATCTCAATAAAGCTGGAAAAATCTGTTCTACCTCATTTAACAGGGTAACTGTGAATTCAAAGATGTATGTAAAAGCCCCTTTATAAAATGTAAACTTTCTAAAAGTCTGGGGAATTATCATGTTAACTTTACAGTGTTCAGGCCACAATTTTAATTGAATTCCATGAAACCCTGGTGCTGCCTGGGTCCCTAGGCCTCAGTTCTCTAAAGGACAAAGTCCTGTTTGCCTACCTGAGGGGGCTGTGGCGGGTCAAATGACATGACATGGGTGCAGATGATTTAATCACACACCATTATGATGGTTTAAACTCCCGCTCAAATTCTACCATGAAAAATTCTGTTACTGCAAAATCTCATGAGTGGTACACAGCCACACCCTGTTTTCAGAATGTCCTTACATCAACAATTTGGAACGACCAGATTTCGGACTTCGAAGAACATTATTCTGCATTCTAACCCATGTTATTAGTTATGAAAATGCAAAGTTAATCCCAAAGGCATTTGCATAAAATAATCATAAAATCCTATAGAGCACTTTTATTAAGTAGTTCTGCGTGGCAAAGATCTAATGTGAAAATAATGATGATTTGGAAATACAAGTATGAAATCAGGTTCCTCAAAAATTGCATGTAAGTTTAATTATCCCTGGAAGCTATTTTTTGAAATGGGCAAAAATACCCGCAATGTGTCATAAATGCTGTATTTCTGCTCAGAGCAGTGATTTAGAGTCACGCTGCTTGCCACAGCTAGAGCTCCTGACAAAGGCTGAGAGTACCCGCACAGCAGTCGGCGGCTCGTTATCCAGAATGCTAGATGTAAAATTGTCAGCTTCCAATTTTTTGGTGGGATGAGGTATGAACACAGCGCAGAGCATTCACACAGAAAAGAGATTAAAAATCCTAGTCTACCTCAAATGACCTCTGCTGGTGACCTCTGAAACGGAGATGAGTTGTGAAATCAACATTGTACCCAACAGGGTAGGCGACTGAATTGTCAAGGACACAAACTATGGCCCAGAAATGCAACGGTACTGCAAAACAGGTCACTTGCAGACAGAGGATAAACACACATTTGCACCAACCTTGCTCATCAGATGGCCTTCGGCAAGAATATAAAATAAATTTCAACACTGAAAATAGTCCCGGGAAATAAAATCCCACCAATCCACGTTCTAGGAAGGTTTCAGCTAACCCTGAAGGCCACACTTACTTGCAATTGAAAAGCGATAATGCTTATGAAAGGCAAAAAATAATTCAGATACCTTCACCCACTACCCCAAACCTGGTGTAGCTGTTGGCACCAATACCCTATTTTAAATGGCTGAAGTGGCCCTTGGTTTTCTTCTAGACTCTTAGCATTTTCCTTTCATTGCTAGATCACCTCCTCCCTACCCATCTGTCCCAGGGATTTAGGGATGAGACAAGGAGGATGGCAGCATCACCGAGGCAAGGTACCGGGGAGCCTCCCTCTGCCAAATGTAGTGCTAGCAGAACCTTTGTAGGACCTGTGGTCTAGAGAACCTTAAAGCAAAGTTCAGTCTACCTGGTTGCCCAGAAAAACTTACAGCTCTCAATTTCCAAGGTGCAGTTTTGTTCATCCAGTGGGTACCGCCTTAGGTCCATCATGCAGGCAGCTGTGGTTGTGATCCTAGAAGAGAAATAACAGATATATGCCGTTAGCTGGTCCATGGCTAGAGCTGCGAAAACGAAATCCAAGTATTAAAGAGGACAGAACTGGGTCTCTAGGAGACTGATTTCACTAATGCTCTAATGAAAAAGAGCGCAGCAAACTTTGGAAAACTATTTTACCTTATGAGCCTCATGCGGATTTATAAAAAGACACTGGACCAATTCAGTATTTTCCCAATGTGTAGTCCATTACCTGTTTGTACCATAATCATCTCGGAGTGTTTGATAGACAGGCAGTTCCCATCCGCTGTTTGGAGTAGGGTGAGACAGTTCCAGGACGCTTATTTTATAAGCATCACAGGTGATTAAGAATATCAACATAGATATTCCTCTTCCATTCACATATTTTCTCTGTTTCTCAAGACCCTAAAATCTAATCTTCAATCAGTTTTGGCTTTGATCCATCATTTTGACCTTTCTATGCATAGAAAGGTACTCTGCAAGTGCCTTAACAACACACAATCAGCCTTTCATCTATCGCCTGAGTTCCTCTGTCCTGAGTAATCTGATATTCTTATGGCCTGTTAGCTTTCTCCTATGGGCTGTTGGAGTTATTTATTTTTAAAAGTTGGTCCTTTTGTAATTTTATCAGAGAAGTGAGTGCATGCCTTTAATGCCTTTACATTTTTCTGGCATCATTTATCACTAATCTCTCTGAAGAAGGAGCCAAAAAGCAGCATCCTAAATGATTTATCTATTCTGAACAATGAGGCGTCATAAGGTCATGAAAAAAACACAAGTTTTAGAGCACAAAAGATACAGGGGCCCTGGCTGGGTAGCTCAGTTGTCTGGAGTGTTGTCCCAATAATGCCAAGGTTGTGGGTTCGAACTCTGGTCAGGGCACATACAAAAAGCAACCAATGAATGCATAACTAAGTGGAACAGTGTCAATGTTTCTCTCTCTCTATCAAGTCAATAAATAAAAGTTTTACAAAAGAGGACACATCAGACACATGTATGAATTCTAACTCTGCCTCACTGGTTGTGATTCACATCGAGAATAAGAATTGATGTAATAATTTATATAAAGAATATAAACGAGTCAATGACATATAATAGGTCCTTTAAAAACCTGCATCTGCTGAAG
Organism: Desmodus rotundus; assembly: GCF_022682495.2. Lineage (NCBI taxonomy): Eukaryota > Metazoa > Chordata > Mammalia > Chiroptera > Phyllostomidae > Desmodus > Desmodus rotundus. The sequence goes on from NC_071392.1 coordinate 147,596,710, forward strand.
ACAACTAAGAGTAGATGTTGATGTTGAGTTGACTCTACTCTGAGGGGCACGACACCATGTTTTGGGAACAGAGAAGTAAGATGCAGGGGGAGAAGGTCCATAGCTAGACTTGGACACAAGGCAGGTAGACCAGGTGGACTGAATCTATGGAATTCCTTGGTTAGGAGTGATGCTCCAAGGCGTCAGCAGCAGTATGTAAACACCGCAGTCCCCTCTTATCTATGGTTTCACTTTTCTGTGGTTTAAGTTACCTTCATTCACCTATGCTCTGAAAATTAAATGGAAAATTCCAGAAATAAAGTATTCATAAGTTTTAAATAGTGTGATTTTTCTCAGTGGAATGAAATCTTGCTACTGTCCCACTCCATACTGCCTGGGACGTGCATCATCCTTCATCCAGTGTATCCACACTGTAGACTCTCCCTGCCCATGAGTTGCTCAGTAGCCATTTGGTTGTGAGACTGACCGTCAAGGTATCATGGTGCTTGTGTTCCAGTCACCCTTACTTTACTTCATCATGGCCCCAGAGTGCAAAAATAGAGATGCTGGCAATTCTGAGATGCCAAAGAGAAGCCAAAAAGTGCTTTCTTTAAGCAAAAGGGTATATATTTATAGGATAAAAACAGTATATATAAGGTTTTGTACAGTCCATGGTTTCAGCATCCAATGGGAGTCTTGGAACATATCCTCCACAGATAAGGAGGACCTACTGTGAGTGATTAACTTAATATGAGTAGCTGTGCTGTGAGGTAGTTTGATTACTACCTCATTAACATTTGTGCTCTGTTAATTTTTGTTTTCTTTTTTAGTAACAAGTGAGTGTTCTAGGGCCAACATTCATCCTTGATTCCTTCTTTTCCTGCACTGAGACCTGCTGGCTACTCTGCCTCCTTTGGAGTCTGCAGCCCTGTCACCTTGCCTCCGTGATCCTCAGGAGCTTGGTCCCCAGCCTCTTCACTTGCCGCCCTACGACCCATATCCACACGGTAGTCAGAGCACTTTTAAAAACATAGGTCGAATGTTACCACTCCTCCGCTTACAGAATGTAGTGTCTCTTCCAATAAAATCCAAAGTCGTGGCTATGGCCTATGGTGCCCTAAATAATGGGATCCTTCTAACCCAATAGTATCGCACGCCAGGACCTCACTCACTGTCTTCCAGCCTCTGCATTTGCTCCTTCTGCCCAGCACACTCGTCCCTCTGATCCTCACGGCCACTCTTCTCGTGCTTCCACTCCGAATCCCCTGCTCTGAGGGGCCTTCCCCAGTGGCCCCTCCAAGTGGTTGCCATGACCAATGCTCCATCTTGTCTGTTTACTTCATTCAAGCAATTATCACAATCTGAAAACATCTTCCTTATTTTTTTAAGTACTACTTCTCATTATAAATCCTTTATTTGGAGGATCATTTCATTGCATTATTTCTCTTCTTTTTGACTTAAAAGTATCATGTGTCTCAGGTTTTAGTGATTCTTTTTACATTTTTAACAGTAAATACATTTTAATCCATTTACTTAACATTAATAAATAGTACCAGAGTTTATCTTATTATCAATCTGATTGCTTCTGCTTTCAATGGGATTTTTCAAAATCTTAAATTCTACAAAAGTTAACATTCACATTTCAATACGTTCTCAGGGTTAAAAATAATGGCCATTTTTTTTGGTAATGTAACACTTGGGTGAATTTCACACTGGTTCACAGATTTTTTTTTTTTGACATGTAGATACAACTTGAATTGCCACTAACATATATGAACTGGTATTATGCAGAAGAGAAATTTCCAAAGGAAATGAAATTAGGCCCATTATGAACATACCAAACACCCATGCTATTTATGTAAAATAGCAGAGATAATGCCTGTCTTGAGAAACTGGAGAAAATTAACATCATCTGACAGAATTGTCACCGAGGACATGGAAGGTACAAGGGTGCACATTTGATACAAAGAGGAGAGTCAGGAGCAGACGCCTGGCTGCGCACACGCGGTCAGGTTTGCGATCGCTACTCCGGGCTGTGGTTCGCACTTGCTGCTGATACGTATTTATGGCAACTAACATCTGTGAACTAGCATTGTGAACGAGAAAAATAAATTGACTAATGATATCACAGAAGCAATGAGTTCTACTCATGTTTTAAAAACTAAACTAAAATTTAAAAAAAGTAAAAGAGAGTGTCTTTCCCACATCAACACCATTCATATTTATACCAGTGTTTTACATTTTTAATGCAGTGATATATTGTATACAGCTAAAAAAATACATACATGGTTTCTAGTCAATGGTTATGATGCATTTCTCTCTCCTTTTGACTTAAATCAGAAACTCTGTAGGCAAAATAATCCATTTGGAATCTTGATCAGACACACCAGGATTAGTGACCTGGGACAAGTAACCTATAGTCTCTGACACTTGGTTACCCAGAAAAAATGGAATTAAATGCTTGCCATCATAATTTGTATGAAATGATGAATTTAGAAAGACATCTATAATTCACAAAATGTCTGTCACTTTTATTATTACCATGTGCTAATGAGTAGATCCATCCAGTGGGAACTCATTTGACCAGTGGTTCCTTGGTATTATCTGTATGTGCTTCTTGTATACATGAAGAGATGTAGAATAATCACAGGCTTATAAGCAAACCAGACTATAAAATATGATGTAAATAGCTTTCAAACACATAAATATGCAAAAATATGCCACATGTGTACTGGAGCTCAATTTAATAGATTTGAAGACAAAATATAGACATGCGCCTGTTTGTTATACGTATAACAAGACTGCATCTTTTCTAGGTATTTTGTGAGACTAGGAATCACAACTGTTTTTGTGTTGTTTGTATCTTAACAACTTTGCCAGGTGCCTGGCATATGTCACTAACTGAAGATTAAAATAATAATTAATAATAATAACACAAAGAAAATAAAGTCATGGTCATAGGCACCCTCAAATGGAGGACTCTGAAAAAATTCTCTGTATGAAGCGCCTGATTTGTTTTCAAAAAATTCTCATATAAATTTGAAAGTCAAAATCATCTTTACACAAGAAGCTACCTGGAATCTTATTCAGAAAATCCGAGTGAGGAAAATAAAAATCGATTCTTTCAGGCTTTCGGATTTATAACAGGGTTGGGTTTCTTCAGGACTAAGTCAGGACGACAAAAATACTTAATAGGCTTTTCACGAACACCCCTTTTTGAATTTTGATAAACGTCTGTAAGGGACCTCTGGCTCCCAGGAGTCTTTGAAGTGAGCCTAGCGTGAAACCCATGGTGCGGGGGTCCTGACCAGGTTTTCGGAGCACTGTGAGATACAGGGAGGCCGTTCTGTCTTCAGCCAAAGGAAACACCCCGCGATGCCTCCAGCGTGCACCTCATTTACCTGTGGCAAACCCTCCACAGTGAGGGGTGGAGATGTGTCTTCTGCGGGGCTGAACACTACTGCACGATAAAAGCCACTTTTGCAAAATGCCAACATTCCGCCTGGGCTAAGAGATCTTTGAATAAACTCCTGATTCCGTAGCCACTGGTCCGAAAATGACTTGTGCTGTAAAATACTGACACAGTCACTTAAGGACATCTATCAAATCAAACACACAACAGCTATGCCAGCATTTTGTACCGAAGCCATGGCCTGTGTGACAGTGGCATTATCTGAGATTTGATGATGCCACCATATGATCCCACATTTGAATACGGCCAGAGATAGTTAGTAAGTAATAGTAGATGTCTTTGTCCCTCAGCCAATGGGAGAAAACTCAGATTCATAATCAACACGACCCGTTTCAGGCCTTTCCACAGACTCTTCAGGAGGGGCTTCCAGAGCCAGACTACATGGGTAGACATGGGTCTTCACATGGGAGAAACTTGTTAAAATTTCAACCAGCGATGATAAAGTAATTTTGGAAATCTACTTTGCTTGATTTCTTTATGTAGATAACCATCCATATTCCACAGAGCATTCCTACGTTTTCTAAGACCATCAGATGCCTTATCCGCAACTGTATTCAAAACATATTGTTCTAATTCACAGCATGCTTTTCCTTTGTTCAAAATGTACATTTATTTAAAAGTACAACTTATTCTAATTACAGAGGACGAAGAAATCCTGTAGCATTAGTAGACATCATTACTGGAGAAAATTAGAATGTTAAAAAGGTCAATTATCACAAAACGTATTTATGTATATAATTTTGCTAGCTGTAAAACAGTAATTAAAAATGTCAGCTAGGAAGAAAAAGATATAAATACCGAGTTTAAGCAGTAGAGCACGAACTGAACTTCTGAAAACTTCTAAGGAGCACATGTGAGTCATTCTTCCAAAGGTATTTAAAGTATGTTAGCTTCTATAACTCAAGAAGACTAACACTATTCTGCGTCTCACAATCATTTTTAATTAGGAAACTCATTTCTCACGTACATCCCTCTTGTAACATGCTCTTGGTTTTTCTAGAGTAGGTAGAATATTGCTATAAAAGTTAGGTGATTTCAACTCTGGCACTCTTGCTAATAACACACCTCATGTTAATTAATCACATACTAAGTTCTAGACCCTATCTAATATTGCTGAAATGTATCATCTTACTTAATATGAGGAATGTCCTATTAATATTCTCACTTTAAGTTCCATTACTGCCTATATTTTGGAGATGAGAAGATTGAGGCACCAAAAGGTGGAGTGATTTCCTCAAGAGTCTCAGAGTGAGTGGGAGAGTTGAGATTTGAATCTAGGATGTCTGGCTTGAGTACATATCATACTTAACTAGTAAGCTGCAACTAACTAGCTAGTTGACCTAGATAGAGTAATGTAGCTTCTCTAGAGGACGGGCCGATTTCCTTTATCCCAAATGAACTTGGAAATTCTGTAATCCTATGAAAATACATTACACGTTTTATGACCCTGCATATTTTGTAATTTTGTTTTACCCACAATTCAAATGCTGTATTTCACAGCTGTTCGTTCTGTTTTAGTCAATTATGTAGATGAGCCCACCCCAGACAAGCAAACACAGGCCTCTCCCCGAGGAGCCCCACTTAATATTCTCGCCTGATGGCAGGTCTCCCTCAGCCATTTTCCTTCCAGCCTGTGCTCTAGCTTGACCTCCACGGAGGCCTTCTGCTTAAATTAAAATCTCCAACACTCACGCATAGTTGTTTGTACAAGCTCTCGACAAGTCCTCCTATGGGGTCACATGCCCTACTATGCTCAACTTTGTAATCACCAAAGAAAGTAAGATCGCTAGCAATCATGTTCCCCTTTGATAAATCGTGTGTTTCAGATGCGAGCTATTTGTACTCGTCTGCAGCTGTTTGGCCTTCGGTGACTCTGCCTTTTTGGAATCTTATCATCTGGGAAGATATTGTCACCATTAAAGGGCTAGACTGGCTTCTGCTACAAATTCAGGTAGGGTTAATGAAAGACATTTCCTTAAATAACGTGCTTGTGGAATCCAAATAGCAGCATCCAACCAAATCTCACTTTGTGGGCATATAAATCCTACTCAACCAAAAATATTATTGGATATGGCCATACTAATCTTAGCCTTTATTATCCTTCTCCAGGCAGTCCCTTGTTCAACACCCAAATTTCCCATATTATATTCCCAGTGGTCTCGTCTACAAATCCCATACTTATCTCAGGAATGAGAGTATCTTCTCTTTTCTCTAAGTTATGTGTTGAAGAAAGTCTGAGTCCATGAGAAAAAAAGTGATCGTTCTATATTTTGACTCATAACTTAACAAGTGAAATCTGACTTTGGGTCATTATAAGTAAGATTTTATTGAACCAGAGTCACTTACCGACTCTGGAGACCTAGAGATGAAATTCTGATTATTTCAACAATGCTTTTCTTGTGTGTACAATTAAAAACAATATGCCAGATTTGTTTGTTGTTGCATTCATTAAAATATTTTTAAATACTTGTTTTTAAATTTGTGAACATTAGAGTCATACCATTTCTGAATAAATTCATCAGTTTTACTCTAACCAAGTGTAATTTTTTTTAAAACAAATTAAAAAAAAGTGGCTTAAGGATGTTGATTTAAAACTAGCCAATGACAGACTGAGGTTATAACCCTAGATGGATTTGTTGTCATTTCTTCCAAATCTGATCCAGTATTATTTAAAAATACAATTTAAAAATATATTTTGAAACACATGCAGGGGGCCCTCCTTTGCCTCTCCAGCTCCTCCCTCCACCCTTAACCACCAAGCTCTGTACCCCTACAGATTAGACTGTAGGGGCTTCAAAAATTGCCTCCCTGGCTCTCTGGCCTTGGCTTTGATTTGGTCAATGGGGTCAGCAGTTTGGGGGCGGAAGGAGAGTGGGACTGGGAACTGTTTCCCAGGCTCCTTCTCTGTGTAACTGGTGTCCAGGTTCCCCTGACCACTCCCTCCTCCGCTCCTGTAAGTCTGGGATACCGGGGAGCGGATGGCAACCTTCTAATCTCCTTCCTGGGAGGGAAAACGGGGTGCCGTTTTGTCGCTTTGTAAATTGCCTTTTTATTACATTCTTCTCAAATTATCCTGTTTTCAATATGCCATCTGTTTCCTGTTGGGCCCCTGACTGGTGGAATATATTACAGAAATGTATTTAAAATCCGAGATTTTTCTAGTGTGCCTGTCAAAAAAAAAATTAGAAGTATTTCATTCCTGTGACCTTTGTCTTGGGATGTTAGGGATGAGGGATGAAGGTCCCCTCCACCTTCAATAAACTGCCTCCTTCCTGTGGGTCCAGTCTCAGGACGTCATCGCCCACCTGAGAAGGCCCCCCCTCCACCTTAGCTCATCCTCTCCAAGTCACTGTCTCGCAAGTCTTACGTCCTTCATCATACTTGTCACATTTGAAATTACCCTGTGTACACATTTGTTTCTTCGCTATTTTCTGAGTCCCCAGTGGACTCAGGGCCTAGCGTAAATTAGGTTTTCCAGAAGTAGACCCTAAAGGATGCTCATTAGGGATCACCACTTGTGAAAAAAAGGGAGAAGTAGACTTGGACAAAGGGAGATGCTGATGCAGAAGGTCAGCGGGATGGCATGAGATTTCTAGTGGGGGTATGGCTATCAGAGTAACCTTTACTCCACGTCTGCGTCCCCAGCACACCTGCCCCCACAGCCATCACCCGCCACTACCACCACACACATAAACATACGCTGCAACCACCGCCACACACACATGACACACACACACCATGACACACACAACCACACACACAGCACACACACCCCTTCCTTGAGCAGCTGGTGCCAGATGTTTCAGGAAAACACAGGCCCAATTAACTTTTTTCGCTCTTGAGGTAGAGCACTTGCTGAAAGTTCAGTGGGAATCACTGGCCCAGCCTCCAACATGCCCTCCCACACACTTCACCTGGGTATGTGGCTACTTTTGTGGCAGCCTCAACCAGAAAAAGCAAAATAGGTTTGACTGTTGTTACCTCTGCTGTTATTTTTTAAACATGAGAAATAAATTACGCAGAGCCGACACCTGTCGCACGCTAACAACTCACCTTGTACTTCTGATACCAACAAAATGGACAAAAGTGCTGTCTTAGTCCTTTCTGCTACCCTGATCTCTAATGGCGAAAGATTTCCACCTAAATGGTATGAAGATTAATAAACAGAATCCAATTAAAAAGTTGGGGTTGAGAGGGCCTGAAGGGAGAGCTCTCCCAACCTAAAACTCATTGTCAATTACTCCAAACAGGAAGGGATGTGTTTCGTTCTCCAGCATCAAGCCGTTTTTCAACTCTACGACTCCAGCAGGAGGAGGGAGGATCTTCTCCTTGCAAGGTAACCACACACCCAATGAAAAAGATTTTACAAGTCAGCCAATGAAAAACCACTGCACTTAAACTCCCAGTGTCCTCCAATGGACTTTTTGTTTACAAAAGTCCCAGTGAACTCTCCTTTTCCACTATAAAAGAACCTTTGTCTCCTTTGTTCTGGGGACTGGTGCATGGTTCACCATTAAGACTTCAGGTTCCAAATTGCAATTCTTTGTGGTTCCCAAATAAACCCCGTCTGCTGGAGAACTAGCTGGCTTTCTTTGTTTAAGGTCAACAATGGCATTTTTATTACTCAAGAGTTAAGTTTTTACCTAAAATAGGTACCAAATATGTGAGAAAATGCTTACCCCAATTAGAAACTACAAATGTATATTAAAAAATACAAGTTACACTATAATGGTTACAGCTTATCTATCCAGCAAAAATTTAAAGAAATTATAATATTCAGCACTACGGATCCTGCAGGGAAATAGATCCTCTAACACATACTGCCAATAGAATTGTGAATTAGTACAAACTTTCTAGACGGTAATTTGGCAGCATTAATCAAAGCCTACCAAATGCGCTAATCTTTGTCTCTACAATTTTACGTTAAGAAGTTAATGTGAAAAAAATAATGCAAATCCGTGTATAAGTATGCAACTTTAAACTGGAAAATTTGAAAATATTCTATATATCACCTATAGGGCTATTCAAATGCACTTTGACTTAGTGACATGATGTAATAAGAAAACACTTTCAGAAGAGTGAGGACACAGGAAAATGTTCTCGATTTTTTGCAGATAAAATAGCGTATTAGAAAGCAGGGCAATAAAATTTCACATTTAGAAAAGGTATATTGAGTACACAGATTAATGATTAAAAGTACACTAAAGTAAGAAGTGGAAATACAGTTGGTTTTTATTTTCTTATATTTTCTGTGATTTCACTCTTTCTATGATGAATGTGTATGGCTTTTCTCTGTGAAAAAAGTTAAGATAATTCTCCTTATCTGCTCTAGTCTCCTCCAGAACTCGTCAATGCTACTGATTTACTCTCTTTGCAGTAACATTTGTTCATGTATGAAAACATTTGATGATACACAGGATTTCATTCCATGGGTGTGAAATTTGGTCAGCATGCTGTGTCAAATGTAGGTACTGCAATACTTTTGCTGTCATTAAAATATTGGCAGACGTCATTTGATTACATATTCTTAAGATGGAAAAGATGATTAAATGATATACACGTATATCATTTATACACAAATATCTTTTTGATGACTGAATGCCTTCCATAAGATCTCAACAATTATTGTTCCACCTTGGATCTCTCCAGTGACTTGGAACTCTGTTTGAAAGGAACATGTTCCATCTTTGGAAAGCTACGATCACCAGAAAGCTTTTCTATACTTAACAGAAGTTTCCGTTTCTTTCACTGTAAATTGCTAGTTCATGTACTTGGCAGTTTTCTGTCTGGGGAGTGCTTCTCTCTCACTTAGTGACTCATTAGAGGTCTTCATGTTATTTTGTTGTCATCAAAGTTATCAGTCATTTACATTTTTGTGTCTTAAACTGCTTTATGTCTAGACAATCCTCTGTCCTGAGATGAGATAAAGATTCCACTATATTTCTCCCTGTTTCATACTTTCAAATTTCATAGTGACTCTTAAATCCATCTGGAATTGTGTGACACTTTTCATGGAAACAATGGGCTATCATTTCCATTTTGGCTATCAAATTGTTCTTTTCTTCTCAAATGAAGTAATTGATAAGAATATGAATAATCTGGGTTTGCGTAATTGCTGGTAAGAATATTAAATTGGTTAAATCTTTGTAAAGGGTGATTTGGGTATCAGAACTTTCCATATATTGGCCAGCAGTTTTACTTCTAGGGGTTTCCCAGGGGAAATAATCAAAGAGGACAAAAAAGGCATGTACAGCAACGCAAGAGTTCCACCCTTATGAGACACACAACAGTGAGCAATGGGTAGTGTGGTGTTTGGTAAACTAATGTAAGTCTCTCATCCACACAGTCACTCGGGTCAAGAACAGAGGTCTCAGAGACCAGCTGTCCCAGGCTCAGGTCTTGATTCTGCCTCTTGCTTGGTGACCTTGAGCCAACATATAAAGAAGTAAAGAAGAGCTGTTATAATGCAAAAGGTCCTTTTGAACTCCGGACAACTATTTATGCAGAGTTCTATGGAAGCATAACCTTGAGAATCTCAGAACAAAAAAACCCCAATAAGACTAACTTTGTTCTGACTCTTAGAAACGATGGCATTTCTTCAGAGGCTTTAGTTGCTTAGGATGGGGTTCTGAAATGAGCTGGTAGCACCCACACAGGTCAGAGCAACTAAAAATGAAATTCAGAGAGCTCCTTAAAACTGAAGTCTGATGAAAACAAAAAAAAAATTACAAGCTAAGTTAGGAAAGAAATGTATTTGAAAGGTTGCCCCAAGAGCACATCTGCGATAGGGTTGCTGGAAAACACAAGACGAAAAGAAAGACAAAATCACCTCATACCTGAATGATGACACTGAGAGAGAAGCTTAGTTGACTAAATAAAATAGTAAAGCAAAATAAAATGAATTATAATAATAAAAACTTGGGGCTCATTTAAAATAAATTTCCCTAAAAAAACAACAGAAAAGGCTCACAAAAAGATCACAGACACATGTCAAATAACCCTGCTTCCCTCTGGTAATTGCCACACTGTTGTGTGTATCTATGCGTCTTTTCTTCCCCATAATCCCTTCACCTTCTCCCCTCCCCTAGGACAGCTGTCAGCCTATTCTCTCTATGTATGAGCCTGTTTCTATTTTGTTTGTTTATTTTGTTCATTAGATTCCACATAGGAGTGAAATCATATGGTACTTGTCTTTCTCTGACTGACTTGTTTCACTTAGCATAATGCTCTCTGGGATGGAAGGAGACTTGACTCGGGGTAGTGAACACACAATAAAATATACAGATGATGTGTTATAGAGTTGTACACCTGAAGCCTACATAATTTTATTAATCAACATTGCCCCAATAAATTCACTAAAAGATAAAACAAAATAAAGTTCACTAAGATACTACTAGAACACATCACAAACCAGTGTACCTGATTCCTGGGTGAAAAGAGAAAGGTGGTAAGGGGAGACTCAGAAAGGAGAAGGTGTGCGCCACTGCTTGCACAGGAGCAATTTCAACTATCCAGGTGGGGAGATGGGATCAGGGTTGGAAGAGTAAGAGGATGGAGAACAAAGTTAAAGAATGGCTGTGTTGTGAATATTTCCCCCAGCTTGCCATCCTGGTCTGTCTGTCTGTCTCTCTCCCTCTCTCTCTGTCTCTGTCTCTGTTTCTCTCTCTAGAAAAAAATATGACAAAATGTCTTCATAACTCAGTAAAATGTTATTGAATACAAAACCCAATTAATTGCCTAATAAATGGCTGGATGAGCTCTGCTGTACTGGCTGGAGGAGAGAGAGCAACAAACCGAGAGATTGAATAACAGCCTCTGTTCCCAGGGAGGGCTCCAGGGGGTGATGATCGGCTGTTCACATTTTCTGCTATGGACCAAACAGGGCGCTATGGTCATCAATTCTGACATGAAGGACAGGGAGGATTTAGGTTAAGTAGAAGGATGACTTGGCTGATCGGGAAGGCTGTTAAAGAATGAAATGGCTCCCCAGGGTGCAGGGTAGATTTCCCTTTCTGGAGAGGATGTGTAAAGAATGGGCTCATGGGCCAGGGTGAGGAAAGTGGGGGTTAGCCGGGGCACAAGGATGGAGGCAGCGACTGTCTGTACTTTCCGGTTCACCGATGCGGCCTCTATCTTTCATTCTCAGCAACTGGAACAAATGCCGAAATCCTCTGCAGCCTCAGCACACCTTTGCTAACTTGGCTTGTAATTGCTTTTAGCTTAATAAAACACACAATAACTGGAGGAGTTGCTTAATGTAATTAAGTAACTAAAGAGTTGTAATACAGCCTTTAAACATTAAAGTATTCCAAGGCATGTTTAATGACGAGTTCTAGGTAAAAATATATTCTTGTCGGGTAATCGTTAGCAAAACCATTAAAGACTGCCCTCGGAGCACTGGGATGCAACATCACACGTTGGTTATAATTTTCACGCTCCAAGTTCGCATTAGTTAGGGCGTTTGTGGTGGTGTAACACTGTAATGAGGATAATGAGTAATTATTTCTAGGGCGATTATTTTTAAATGATTAAGATGTATTGTATTGCGGGGACACATCTGATTGGGTAGTTTCTTTCTCAGTAGCCTCCTTGTCTTCCCCGGCTTCTTACCCCTGCTTGAAAGCGTGTTTGACTGTCTTTTCCTGACAGGTAGATAACAGACTAACAATTACCAAATGTGTGCTATCTGTGAGAAAATACAACGCAATAAGCTAATGTCTGCTATTTTGGGTGTTGAGATTATAAGACTTTCGAGTTGGATAATATATATATAAAAACCTAACATCTGCAGATGTATCATAACTTAGTCAATGACTTTGTAACTATAATACACCTGAATGACAACAAAGAAGTTGACCAACATTAATCTACCCATAGAGTGCCTATGTTCTGTATGGCACCTGCTGAGCCCTGGAGAATGTATTTCATAAAATTATTAAGATACAGTCTTGGGCCTTAAGAACCTTAAAAATCAAAGCCAGGATACAAGATAAACTGATCTAAGAATCTATTAGCACTGTAGCCATATTCCCACGGGAGTGGGAATCATTGACCTATGTATGGCCCTCTTCTATTAATTATTTAGTTATCCTCAATCACGTGGTAACCTTTGGACTTGCCACCCATTATGGAAACTACGAGCCTTTGACAAAACCTTCATCTCCTTGCGTGGCTTCCTCCCAACCACCCTGTCCGCCCCAACTCCAGGGACCTGTCACTCTACATCAGCACTTCTCAACCTTTTCCACCTCACGGCACACATCAAGTAATTACTAAGATTCTCTGGCACAGCAAAAAATACATTATTTTTCTGCCAGTCTGACAAAAAAGGTATGATTTTGATTCTTTCACACCGGACAGCTTTTGTTGTGTGTTGGCTGTTGTCATTATTTTTTTTATTTGACAATCTAGGGAAAGAAGGTCAGTGCCCCTGAGTAAACAGTCAGGTATTGCATGTTTAAAAAATTCCTGCAGCACACTGGTCAAAAAATCACTGCTCTGTTACATTCTTCCCCCATTAACCTCCAAGTTCTGAGTGTCAACTTCCGGATGTCTCATTTGTCTCTGTGTCAACCTAGTACAGTGTCGATACATAATATGTATTTACCACCACCGAATATTATCCCATGCTAACCATGATGGGAAACAGCAGGAGAGGTCAATGTTAGATACATGTAGCAATCTTAATAACTAACTTCAATTAATCGTTACAACCTGCTATGTGCCAAGCACTTTACTAAATGTGTTACAAGTATTCCTTCATTTAATTCCCTCCCCCACTCCACCTAGGAATCCTGCAAGGTAGGAACTAAGAAACCCTATGTTACTGATGACGGAGCTGAGGCTCAGCAGGGTGGAACTAGTTAGTGATGGAGAAGGCCCTGGAGCAAGGCAGGCAGATTCCGAACTCACTATCCTAGCCCCGCTGCACTGCTGCTCCAGGGGCCTCCCTGTGCAATGGTCTAACCTGCACAGAGGCCTCCCAGTATTGTGATGCCTGAAGTCGCTCTGGCCTTTATCTTAGTGCTTTCAGTAGTTTTCCCTAATTGTCAACTTGTTACAATGGCAAAAATATAAAGTGCTGATTACTGTCTCTTTTATGGCTAGTGGGAACAATCCAACACGGAATTACATGCTCCTGCAAGGACTGATGGCCATTGAACATTTCGGTGCCTTTTGTTCCATCCCTAAGAGTGCACTGAATGAGCTGCATCTGAGAAGTGAAGTAGCTTGGCCACTTCATCATACGGTGATTGCCATTTGAGTCAGTAACCTATTATACTGGTTTGGTTTCCAAAGGGAAGGCTGTTTTATTTGTTACCTCCAGAATAAAGAGGGGAGGCAGGACTAGCAATACTCCCTTACTGCCCATTTAACAAATTAAGTAATTAAAACTTCTGCCAAAATTTAACAAACAAATTGGAGAGGTGATTTTCATAGGCTGGGTAATTTTTTATCTCCTTTCCTTTTCTCCCTGTGGGGAATAAGGCTGGAAAACAATCCAGTGAAAATCTGTTTTATTTGCTCTAGAAGATAAATAAAGATTTTCTTCACTGTATTCCGGGATCTTCCCCCACGGTCTGGTAGCCACAGATACTTTTTCAGCTGTCTGAGAGTTAAAGGCCTGGCTAACGACTCAGTGCTCCTGCCTTTCCCTTCTGGGGTGAGAGTAGTGATGCTACAGTTAGAGTCAAGAATCTCCAAGAGGGAATGCTGTCTGTAAGTCCTTGACACCAAAGCCCATCAGTTACTTGGGCAATTACTTCCTGGATTATGAAGTAAGAACTGAGCTTCTCTAATCCAGCAGAAAAGCCTGTGTGTTCGCTCCTAATGAAGTTGGGAATATTCAAGTGCTGTCTCCGAATGTGCTTATAGAGCAACGTTGTACATATTGATACATTCGCGAGCCGGTGAATGGCATGGCCTCAATGGGTTTCGAGGCTTCTTCCCTTTGCAGACGAGGCCCAATTCAGCGTGGACACCACTGTGCTCATTCTCCGGGCCTGCGGTGGAAGACCCATATCTTTGTTGGCAGTACGGCTGGTTTCTCCCCTGGGGTCTCTGATCATTCGCCTTTTCTGCATTGGTCCTTTCATACCAGCCATCCTTTGACTGACATCAGTGGACACAGGACAACAACAGACCTGCCCAGCTGGCAGTACAGGAGGCCCACTGAATACTGAAATATGATGAGCCAGCAACATTTGAGAAAAAGAAGGTGGGCAGACTTTGTTTTCCTCTTTAAATGTTTTTCCCTAAAAATCAAGCAAAATGTGGCAACAGAAAGAGTCCTGAATTATTTCCCAGGGCTGCTAAACACATGCCAATTCCATTTCTGCGGTTTGGAGAATGGTGAAATTCTGATTCTACTATTTTGTTTTAACATTTCATTTATTTTTAGAGAGGGGGAGGGAGGGAGGAAGTGAGAGGGAGAAACATCAATGTGTAGTTGCCTCTCGCACACCCCCCACTGGGAACCTGGCCCACAACCCAGGCATGTGCCCTGACTGGGAATTGAACCTGCGACCCATTGGTTCACAGGATGGCACTCAATCCACTGAGCCACACCAGCCAGGGCTGATTCTACTATTTTTGATTTGGATTTGACATATTTCCTCAGGTCAGTAGACAATGATGACTCCAAGACGCCAAATGGCTCCAGCAGCAATAAGAGCAAGCCCTTGATGAGGAATCAGCGGTTTGGGGTCTACTTTGTCCTTTGCCTTTGACTCTCTGAACCCTCCCTCTTTTCTCCTATAAAACAGGAGGAGATGAACATGAAGACGCCAGAAACTACTTCCAAATGCATTTATTTTAATCTAAGTAATATTATCTTATAGGGAAAAATGATGGGCAAACATTTTCTCTGAAAACCTGCCGACAGGTCTCTAGGGAGAATGTCTTCTATAAAACTGTGTTATGAGCATCTCTCCCTGCAGAAGGGAGGTATGTGGTGGGGGCTGTTACTGCATCAAAGGACTGAGAAGATCTGGAGAGCAGGGTCTCATACTCTGGCCAGAAGGACTGACAGTCTTAATAACATCAGTTTTCTGCTTGACAAAATACATTCACTCAAAATCTCTATGAAAATGAATTAAACCAATTAGGAAATTCAAGTTAAAAAGTGATACATTAATGTTTGATAGACCGCATTTCAGTGTGGAATGGCTCCTCAGTTATTCACCTGCCTAATATCCTGTGGTAAAGCTTCAGGAGTAGAGGAGGAAGATAAAATCAATAAACCCTGCCTGTCCAAATTCATTACAGGCTAACATTATCCTTCGCCATTTTCCCAATGACGGAACATACACAGCAGGAGGTGGTTGAATTGCCTTCTGCTTCCTGCTGAATCTTTCTTTAAGAATGTGAAGCTTTAATCAGAAGTGACGTGTTTCTGATCTAATGTTACATATGGGAGGTATGGAGACGTACGAAGTCAAGGGCTCACCCCTCACACCAAATGACGAACAGCTATTTTTAGGTGGGTCAGCTACTACTGAGAGAGTGAGAAAGTCATTCTGTGCATGAGACAGGTCCTCGAAAGTCAGCAGCAGTACAGCTCCTGGGCTGTTCATTTAACCAAAGAGACAGTGAATTACAACAGCACAACTCTAAGGTTATAAATTATGCCACAAACAGCTTTGCCTGCTGGCCACTAAAATATTACATCAGTTTCAAAGACCAGTCCTGCGTTGCATTGTAACAGCCTTGTATTACTCCTTAGCTCGGAACCTACATTAAATAAAGAATTCTTCCCAACTATGTCCTATGATGCTTGAATCTGATGGTGAGAGGGGATGTATGGAGATGGCAAACATATTCATGATACATTCACTGTAAAATAAAAGAATAATACCACAAAATAGTACGTATAAGGAGAATTTTTTTAATGAAAAACTACCTATATCTTTTTTTTTTTACTAGCAAAAATATCTGGAAGAGTATAAAGCAAGGTACAGGTTAGTGATTAATTCTGTGTGGTAGGATGAAGGGTAGTTTTATTCACAACACCTGAAGTTTCTAAATTTTCTACGGTAAATATGCACTGCCTTATAATAGAACAGGAGTTTTATTTTAATTGTGTTTGTTGAAGAGTTTTAAATAATGTCATAAAATGCTTATGATATAATGTTAATGACTTGGCATAAATAATATTCAGTCCATTTGGATTCAGATTATTCAGATAAACTGTAATGAAAACATGCATTGTTATGCCATGAAAGATGCCAAAGTTGATAATTTGGGCTTTCTTGAATTTTGTTTTTGCTTTTCTAATAAGATTTTTTCAAAGAGATGAATGCAATTGCTAAAGCATTGAAATACCATGCTAAGTACTGCTGTGTGCATAACGAGGTGGAAGTCCTAAAAATATTTCTGCCATACATTAGCAAAGCCATAAGAATATGGGATTTTTGTAGCTAGAATAAAATTTAGAATTCATTTAAATGAGTAAAACCACCAATTGTAAGACTAAAATGTTGGTCTCTTGATTCTCTGCCCAATGCAATTATTCATTAGCTTTTTGAAATATAATAAATATCTCCTTTTTTAAGTCAATAATGGCCTGATTTATATGCATGTAACATTTTTTATGATGTCATATGCATGCCAGATTAAACCTAATTTTCACCTGCTAGTACTTTTGCTGGGTTCATTGACAAAACTCCTTTTTTTTTTTTTTTTGGTCATTTTTCCTTGAAGTGTTCTGAAAATCATTTGATTGGGACAAAATTATTTTAAAACAAAATACAGTTAATCTGTTTGAGGGACTTGCTTTATAGATTACTAGGAATTTTTCAGCTTTGTCAACTGAAAAGTCCTTTGTCACTGATTCTACAGCTGGGACTCCCAAGAAAATATTCTTCTCCATCTCCTGCTGTATTTCCTGAAAGAAATCTCTAAATAGGATCATAAAAGAGGTGTTTGATTTTATGATCAAATTGGTGCAAACGAGCTAACAACCAGCCAAGAGTGAAGGTGAGAATCTATATTCAAGAATTTCATTATTCTTTAGCCACCAACTATAAATTTAAGTTTTAAATTTATAACTTTATAATTTAGATATATTTATATTTATAAATGTACTTTATAAATATAAATATAAAATTATAATTTATTTTTAACTATAAATTTGGAAAAAAAAGCATTACTCATAACTTGTCAAATTACTTCTATATCCAGTGAGTGGATCTTTAAGTCAGTTGAGGAAATAGATTAGTGAGAAGACTTGCTGAGACTAAAAGGAAGGGCTTGGTTTAAGAGGCAGCACACAGCGTTTGATCCCTGGAAATGCCCGAGCACACGCTGCAAAGGAGGCACCGGGCTAGGGCTCCAGGCGGCTTTCAGAGGCTGCTGTGACGGCCTGGTTCTGGAGCCAGGCTTCTGCCTCATTGCTCTTGCTCTTGTGCTGCCAAATGCAGTGGCTGGAGAGCGCTGGCTCCGCTGTAAGCTTGTGTCCTCAACACTGCGTGCACCCCCTTCACATTTTGCTTGCTGGCCCCCTTTTATTATGCTTGACGTGCCTGGCCTACACCTTTCCCATTCTCGTCAGTTCACTCGCTCACTCCCCCTCTTCTCATTCTAGAAAACAGAAGTAGTGTTTTACTTCACAGAATCATGAAAAAAATAGCTGGGATAAAACTCTGTAATATAGAACTACTACCTTGATATTTAAAGCTTTCCCTGTGTCATTCTTCCACGTATTTATCAAATATCCCCAGCATTCACTTCTTCATTAAATAGTAATATTGAACACTTACTAGCTACTATATACTATGCTACTCTAACTATGTAATTTCATTTCATAGTCTGATGTTTCCCTGTGTATTATTTTACATTCATTGATCATGGATTCAGAGGGTGACCAGGTTGTAAAAAATTGATAGTATCTAATTCATACCCTCTTTTGACAAGGGAGGATCCAAAATAAACAGAATTTATTTATAAAAAATTGTATGTTTATTTATTAAAAATTACATGTTTCAACTTCAGTCACCTTTAAAGTATTCTCCATTTGATGCAATACACCTATTGAGGCTCTTTTCCACTGCTCAAATCAGTTTTTGAACTTGCCGATTTTGGTGCCTTTTAGTGCTTCTACCATTTTTTGGTTCCCTTTGGGGACTTTTTTCATTGGGGGAAAAATAAAGTCACTTAGAGCAAGATCAGGTGAATAGGGCAGGTGGGGCATGGAGGTCATGGCATTTTTGATAAAAAACTGCTGAACACTCAGCACGGTGCATGCAGGTACGCTCATAAATCACCCACCATGAAATGGGCAAATGCGTTGAGTCTTCAAAAAAAAAATTCACAGAAGCCAAATGCATCCTCTCACAACACCAGCTGGTACACTGATACAGATGGGTTCCTAGAACACTCACCTAGTGGGGGAAGCCTTTATTACAAGGGGCCCACCCTCCAGAAGATAATTCTGGGTTTTTCTGGGTACCCCTCAAATATGACGACTTTAAAAACTGGAGAAGATTCTCAAGATTCCACAACAAGTCAGTAACAAAAGTCCAAATTGAAACCCGAGTTCTATTATCATTATATTCTGTTAAGAAAGTCAGTTCATTGCCCGGTCATGCTCATTTATTTCTTGACATAGCATTAAAACCCTGATCCCGGCACCTCTGAAATGATTACCAGCCTGAAGAGCAAATGAGGAACTGAGAGGAAGCTGCTAACAGGCTTTTTGATGATGGGGAAACAAAAATCCAATCACTACAAAAAGTGTTAAAACCTAGCTTGTAACAATAACATCTAAAATATTTTCCATATTGTTAAATCTCAGTGTCTACTTTCTGAACTCCTCAAGGCAACTGTACCTTACACATGAGCTTGTCGAGTAGCTGGGCACTGTCCTTAAAACTCTTGCTATTGGAACACAATTGATCAGCATGACTAGGCTCAGCTCCTGCTGCGACAGTCAGAGGCGTGGGCACAGCCCTGCAGGAGGACAGTCTCACAGGGACTGTCAGGTGCTAACTGGAGAGCTGCCACCACTCCTTCCTGGGGTATGGCCCGGCCTGGCGCTCTGTGTTCATGGATCCCACCCACTGAGCCACACAGGGGTGAGACGAGAAGGCCTCATCTTCAGACGCATCTACTGACAGTAGGTACCTTGTACAGGGGATGCCCTGCCCCCCAGAGAGCAGAAGTGTCATTCCTGGACTGCAGGCTTTTAAGTCCTCAGTGATATTTTCTACAGTACACAGGGTCCGGCAGAAGTAACGCTCATGTGGGTGTCGTTGGTAGGGTAATAATATGAGCGTAATAATTTAGTTTTAATTTGAACAGTTCGCCTAAAATGTCATATGGTGTGCTCCAGTGGGATACTGTTATGTTACAGAATTACACACTTATAATTTTGTAATAAAAGATTTTGTAATAAAAACAAGAGGTGTTATTTGTGCCAGACTCTGTATAATAAAACCAGATTCCTAGGACTCTAAAACGTACTACTTTTTTCTTTTCCAAATTTTATCATAAAAATTTTTAAACATGCCATTTTTTCTTTTCCAAACTTTGTCATGAAAATTTTCAAACATAGAGACAAGTTGAAGAATAACACAATGAACACCTACATATCCACAATGAGATTCAACAAGGATTAATATTTTATACACTACTTTCTATACCTTCATTATGTCTTAATACCTGAAAATTTCTCTGAGGGAAAACCCTCCAAAGCAGCTTACTCAGATCCTCTGAATGACCTCCCCTCCCACCGCCTACTCCCATCAATCTTCGTGGATCTCAACAGGAGGGAAGTTTAAGCCTTTTGCTTTGCCTTGAACTCATTCATTCATTCCTGGCATTCATCTCAGAGACCTTGTTCTATCTGATGTCTTGGTCAGTGCCTTGATATTTAAAGCCTTTCCCATCTCAGCCTTCTATGTCTAGGCCTTCACACATGCCTTTCCACTTGGACTGGTGACCTTGGTTACCACCAAGTTCTTTACAAGGATCCTGCCTGGGCCCCAGCGTTCCATGCAGCAGCAAACATCATCCTGTGGTAAACTGGGTCAGATGTGAGCCTGTGACCTAACGCTGCATCTCCCATAGAAGACTCCCATTGTTCTTTAGGGCCTTATTTTATCAGTCAAGAACAAAGTGTGTATCTACGGATGTAATGAAAGCTGTTTCCAACTGCCTTTTCTTTATCTCCTTTTCCCCCCCTCTCTGAGCACTTAGGTGATTTCTACTACTTTGTCCCCATCTTGCCAGTACCTAAGGAGCAGGGCAGAATGGTGATGAAGAGTATCTTTGCGTTCAAATACAACATGCTTTCCTGTGCGAAACTTTGCACACAAGTTCCTCAGTTTCTTCAAGCGAGATGGATAAAACAATAGTGCCTCCTCTGTAGAGTTAAAGTTAATATTAAATAAGATCATGTAAGTTCTAGCAGAGTAACAAGTACATGCTAAGCCCTTTAATAAGTATTAGCTACTGATATTAATACTATTACTATTTTAAGTGCTGTTTCAATGCAGCCACTACTGAGCACAGACAGAAGATCAATTTCTGAGCGAACTACCAGCAATAGACGGGCTGTGGTGGGAGGTGGGTGAATAGGAAGAGAGGCCGAGTAGAGCTGAATCAACCATCGCAATGGCGATTTCAACGGGATTGCTTTCATATACCACAAATGAATCCCCTGGAGTTGTAAAGAAATATGTCGTCTGCATTAAATTTTTAGCCATGAAACAAACTGTTCTCTTTATCAGTAAAAAACTAGAATGAGACATTTATAAATATCCCGAAAAACCTTATCAATGTCAAATTCAGAATGAACAATGCAACTGATGAAACCGCCACAGTTCAGAGCCTTCTCTGTCCAGAAGTTCTGATTCAGGAACCTGCACATTCTGTGAACGGCCCGCGTTGGAAGTGGGGATGGGAGAGTGATGATCTCCCACTGTTGTGAGTCTCAGTTACAGCTGTTCCGTCCCGTGCATCTTAACGTATTGACTCGACAGTATAAATAATACACATTATCATCAATGTCAGTCCTCTCTTTTCCTTCTCAACTCCAAAGACATTGTGACTGTTGATGTCCCATCCACCCAACTTTGCATCGCTGCACTCAGAGTTTATTGACGACCTTTACTGAGTTTATTTAGAGGATAGGTAAAAACTAAAGTGGGACATTTGTAAGTTCTCAATTCATCTCTTCACCTTCCGTGGCTCACACAGGACACAGACACACTCTCTGCCTCTCTTTCCCTCTTCCCTTGACAGTCAAAGGTCATATTCTCTACAGATATGACAAGCAGAGAACATGGCTCATAAGGGTCTAAGACGATACACCCATCAAGAGTGCTGAGTACAGTAGATAATGCGAGTGTGGTACTCCAGAGAAGAAAAATGGTTGCGTGAGAGCATCCCAGTGTATCGGTTACATGCTGTGGCTCTGAACTTGGAAGTGTTCAGATCTCATACTCACAGCTTGCTTTCTTTGTGACCTTAGGCAAGTGGCATCTGTCCCTGTTTTTTCATTTGAAAATAAAGATTAGGACAGTATGTAACTTATGAAGTTGTTGTTAAGCATTAACTACAAGGTGGGGAGAAAGTAGGTTTACAGTTGTGAGTTCATGAAACACAATTTATTCTTGTTATCATTATTTATTAATTATTGTATTATTTTTCATACAAATGACATAAACCTACTTTTGCCCCACCCTGTATATTAATGTATGAAAAGTATTTAGTTGACCTCTAACAAGTGTTCACTAAATAATACCATTTTTATAATCATCATCATTATGGTAAAGTAACTACATATTTATGTAAAACAGAATAGATCAGAGGCAATTAAAATTTCAGAATTTAGAGTTTCTTCTCCTATAACACAGAGGAATTCTTTATATTGTAATGTTTTCAGAATCAGATATCTTTTTCCCTCATCTTTTAAAGAAACTATTTCTTCAAATACCAAACAAGCTTTCAAAGAAGAGACTGTCTTATTTTACATTTTCCTTCACCCAAACAGCAGAACCTCACCATTCTTTTCTGACATAAAGGCGCATTCAGCAGTGCAAATTCCTTCGCAGTAAACCTGAGATCGCTGTGCGAGTCTCACTGCTCTGCGGGGGCAGGAGGCCCAGGCAGCCCCCCGTCGTCGGGGGACCAGAGCCCGCTCGCGCAGCTGAGGAGCGACTGACGAAAGAGCACCTCTGCCACATGCAAACGAGCCTTGGGCACACACCACTTTTTTCCATTCTGAGGGAACCTTGTGTGTCAGCTGTTTTGGTATTGTTTATCTCTTCTCCTTTGAGAAAGCAGCTCTAGGATGAGCAGCTGACAGAACTCAGGGACAAGACTGAGTGAGCTGGGGCTGAGTCCCTTTGTGAGCACGCTCCTCTGAGCTATCAGATGTCTGCTGGCTGGGGGGCGCGTAGCTGCTTATCGGTACACCTGCAGGGGGAGTGAGGGAAACAGCACAACAGGGTCCCCTGCAGTAGAAAGTGGTAGCTACTTTGTTCAGGCACAGTTCAAGTTTGAAATGGACACGACAGACCTGAGGCCATAGAGGACAGTCCCGTCGGGATGCAGGCGGATCATCCGGTTCTTGACGGTCACTCCGTGCACAAACGACTTCTTGTCATTCAGGAAGTAGGTGTCGGGCACCCAGAGCTGGTCTGCTACCCGGTTGTCCAGAGTCAAGTTTAAAGGTATCACATTATATGACAGCCTCTTATCTCTCCAGGCTTGTTGAAAATACATTGTCAATGTATAATCCTATGAAAGTGAGAAGAAGCAATGGTTACCTTGTACCCAAATATTTATATGTTCATACGAAAAGAAAACATATGCAGCCAGGCACTACAAACATATACTATCACATGTAGGCAAGCGTTAATCACGAAACCCATTCTTACAGAGCACCTGCGATATTGTAGGTGCCCTGCTAGGGACTAAAAACACAGAAGTGAACTGTGTATATCCTCATGAAATGTATTGTATGTTATCCAGGAAGAAAGATGGTGAGAAAGAATTGCTGTATAATTAATTTGTCTTTCCCACGGTGGGGTACTCAGGGTTGTTTTTGGTGAGACAATACAACTATAAAAAGTGGTTACTTTATTACAGCAGTATCTGTAAGTTTGTCAGTGAGAATCCTCGCTGGTCTCACCAAGGTGAGCCTCCCAGGGGAGGCAGCGTTTACACGGAACCTCAGGGAGTGTCCCAGATATAAACCACGTGATCTCAACCAGTGTCTCGTGAGGATTTTAATCCCAGGATTGGGAAGCAGCAGGCTGTGCTCTTCACTTGTGAGAAACAGGGAGCTGCTGTACAGGGAGCACCGGCCTCACAGTGCCAGAGCCGGCATCTCTCCACGGCGTCTACTCTGTAAATTTATGCAATTTCTTTTCACTTCAGGCCCATTATCTATATAAATGGGGCTTTTAATACGTGCCTGATCTAACCAGAAGACTATTACGACAATTAAATGTATAATTCAAATGCAATTTGTAAACCACAAAAGCTATATATTATGAATAAGGCATTTACATATATACTGTGACAGGTTTTATCCACTAAAAGCCTACGGGTCCAACATAACTGCTCTCTCACCCTTATTTGGATGACTAAATGGAAGGGCCAGATATGCACTTGAAAGGATAATTTTCATTCTATTTTAAAATCAGTCCGTAATGCCCTACTTGAGGGCTCGAAAAAGATCTAGAATAAGGTATTAGTCATCTCTGCAACCGGAGAGCCTAGTGTCGTCCCGGGGAACAAACGGTGAATGAAGGAATGGGTGTCCAATAGATCGTGCCCATCACACTCCTGCACTTATCTGCACACCTTGTGGACAAAATATACACTTCCACTGCCATGAAGTCCTCGAGTTTTTCCAGCTCTTGTTGAGATTTATACATCTTCACTTGGTTATATAATTTTTAAATATGGCTTGTAATATATCTGCTTAAAAACAGTGAACGGTTTCTATGGGAAAGGTATAATCCCTCTGCAGCAGTTTTCATACTTCCCCTGGCTTCACAAATACACAAATTTTGGCCTCACTCCCAATCCTGCCCTACCCTACTGCCGAACGAGCAGTTGGAGACGCAAACTTCTGTTCTAACAACAGACATGTGAATACCCTTAAGGTGCGTCAAGGTAAAATTTACTTCAGTGGGCCACGTTACTCAGTGCCCGGGACTGTTCTGCAACACTGCTTCCGTAAAGAACGAGGCTGAGGGTCTCTAGAGTATCACCTTGATTCGTAATTAAGCATCTTTGGAGACTTATGAAATGTAAAACTAGAAATCAGAAAAGAAACCAGATATATGTTTTGCATGTGTCCTTGTTGCAAATGGCTTAAAACGTAGAATAAAAACAAGCAATTTATATTGTGCTCGAGAGAACACATTTAGTGATCTCCAATTCTTGCCAATAAAAATGGAAAATTTGCTTATCATCTCTATTAGAAGATCATGCTCCCTGAACTTCTTTGATAATACGCCGTCTTAAGAGGTAGGGGTCATAACACTGTTTGGATGCTACTGGAGTTTTTCAGTCAGCTGTGTTCATAAACAGGAAATTGTCTTCTCTTCAGGACTAAATAAACAGCGATATTGTGAGATCCTGTGTTACATGCTAACTCCTACTATTTGTCAGCAACGCAATGCCTGCTAAGAAATGCTCCCAGACCCTGGTGATTCTGCTAACTGTCACATCAATTTTTATTTCATGTTTTTAAGTGACACATCATGACAATGTCAAGAATGGAAGAAACTCCTGAATCTAAATAAATGTTACCGGACTTAAAAAGAGTGGTTTTGTGTTTCACTCTTTTTCCTGCATCTACCCAAGATAAATCCTTTGAACTTTTGTATAGAAAGCACATCTTTCACATTCAATGACTGCACACTATGAAAGTCATCTAACAGTTGGTTTATTCAAAGTGAAAAAACACATATAAACCACTTCTGGATGCTCTGCAATCCATGGCATCACCAAGCAAAGTGCACCGAGACAGTCACCGTCAAAACTAATAGACTTCGGCTCTGAACAAGATGGAATGAATGCACTACGGGCGGTCCCTCCCACTAATTACAACTAAGCATCCTGGAGAGAATTAAAAAACAAAAAGCAATAACCACCTAAGGACTACGCAAAGTAAAAAGTAGTAGCAGATTGGGGAGGAAATCAAAACGTCAAGAAGGATCATTTCAACAGTGAATTTCTTGTTTGTTTTATTTTTTTCTCCTCATATATCTCCTTAAAGTGCCACACAGACACACTCAGACAATACGTGTACCACACACACAGCCAAAAGCATAAACAAATGGAGAGATACTCTATGTTCCTGTTTAAAAATTAAGTACTGTGAAGATGTTGATTCTCCCGAAATTGGTCTATAAATAAAATTCCATCACCATCAACATGCAGGCAGAAAGTTTTGTAGCTATGCACAAGCTGATTCCAAAAATCTGTATGGCAATCAACGATATAGCACAGCAATTTTAAAAAACAAAGTTGGAGGAACTCACACTACCAGGTTTCAAAGCGTTGTTAAGCTATCCTAGGACAGTGTGGTGGTGTGGCACTGATAGAAAAGTAGGTCAATAAAATTGAAGGACCTAAACATAAGCCCACACAAATAAGCTCAATAATTTCCGACAAAGACACAAATGCAATATTGGAGGAAGCACAATCTTAAAAGCTAGTCGGGATCAACGGGAACATTCGTATCGAAATAAATAAATAAGTAAACATATACGTAAATAAATAAGAACTGCAACCCATACTTGTCACCTTACATAAAAATTAACTCAAAATGAGTCACAGACTAAATGTAAAATGTGAATCTGTAAACTCTGGGAAGGATACATGGGAGAAATCCTCCATGACCTTGGGTTAGGCAAAGGTTTCTTTGACAGAAACTCAAAAGCACAAACAACAAAACAAAAGACATAATTTGGCTCTCAACAAAATTGAAAACTTTTGCTACATGAAAGACATTATTCAGAGAGTAAAAAGACAAACCACAGACTGGGAGAAAGTGTTCACAAATCACGTATCTGACAAAGGACACTATTCAGAATATATACATGTATAAGGAATTCTCAAAACTCAACCAACAATCCTATAAAAATAGGCAAAAGATGTGAACAGACAGTTAATAATTCAAGATGTACAGATGGCAAACAAGCACTTGAAATGATGGACCATATCATAGGTCATTATGGGAAATCAAATTAAAAGTTAAAATGAGGTCCTATGTATACCCATTAGAAGAGCTAAAATGAAAGCATTAAAAACCAAAACCACTGACAATTCCAAGAGCTGGTGAAGATGCAGAACAATGGAAACTCCTACACACTGCAGTGAGAATACAAAGTATTATCTACTTGGAAAACAGTTGGACAGTTCCTTATAAAGTGAGCATGCATTTGACGTGAGCTAGTGATCCTACTTCTGTTCGCCAACATTTGTAGCAGCTGTATGTTCACTGCCAACACCGGAAGCTACATGGACGAATGCTCTTCAGCAGATGCAGAGATAAACAAACTGGTATATCCGTGAATCGGAATACTACTCGCCAATAACAAAGAACAAAGTATGGATATGTGCCACATCATCTGTGGCTTTCAAACACAGAGAGTTAAGTAGAGAAGCCAGATTCAAAAGGCTACATGTTATGTGATTCCATTTATATAACGTTCCGTAGAAGGGAAAACTACATGCAGAAGGAAGAGAAGAGTGGTTCCTGGGATGTGGGGTGGGGGAGGGGCTGACGACACGAGCCGGCAGGAGGGAATAACTCCAGGTCACAGCACTGTGCTGCATCTTCACTGCAGTGGTGGCTCACGACTTTAGGCTTCTGTCAAAACTCACAGAACCATATACGAAAGTGGGGGCATTGTTCTGTGTGTAAATAAACAAAATTTAAACCTCCTTTTAAAAATACATGGTCTCTAGGGTCAGACAAACCAGGCTCATGGCCTAGTACTTTCATCCCTCTGTTTTGACCTAGGAAGAATTCTCTCAAGTCTGTGCGCCTATTTCAAACTCAAAAAACAAACAAACAAAAACAACTAAAGGTAACTAACTTGCGAATTAGGGTAAACAATTGCTTTGTTATCCAGTGAGGAAAAAAGTGGAATGATGCTTCAAAATAAGTCCCCCCCATTCTTCCCAGGGAACACACGGCCCATCGGCATGGGTTGGGACCACGCTAGATGGTTATGGGCTCACAGTTCTCCAGCTGCACGACGAGGCAATTGGACGAGGTAGTTTTAAAGTGCACTTCCAGGACTAAAACAATTTCATTCCAGTAAACGCATTGCTGACGTTGTGTTTAAATGTGTGACATCATTTCAAAATGTTCTACATGTCTACAGTACCTTTTTTTGTAAACATGCCAATATTGTGCATACTTTCTGGTAAACTGTAGAAGCTACAATTGTCTCTTAAATGGCACAAACACCCTTGTGAACACTGGGGAATGTGGACAGAGGTCTCTAAGCTGTGCATACCCTTTGCTCTGACATTTACACTCCTAGAGATATCTGTAGAAAATAATTAAGCAGTACATTTTGAGAGCTCCATCTCCAAATATTAGCACAAATCTCTTACTTCTGTCTGCAATATTAACAATCTAGTTTGAGACACCTGGATTCGTGAGTGATTATACTGCCCCTGGTGCTGTCTCTGCTTGTAACGCGCCCCCTTCCACATGGTAGGAGGGATGTTACGCAGATCACATCTCCTTTGCTTAATACCAGCCAAAGGCTATTCACCACTCTCAGAATAAAACACAAACTTATTATCTTGACCTTTAAAGTCCTGTGTGACATGGACTCTGCACACCTCTTTGATCTCACTTCTACTACCTCTTCTCTTCCCTCGCCTCAACTCACGAAGCCCATCCATCCATACTATCCTTTCTCTGTTTTACCAATCCTCCAAGCTCTTTTAGCCTCACCAACTTCGTCTTCACAACTGACAGTCTGGAAAAGCTGTGCCCCTAAGTATGGTTGGCTTCCTTGGGACTCAGGGCTTAACTCGAAGGTCAAACCAACTCAGTGGGCCCTTCCCTGACCAGCTTTCTCCCGTCCCGAGCTGGCCCTATCACCACCCCCATTTCTATTATGTTTATCGTACTGCCTATTTTTCTCAACTACTTGTATTCATTTATTGGTTTATTTTTTTTATCCCTCGTAACTAGAAGGTATGTGCCATAAAAATATGAAGACTTATCAAATTCGTTCATCACGGTATCCTCATGCCCCAGAGAGAGTTTAGCATAAGTAGCAATAAAAATCTTTCTACTGAAACATGTGCAGGAAGAATGAAAGACAATGCACAGATACCTATCTTCCTTAAATACTTAATCCTGCATTAGCAGGAAAGTACCAAACAATTAGTGAGGGCCATCAGCATGAAACTGAGTAAATGAAACAGAGTACAAACATAGAACGGAATGTATGCAGGAATTAAAATATCATTGTAAAATATTTATTGACACGAATAGATGTTCTCCACACTCTACTAACATTTTTGTATTACACATTATCTTTTTAAAAAGAATACTGCAAAACAACATGTACCCTATGACCCCATTTTAGAAATGTATATCTATATATTGGAAACTGTCTAAGAGAAAATATATGAACAGTGATGTCTCTGTGTAGTGAGATGCCAAGTGATTTTTGGTTCTCTTCGCTAATCAATATAAGTTTTTGTTTTATAAAAATACATTGTTTTTGCAACAAGAACAATATACACATACAATTCCATGTTGGGTTAAATTATAAAAATAACATTATGAATGTCTTTACTCTCTTCATATTTTTTAGAGCTCAGCATGAAGGAAAAGGAAATACAGTCACAAATAAATGAGAAAACCCTCTTGGCCTCTTGGCTTATTGTTAAAAAGAACACATTTCCTTTGTATCGATCAAGGGATTTTATCTGGAAAAACATATACGAAGGAAGAGTTTTATGTGGTCAACTGATTTTTCTCTTCTAGGGAAGTTCACACTTAACCCATCCATGAGAAGTAAAAATCCACCCCTATTTTTCCTCCTAAGCACCAAAAAAAAGGAGACCCCAGAATCTTCCTCTGGCACTAATTTCAGTCTTTTTGACCCTCACTGTTAGGAAATATCACTTTATTTCTAACATAAAGCTTCATATCTGTTGCTTTAATACTCAGAGGACACACACACACACACACACACACACCTGCTCACTCTAGTTTAGCTCTAATAGCGTCTTCTATATTGCAGTAGAAGTTCGCGTTAATGGATTGATCTACAAAAGCTTTCAGACACCCCATTATCTGTAAAGTCCAAACTCCTTACAAGGCTCTTCACAGCCTGTTCTATGCATTTCACGTCTCTGCATCTCTATTTCTTCATCCGAAGTGAATAAACAGAGTGGGTGAGCCCCGTGTGATAGTCTCAGGTATTCTAGGACTCTACGTCACTCCATTTATCTTCCACTAATCCTTCTCCTGAACGTTTTTGGGAACAAACCTTTTCTACATACCCCTCAACACACCTTTTACTTTCCCCATTGCTCATTTTTCCCATTCCCTTCCTTCTCTGCCTACCCAAGTCCTGCCCGTCCTCCAAGCATTCAGGAGGACCTCTCCCACCTACCTTCATCCTCTGCATCCTTGAATGCAGGGCTCTGTAGCATCCTAAGCCTCCTTGACTTGAACTGTTACCTCTTGTGATGTTATCTAGAGGAGGGGTGTCATCCTCCTAACTCGACTGTCTTCTCTGAAGTCAGCAACCATGCCATCCATCGTTCCTTCACAAAGTGAGCCAAGCACCTTGTCTTGAACACAATTAATCCCTTATGAGTGTTTGTTCGTGGACACGCTAATGCTTGTTCTCACTTCTTTACTCTTCATGAATGGGTTTCAAATTTTGATTTTCAAGACCCCTTTACTCATCATTATTCTTGAACCCCTTAAGGAATTTATTCTCCCCACCCATTGGCCCTTGAAGTTGAGCTTTCGTTCTATCCCTTTCCTATGTCTCAAACACCCTTGAGAGCTACTAAAGCTCTGTCTGTTTTTCATTGTTCCTCTAATTCTACTAGCAAAGTCCCCAGGGCAGTGGGTGAGGATTTCTGAAGGACACAATTTATCTTTCCAAAGCAAAAATACCTCAGAGAGAAGTACAAATATTCCCAGAAAGCCATTTCCACATTCTTAACAGTCTACAACATTCTCTATCTTCACATCTGAGCTCACAAATTGCTGATCCAATTACAGGCCATGGTAATATTTCCACATTCTCAACCTCCTAAACTAGAATGCAATGGAGTACAACTCAGCTTCCCCGTAATAGCAGCCATCGCACCAGATGTTCAATTGGAATATTTTGTAGGAGGCACATGGTAGCAGTTCTAATGGCAAGAGTCACATGCAGGACATGAGAGCCTCACCTAACACTGCCCAGAAGGGAAATCCAACCTGACACTAGTACAAAATAATACTGAATGTAAATTATAATTGCAAAAAATTTTACAAAGAAGTAACTGATTATATTTTATGTGAAACTAAAATGCACATGGTCTGGGCAATGAGCTTTTCCATATTTTGCTGGGGTCATTGTGCATTTTATTACAGACTTAACATCTCAGTGATAATGGGACTTATTCTAAGGGCAGCTGAAAAAAAAATCAAGCCAGCAAAACTGTTATCTCTGCCCCTTATCTTAATACAGCAGGGGCTCCATCCCCTCTGACATAATCAACACTAAAAATACACTTTGTCTCCATGATTTGTTTCCTATTAATTTGTGCTTTTTTATTACTCTAAAAGATTATCTCAAATTGCTTTGGGGCATTTTTTATCTAATTAGTCTGTCCCCTATTTTAACACTTAACATGGGCCCTCGGCTGACAGCTTTCACGTGCGTTATCTCATTAGTCATCACAACAGCCCTGTGAGTTGTGCGCTGGATTTCCCATTTATTAGCTGCTATGAGATCTTGGGCGTGTTGCCCACCCTCCCTGAGATGTCTGACTCTTTAAAACAAAGGAAATGATAGTTCCTTTTAGTAAATACCCTCACCCAAGGAAAGTGATTAGAGTGCCTGGCTCAGATTAAGTGTTTGCTGTTATTGTTAATATCATTGTCATTATTTCCATTTTCCAGATGACACACCTGAAACATAGAAGTGAGTGACTTGCCCAATGTCACTCAGGAAGTTTCTAACGAATGATTTGGCAATGGAGCTCTCTGCCTGTGGAGCCCATGTTCTCATCCTTAGTACTGTATTGAGCTGCCTCTGCAACACTCCACTGCTGGTTTTGATTTTGATGGATCATTTCCCCAAATTGCTTCTATTCTCCTTTACCCCCTTCAAAAAGTGAGGGAATAAATTGATCCATCCATCTATGTATCCATCCACATACAGCAATAGCAACAACAAGAGAAAAACAGAACAATTCAGGGCATACATGAAATAATTGTTTTCTTGGAGGGGCAAAAGGTGAATGTTGATCCCTGAGAATTCTCTGGGGCTCGAACACGAAAGTTATGCATCCATGCACGCATTCCTGAATACACACACAGACACCAGCTTTGTACAGACGGCGACCGTACCAAGTCATGTCGATCCTGCAGGAGAATCAAAGCACCTCTGGTTATGGCAGGGTGCACGCCTTGCACCTGAGAGCCCAAAGTAACCAGAGGGCTGCAGTGTGATAGCTGTGGTAATGCACTTATTTCAAGTAATTCAGAGGGAAAACTGTTTCCGGCAAACTAAGGCATTCCATTTCATACCATTGCAGAAAGGTTTTATTTTTCTAGTAGAATGGTGGCAATGACAAGTTAACTCTCAGACTGAACTATAAGAAATAGACATTTTTTGTTAAAAATGTTTGAGAAACTTCGGTCAAGATGACGGCACAGGCAGATGTGGCTCGCCTCTTTGCACAACCACATCAAAAATACAACTAAAATATGGGACAACTCAGAACTGTCAAAAATGTCTGACTTTTTCACAGTTTTATATGGTTCAACCTACATATATGTTAGCTACTATAAGAGTAAAGTTATTAAGTTTATTTAACTACAATTAATAATTTTAGGTTCTAAATAATTAGTATATACATACAATAACTTTTGAGAAATAAAAGGCTAATTGTTTTTATAATTCTATTTTTAAAATGGCTCTGAAATCTGTGTTCAGAGTAAGAGGAAAACTCAGATTATGTTCTAACACTCAGGGAGTTGAAAAATTCTCTGTCAGAGATTTTTGCCTTGAAAAAAACAACATCAAAGCTATACAGACTGTATTCTCCTTGAATGCAACCATCCCAAAGAGAAACTCAGCAGATTTTTATAAATGATATCATGATTTATATAACCTACTTATTACACAATACCAGAAGCTGGCCACTGCACCACAATTTAAGCTGAAGGAGAGTGTAGATAAAGGGACGTAGATTTCATAAACATTTAAAAGGTTAAAAATGAATAAAATAAACTTCTTCCCTTATAAGAACTCAGGCTTGGTCAAGTGGATGAGGAAAAACTAACTTGGGGTATACGAGTATGTATTCTTCAAGGAGAACTGCATTTACAGCTCACTGACATGGCACCATTAAGTTATTTTTAAAAACTCACACTGAATAACAGAAGTTTCGTACATGTCACCGTTCCATTTTCAAACCACAGAAATTCAGTGACCACTGATGTAAATCTCTGCGTTCCACCGGCTGTGGTGTATCTGATGGTGGCCTTGAAAGTGATCTTTGAAATCTGTGCCGTAAAGCTTTAAGAATCCATTTTCTTTCTACAGTACCCTGGCCAGTGGTGCACGTTATGAAGTACAAGGAAATGAAATTATTTATGGGGTGATCCTTGTGGTTTTGATCCCCTGTGGATTTTCCTGCAATGGTTCATTAATCTGCTGGTTACAAAAGAGTAACTTTGCGAGAGATGCTGGGGAGAAGGGGACAGACAAACCCCACACAGATTGCCATAATCATTGGTCATGGCTGGCCACAACGCACACTGCCTCATAAATGTGCCCTTCCTTCGCACAAACTGGTCTCACCTCATTTATGCAAACCTGCAATGGGTACAGACCATCTTCTCTCATTTGACTCATTTTTCACTTCAACTCTAAGCAGCGATTTTATAGGAAAAGTAAAAAGCACACAGAAACCGGCAGGAAAAGACAGGTAGAGTGCTGTGTAGACCCTCTGCAACATTTCAGAGGCTTGTCTTTGTTCTGCTCAGCACGAGATAGACTCATTCTCTCTGAAGCAGCAGCCTCTGAAGAGATCTGACAGTATTAAAAAAGAAGGACGTTTTAAAAATAACTACGTATCATTGCTTTCATACTTTCGACAAGCTTGCAGAAGCTGAGAAGGCCATTTTGCAGACCCAGGCTGGAGCAAAGAGAATGTGCTTAGTCAGCGCATCCAAGAGAATACCTGATGGGCTGAGATGAGGCAGAAACGCATCTGATCACTTTGGGAGGCAAAGCTGGTCTTTCCAAAAAATTGTCGAGATGAAAGTGGCATTGGGCACAGGCATTGACTGTTTTCATCAGATGTTCTTAATATCCACTGAATGCCCCACTGGGCTGGGATTTGGGGGGTTGACGTGGCATTGCCTTGCTTGGGTAGAGTGACCACCCACCACATAGCTCCCTTCTGTAAGTGCAGAGTCAGCACTCGACAATCCTTACCTTCTGCACCCTCACTCCGTCCTCTGGCCCCAGCCCCACCTGAGGTACAGGTATGCTTCTCAGCAGGCTTTCAGAGCTGTGCTTACTGGTTTTTATTATCCTAACACTGATTCTAGAAAATTTGAACACTACAAGAACATATGCTAAAAAATATTTAAATAGCTCGAAATTTCACTCTCCAGAGTAACCATGAATATAGTGGACCTGCCCTTTAGATAATTTTTTTCAGTGAAGTGCGCTCACTATTAAAAACAGAGGTCTTATCCCACGTGAGTATGCGTGTGCACACACACACTTCATAATCCTTGTCCTTTATAAAGCCGAGCCGGGGACCACTGTCCCCAGTCCTCCTCACCTGCTCTCTTCGCATTATACGAATCCATCAAATGGAGGCCAGTACAATGTGTCACGCTCAGACCACAGCAGCCCTCTGTCTGCCCGCCCATGACCCTGGGCAGTGACAGAGACCCCAAAATGGAGAGACCCCGAGTCTCTGGATCGCAGCATGATGGAAAGCCGCCTGCTAAAAAGGAACGACTTTGCCAGGCTGTTCAATGAGTGAGAAACCAGCTGCTATTGGGTAGAGTCACTGAAATTTGGGAGTTGATTACAGGAGTTGGTGGTGTTAGCTTAATGGAGCAGAGAGTAACAGATTCACCAGATGTTTATCTACTGAATTTGTGGATCACGATAGAATTGGAGTGTCAATGACTGGATGACTAACTTTCGGGGCTGCCTCTGAGGGGGATCCCCCAGTTGCCGCCTCTGCACATGGGAGAGAATCGTGTCAGATTCTTGTAAGAATAAAATCACATGTCCGTGCTGTTGTGCCTCATACAAAGTGAGTCTTCTGTGTGGGTGGTTATTATTTAAGCAAGCAAATAAAAAATAACTGTTCTTAATAGGCAGCTATTGTTTTTCTTTTACCAAACTAAAAGAATGTGTTTCCCTTTCTTAATGACTTTGTATATTGTACTGCACCTGCTTCTCAAGAGGAACGGAGTTGACTGATTAAAAACCATCTTTGCCAGGAGCCAGTATCGAAGCGAATTAGATACACTGGAAGTGTAAACTTGGTTAACCTAAGGCCATTAGTACACTTGATAAAATTTTAAAAGTGCTACTTTTATCCATTAAGAAATGCATTAAAGTTTATGGTTTGATCATGGATGTAATAATGCCTCTCATTTTAGCATGCTTAAAATGATGGGAAAACATTCTCACTGTCAACTAAGCTAAAAGGCTATCAATTTGGACTTGTAAATCAACAGTAAATTCACCCTTCCATTCTTGTCTAACAAGAGATACACGACTGAGGGAAAACAAATATGAAACAGTATACACAAATTTAGTAACATAAATATATATCTATTTAGGCAACAAATACTTTCACCAAATATTTGGTTATCTATATTGTATTAGGCACTGTGCCCAAGTATAACACAGGGTGGGGAAAATAGGTTTATAGTTGTTTGTATGGAAAATAATTCAATAATTAATAAATAATAATATAAGAATAAACCGCGTGTTTCATGTACTCACAGATATAAACTTCCTTTCCCTCCCCATCCCGTGTGCAGGCCCAGTCTTCAAGGATAGTGTTTTATACACCAAATAATTTTCCCTAAAAATGCCGACTAAAGGCGACTAGGTGAAGGAAATAACGTAGCGAGTATGGCTACACGAATGAAGAAGCCTACCGGCAGACTCATAGTGAGGACTAGAATTTATGTACACGACGGCCTTGGCATAGTGAGGACTAGAGTTAATATACATGACGGCCTTGGCATAGTGAGGACTAGAGTTAATATACATGACGGCCTTGGCACAGAATAGGTAATAATCAATATACAATTATTACTATCATTTTTAGCATTTTCTCTTCAATAAGTCTCTTTCTAATAACTACACTTTCTTACTTCCTCCAAAGCAGAAGCATGCTAATTACTAATGTACAATTCATTCCATTCCAAAACCTGGCATAAAAGATGGTTAGCTGTAATCCATTCAAGGACCTTGAATAGTAAAAAACAGGGTAAGAGTCTTATAAAAAAGCCTGTGTGCATTCTGACCCCATGTGTTTGAGGGCAGAGTTGTCCATAGGCTTTCTATACGTCACACCAAACTGAAAATTCAGCCACATCTAGAATGACGCAGCCGTTCATTTTCCCAGGGTCTATGGGTAAATGGTCTAGAAGGCATGCAATGGTCCTGAGTCCCCAGATCATCGCGGAGTCCAACTCTTAGAACCAGGAGCCCCTTTGTAGGGAATCCAGTGCTCCAAATTTAGAGAAGAGGAAACTGAACCCCTGAAACTTATAATTCTGCCCACGACCATTCAACCACTACGGGACTGGACGGAGGCAGACCGCAGGGTGTCGGACCCTGCCATAACAAGCTCCCTCCCCTTTCTCAGCCTCGTCTGGAACAGTAAGCTTTGCCGCTTTTGACTTTCTCATTCAACATTAAAGTGCCTTCCAAGGATACGGGTGGAAAGGTGGAGAGGGAAACGTGTCCTTCACAATGTACACATTTGTGCCTTGGTTTTAGAGATTTAGAAAATAAAACTACACTGTTTTTACAAAAGGAGGCCTGTCTGAACTATTCTGCTAAGTCTATTGGCTAGTGTTCCTGTTTTCTTTAGGTTCCCGATAGCAGGGTTGGTTCCTGATGGAAAAACAGAATTTGGATGACTTGGTAGCGAGACAGTCACTGCAGCAGTTTTCAAAGTCCAACTTCATACCTTTTCATGTGATTGCTCCTTTCTCAAAAGTGTCTCAGAGGTGAACGCCCAGCGGAAAGGATGTCTTTACTGTGTGTCAGCCCTGACGCTGTCTTCTCCAAACGAGTTAAGAGAGTTTTGGGCCTCTGCCAAGAGTCACCAGAGGGAGTAACGTTCTCCCACATTGCGCTGAACCCACAATCCCGGTCTTGACACGGGTGTGAACACTTTACTTCTTTTAACACACATATTTTATCCATCTGTGTGAAATAAATATTCAAAGATATACCCCCTGTGTTTGGCATACAAATCCATTGATGAAATCTTCCCTACTTAACACAGAAGTTTGAGAAGAATATTTATAATAGTTTGAGACGGGTATTTTGTTCCATGTGTAATAAATACTTAAGAACGGTTTGGAAAAGTAGACAACGATTCTGTTTGACCTCAGAATCTCTAGACTTTCACAGAATATTTCCAACGTGACTTTGCTATGAGTTTTCATGTAAATCATCAATCCAGCCAAAACACGTTCCACACAACACGAGTTCCACCAAGATGTTTCTTAAGAAAAGTGTGCCATGATCAAAAGTGTTAGGAAAATGCTACATATGTTCTATGTTTTTTTCTTAGAGATTTACTGGTATATTTATTTATTAATAGCTCTGAGAAGTCTTATAGTACAGAATTATTAACTTTGTTTAGTCCAGAATTTCTCAAACTCACTGATTAGATAATGAATAGGAACTAGTGGAATTAAGAGTTTTGTAAACTCACTGAGAAATGATCACACATCCCAGCAAACATCATTCCCAATCTTTCCCCATTTACATGTGATGTTTCTGTGTTACTTAGGAAGGACCTCTTGATTTGTACTTCTTTCTTAGCCTGCAAGCTACACCAACAGAAGGCTTCTCTATGTCCCACTTACGGCTGTATTCCCAGGGATGAACAGAAGGCCTGACACATGCTTATGTCTCAGAAATAATTCTGAATAATGAATGGATGGCAGAATCCTTTTATTCAAAAAATAAGATATGAACAAGAAAAAAATGTTAGGTTAAGTATTCTACAAGACCACTGTCCTCATCTCTTTATTGAATCAGTATGACTAAAAAGAAGGCATTGAAGTGGGTTAAAACAGATCTGAAGTGAACAACTCTTTGATGTAATTGTAATCCCAGACTCAGAAATTTGCTTCAGAAAAGCCCACACTGGTGAGGAAAACTTGGTAAAAAATTTAATATGGGTGTTATAGGGGCAAACATATAAAACGAGAGTAAAATTATTGCTAGTTTAAAATATAGCATAAATACATTTATTTATAATTTAGACTAAAAATATTTGAACAAAAATACAATTAGTTGTAAGGTGTACAAAGTGGTTGGAAGATCATAATTTTCTGATTCCAACCTCCCTCTTTAATGAAAGAACCCTTTCTCCCAAATCCCCGACAGATGGTAACCCAAATTCTACTTGGACGCTTCCAGTAACAAAAATCTCTACCCGGCAAGGCTGGTACTGCACTTTTGGATGAGACAATGATAAAAAACATGCCACCCTATGACTTTCACATATAGACACACTAAAACGGGCTCTCACTTTAAAAGCGTAACTGATACGTGGTTTGAGAAATTTGTTACAGACTAAGGCTCAAAGCCAAAGGGAATGATTATAAAGTCGTAGCTTTTGCTGCATCCTCCACG
Source organism: Desmodus rotundus (assembly GCF_022682495.2). Lineage (NCBI taxonomy): Eukaryota > Metazoa > Chordata > Mammalia > Chiroptera > Phyllostomidae > Desmodus > Desmodus rotundus. Next base: position 147,635,272 of record NC_071392.1, read on the forward strand.
CTCATCTTGGTGATCACTATGCCCGTCTTATTTGACTCAATCTCGATATTTTGCAATGGACAGTTTCTTTATAACTATTACTATTCCTGGATTTGGAACATCAGCCTGCAATATGTCTAGAGAGTAACATGCACTTATTTCCTGAAGACACTCACATGTATTTAGCATCCTCTCTGGAATTAAGAGATCATAAATTAAGTCAGTCATGGGAATGTGATGTACAGCACAGGCAATAGAGGCAATAACATCATAAGGACTTTGTACGGTGATAGAGGGGCACGAGACTTATCGTGGTGATCACATCCTAAGGCATATCAATGTCACACGGCTGTGCTGTACACCTGAAATGAATATAATATTGTATGTCAACTATGATAAAAATAAGTCAACAACCTGTGTTCACTTCCTCTCTTCCAGGAACTCGCTTACTGTGATATGTAACTATGGTATCTCCCTTCTGTGACATGCCCTGGATCAGCTGTCATGTGGCTAACTGGCACTGGATACCTCTCCTCTGAGCAATGGCCCGCCTCCCCAGGACCACGGGAAGCACGGAGGAGGGAGGCAGGGAGGAGACAGTGTCTGCCTGGAAAGACGGGCCGCCAAAGCAGTCAGCTCCTGGTGCGTGACTCCTTCTCCCAGAGGAAACCAAAAATCATGCTCCTTGTCGTTCATTTTATAGGAACACCAGGCTATGTATATAAAAAAAATGTCGAAAAGAACATTCACATGTCACAGCAAGGAGTTCACTTTGTGTAAATGCAGTCTGAACTGCCCTCGACTGTCTCCGCCCCCCAACTCCCTACTGTACATCAGCCACCGCTGTGTCTCACGTAGATTACTAACACTAGTCTCTCTGCCTCCACCCTGTCATTTGTGCCTTTCCTCTGTCATTGGCCAATTAAGCAAATCATGCCTAATATATGGAACAGCTACTGCCGGCCAGAGCAATCACAGACAACAAATGGGTCCAAACTGAACTTGAAAATCAGGATTTGCAGAGGAAAGAGAAGGGTTTTCCTCTTTAGCTACGTAAATATTTATTAAATGCCCACCCTGTACCAGACCACCTGCTTGGAAACAGTCATCATAAAATGGGTAAGCCACCATCCTTGCCTGTAAGGTTCTGAGAGTTCAGTCTGTACATTTCACCCACCACAAATGAATGGACTCCAGAATATGCCACGCATCAAATCCAAGTTCCTGGAAAATGCACGCCTGTAGGCACTCAGTCAGCAATGATAGACTCCAGGATAACCTCCTGCACACACAAGTCTAAGGGATTCTCATTCACCCGCGACACGCTCCAGCCTGGCCCATGCGGGCACACCACAGTCCCTCTCAGGCTAGAGCACGCAACAGGTTATGCTGGGAAGATGCAGCATCAATTTCAAGTGCATTGGTTTGTGGCATGTTGAGTCAGCCATGCAACGAGTAAATTTATATAGCAACTTGGTGGCTTTCTGTACGCCACCCTGAAAAAACCTGACGTGCTTTTTCCTCCCATGCAGTTCCCTCCTCTGCGGGTGGGATGATAAATATTCATTTCAGAGAGGTGTCACCTCAACACCAGCAATCCACTGTGTTCCAAGTGCTGGAAGGGTCACTGTGACGAACAACCTCATACAAATCATTTTGGGTATCACTGAACACAACTCCTGCGCCACTAGTGTTTTATAATCCTTCCATTCCCGGAGACGAGGACTCTTTACCGAATTTCCCAGGATGAAAGCAGAAATTCAGTGGTGGACTCAGCAGTGAGACTGGGGAGTCCCAAAGCGAAATACAAGAAGATTAATACAAGTATCCCATCCCATGGCTTGTCCTCACGCTGTCTAAAAGCCAGGACACTGACACAGTTTCTAGGTCTGCCTGGCTCAGCGGCACCCACTGGTGATTGTGAGCATGCTCCTCCTCCACTTTTCCTGGTGAGAACTACTCATCCTTTGCCCCAGGCTCTTCTTTTGAGTGACAAGCTAATCTGAAAAATTAATTCAAGATGTGATGCTTTTAATCATAGGGAAAATGTTGCTTTCCTAGAAAAGTTATCACAGAGGTCTCTTTTATTCCTCAAAGTGGTAGAATATGATAAACACTAGACTTAGGTAATAAGAGAGATGGGGACGAGAGTCACTGTATCCCCCTGATCCACTCTCTTATTAATGGCTCTAGTGAAAAGTGCCACACATATTAAACTGTAAATTCATTATTATTGGGGTTTTCAACTACCGCGGTTGAATTTTTGAAAGGGAAAAAATCAGATAAATTTTTGTCTTATGGAACCAAAGAGAAAGGCCCTGGAGAAGATCTTAAATGTGAGTAAAATGCTTCCCAGCCCTTGACTCCAGGTCTCTGGTGAAGAAAGCTTGGAGCACAAGCCGCAGCACAGCCGCGGGTTCGGAACCGACGCCTGGCTCTGCCCCTTTTTGGTTCTGCAACTTCCGATGGTCAGTTACCCTTCCTGTCTGTTTCCTCCTCTCTCAGTGAGTGACAGTACGGCACAATTTAGAGAGTAGCCATGAATATTAACCAAACTAACATGTGAAAAAAGTTTATTCTAGTGCCAGTTACACAGTAAGCACTGGAAAATTGGTAGTGAGAGGGATGGGAATCACAAACGGGTGAAGAGAACGACTCCACTCCCATACTCCTAAATTCTTGTGTTCTGAGAGTTTTGCTCCCCAAGATTTGAAAGGAGACTTGGACGCTTGACACAGCTAAACTATTGGCTGGAACAGGTTAAAAAGTCGTTAAGAACTGGAAGAGGACAGAGGACAGCCACCTCCACTAAAATGTATATGAAGACTTTCTATTCACCTTTATGCACAAGAACAACTGACCAGTTGAGTAAGATGCAAAAATTAATCACTGTTCATCCTCCAGGGCTTATGTATGAGTAGAAATAATGCTTCAAGGGCCAAAGGGCTTGCATAAAAAGTAGCAAGAGATCCCCAGAGAGAGCAGAACAGAAGAACCTGGCCAGGCACAAATGGTCTGGATTTTTCTCTTAGTTTGGTTTTTCACTTTCTTTTAAGTACCTTAAGACTCCAGCAAATTCAAGAGACCCTTCAAATCTCATGCTGATGTCAGACACTGAGATTTAATGCCAGGACGAGATTCCAGGCTGAGGAAGCTTTGGTCCTCAGCTGCTCAGGGAGGACGTACTTTTCTCTCATTGTGGTCTTTATTTTTCCTTACCTATGGCTCGTTACCTCATTTAACTATGCATTTTGTGTGTGTGTGAGAAATGACTTCACAAATATGGTTTTATGGCAGGAGAGATACTTATTAAGCCCTTAGGGTAGGAAAGATATTGCCTCTTACTTTTTTACGATTATTAGGCTTTTGATTACAGAATGCTTTAAGGAAATCTCTCAGTTATTAAAAGGGCTGATTTTTTTTCACATTACAGTTACCTTTTTATTATCCTCGAGAGATAAAACTAATTTCTCTTCTAAATTCTTATCTAATCCATTCAGCATTCATGGCCTCAAAAAACCTGTTTTCCAGACTAAAGCAAAAATGTTTATTTGTTGCATTCTTACTAATTTTATGTGGCGCCTCTTTGAAACAAAATATTTACAAAGGTATAGATTGATGTCAGGCAGTACAGGAAAAAGCACTTAGCAAAATCACAAGTCAGAAAGCTGTTCATTGTTGTGTTGCAGGGATAATTATTTTTTTACATTATGTTAAGTGCCTCTTCTTCGATTATGTGTCAAAGGTGAACATATTATTAGAGCCCAGAAACACCTAAAGAAATGCAAGACCTGCTGAGATTCAAGCTGATCCTTTCGTGGCTGGAACGTGGACTCTGATGAAACAGCCATTCTTTCAATGAACAGATGATTAAGGGTGAAGATGGATGGCTTCTCAGTAACAAAGCTGTAAGTAACAGGCTGTCCAATCACAGCTGCTTCTCTGCAGAGATGATTGGCTGAGTTTTGAAGTAAACTCTATGTCATGTAACAATGTTCATACAATACAAGACAGAATGATCCTCAAAATTATCTACATTTTTTGAGTAAACCATGAAAAAGACAACATAAATTAGGCAGGTAATAATAGGTAACATTTATGATGCACATATTCTGGGCCAGGCAATTTCCATAGTTATCATGATTTATTCTTCGTATCCACTCAGGGAGGTGGGTATTATCACCCACTTGTTTTCTCACACAGGAGGAAACCAAAGGACAGACTGGGTAAATAAATGTGTCAAAGTCACATGGGTCGGAAACGAGGGAACCTGAACTCCAATCCAGTCGCTCTGACTAAAGAACTGAAGTTTTCACAGGTCAGCATCGCGGTGAAATCAAGGACATGGGCTACAGGAGGAAAACGTACCAGCTCAGATGCGTGGGCAACACTGAAGTCACCCTACCGGCCTTTTCCCTCCGTTCTACACTGACCAGTGAAGGACTTACGTAGTCAAGCAGCTATCTTTTGAAAAGAAAAAAATGCTCCCCAAAATATTTAGCCTAGGCTTATTAAAAGTTCTCCACCTGATTATTGAAAGAATACAGCTCCGTATGGATTGAACTGTTTTTATGGATATAAGTTCTAAATTCAACCAGCATGGATCACAGGGCAACAGATAGGAAAGTGCTTTTTGTGGAAAATCCTATGTTTGTGCTTTAAGCATGAAAGGTAACTGCTAGATTTCAGGGAAAAAAGAAGTGTGTCCCACAAATAAATGCTTCCAGCAGTTTGGCGGGGGGTGGGATGCGTTTGAGTCAGTTGCGATGTGCTCAGTTGTGTAACCACTGAAGTCACTTACCTATAGTTACTCTCTCTGGCTAGGAGTCTATCCATTTCAGAAATAAATGATCTGAGATTGTCTTAGATACCACATGCCATGTCTAAAAGCAACTTTTAAAAATGTATTCGCTGTCTTTTTAAATCTTATTTTTCAATTACAGTTTACATCTAATATTACCTGGTATTAATTTCAGGGGTACAGCACAGTGATTAGACAATCACATACTTTCAAAGGTGGTCCCCCCGCCCACTGATATCTCTAGTACCCACCTGGCACCATCCACAGTTATTACAATATTATTGACTGTATTTCCTATGCTGTATTTTACATTCCCATAGCCATTTTATAACTACCAATTTGTACTTCCTAATCCCTTCATCTAAAAGCAATTCTTAAAAATATAAACTGTATGTTTGTCAAGCACTAGGCTAAGAATTTGGGGAGATATGAAAAACACAAACCTTCACAATGAAAAGCCTGAAGAAATCATCTGTGGACACGGAGGACTTCCCAGCTGAGCGAGCGTTCAGGGTTAGAGCCAGACAAGCGTGGTGCACACGGGCGGTTTACAGTTTCTCCTCCATGGGAAGTCACACAGACACCCCTGAGCCCTTTCCACGCTTTAGCAAATGGGGATGACCAATTCTACCTGGTAGAACCCTTATGAGGCTTAACTGACACACTATTACGTGCCCAGGACACTACCCAGCACAAGGTAAGTAGCTTAATGGACATCCAGAATGTTTACTGTCTGCCCACCTCATACACTTTAGGTTGTTAAAGTTATCTACATGGTGTAGATGAGAAAACGTGGGTGCAGAATTAATGAGTAACCTGACGGAGATCCCATGGCCATATACTGAGTTTGTCATATAGTAAAATCATAATAAAGGTTGATAAAGAGGTAACAGAACCCAAAACACATATCGGCCTCCTGGTGAATTACTTTTTCTTTATAAAATATTCTCATACCTGTAAAGGTAAGAGATGTCATTCTTTCCCACAGGCTTATTTTCCTAAGTAATTTCTAAAAAGAATATTTCTTCTGGGTCTATCTCCAAAGAGCTGTCAGAGTAACAATTGTTTAGAACTTTTATTTTATTTATTTACTTTTAGACAGGGGGAAGGGAGGGGGAAAGAGAGGGAAAGAAACATCAATGTGTGGTTGCCTTTAGCATGCCCCTCACCGGGTACCTGGCCCACAACCCAGGCACGTGCCCTGACTGTGAATCAAACGAGCAACACTTTGGTTTATAGGTCAACACTCAACCCACTGAGCCACACCAGCCAGGGCTGTTTAGAACTCTTTTCCTCAAGCTAGAATTTCATTGAAGTTCTGAGAGGGTTCTTGATTAAATCATAAGCCATAGGCCCCTCCCCCATTTGAATATCTTTCTTCACAAAAGGTAAAATTTTTTTTAGGGGGGTTATACATAAGTCCAGTATTGCTTAGTGAAAATAATACCAAATTTACCATGACAACTAAATCAGTTTTATGAAGATGTAATTGTTGGCCCTGTAATTCACAGAAAAACTTCGGAAAAATAAAATAATAATAATAATGAGGAGGGAGAGGATAAGAAGCAGAAAACAAACTTTTGAAGTATGATACGAGCGTCCTAGCACATTATTTAGAAGTAGAAAAAGATTACAATGTACACAATAAAAATGAAAACTGTAAGACTAAAGTTTTTTCCTATACGATTTAAGTCAATGACTCATAACCAGTCATTAGTGTTCCTTAATGGATACTTTTATTTACAATTCATGTACTCAATAAAAAACTCCTTGGGTGCAAATGCAACTCACAGGAACTAGGTGAGTGAAACTGTTGATGTAATTAAATAGAAGCAATTATCCCATCATCTGATAAGAACAGTATTGGTTCTAGACCGGAAGAAAGGGTTCTGCAGGTGTCGTGGAGGATCTGCCCTGAAGGCCCATCCACTGCACTACCCATTTTTAAAAGTTATTTGCCCAGTGGTAGGGTAGGCAGCATCCTTTCAGAATCTTCAAAATGAAGCAGGGTGATTAGCCTTCCAGGAGCTTTTCATTGTAAAGGTTTGCCGAGAAAATTCTCCATTGAGAAAGCTACTCCCTTTATTACTGGAGGCTGCCTTACAGCAAGTTAAGTAAGATGGAATTCGAATTGCATGTACACTGCATCCTATGTAAGAGCAACTGCCTTCCACTTTCTGACAGGTATTCTGCATCAACAGGACCTGAGGGAGCATTGAGAGGCCATATCCTATCCAGTCTTCTTCACGTAACATCATTTCAATTAATAAAGCGGTGTGCTAGGGAGGGTGACTCCCTCTCACTCAGATGCAAAACCGATAAATAGCTAATTTAATGTTCCAAACAGGGAAAAAGTATAGTATGTTTGTGAATTCTGATTACACACCCATGTTTCAATTGTGTTTAAGTAACAACCTGTGCCTTCATTACAAGATGTCAGAAAATGAGTCTTTAGTATTTAAGAACTTTAAAAAAAAAAAACCTAATGACTCTTAATTTTAACACCAGGTAGCTAGACTCATCAAATTCTTTTCATCACACCTATAATCCCGGCAAGGTCTTCATTTACGAATTTAAAAAATTAGCCTCAAGGTATTATCATTGGATGTTACTGTTAGTGCTTTCTCTCTCTTCCTCTGTATCCAATCACGGTGATCCTACATTCTAAGTATCTGCAGAACCGATCCATCCCTTCTCCTCATTCAGACCCCTAGTCCCCAAATGGTCATCTACTTCCTGGGTTAAGGCAGATTGCTCCGAAAAGGTCTTCCTGCTACTCACCCCACTTTGCTGTAATACATGTATGTTCCCCATGGCTACCAAGAGCCTTTTCATTCCTCTTTTCTTTTTTTAAGTGTACAATGTAAAAAAGAAACGCTCTTTCTTCATCAATTTGACACCCAAACCCAAAGGTAGTCAGTCCCTGCGCACAGGTCGGCGTGGGTCCAATGGGATTGCACTAGACGTGTTTATCTCCCGCAGGCTTTTTCACCTCATGGAACATCGGAGATGCCTTTCAAATGAGTACATGTAAATTTACCTTATTCTTTTTATTTATTCACACTGTTTGATTGTATTGGCTTACAAAAATTTATACATTCATCCCCTTGCAAACAAGTGTTATTGCAATAAAAATGCTGCAACTAGTTGCATTTTAAATTTTGATAGATATTGTCAAAGAGCCAGGAATAGTGTTTCAAACTGTTTAGAACACTAGTGATATTTTAATGCCTTCCAAAAATAAAGTGATATCTCTTTATGACTAAATTTATCACTCCCTTAATTGTTACTGAGGCTAAGGAACATTTCACATATTAATTTGACATTCATGTCCCTTCTCATTTTTCTATTTTTTTGGTATTGACACAAATTAAATGATTACATATTATAGATAATAATCCTTTGTTTAAGTGATTTTCCCTGACCAGATTTTGGAAAAGAATGGGAGAAAAAAAATCTTCTATTTTATTAATTCCATGTTTTATCATATAACCATTAATCATTTTAGGTATTTCATCCTTTTTCTTCTGATTGATTTGAAATGTCATTTTTTATATACTTAAGTTTCATTAATTTATTAATTCAGAAATTTACTCTTTGTGATGAAAGACACTTAAAAAAAACCCCATTGAAATTTTTATGGCAATTCTATTGTATTTTCACATCATTTTGGGAGAACTGAGGTCTTTGTATCATCGGCTCCAACAAAACAAGAAGATGTGCTTTCATACAATTACTCAGATACAAGTTTGTTCTTCTTGTCCTAAGTAACTGTGCCTGTTCGAGGCATATTTCCGTCACACTTTACTGGATGGTTGCTGACACAAGGCAAAGCTCCCAACCTTTAGACATTTATGTGGGGTCTGGCCACCTGAGTGAACTACCCTTTACCGTCTACGGAGATATCAGAGTTTTACCTTTAATCTATTAATAGACTGGACTGCACGAATAGACTTGCTAATGCTTAAGGGCTCTGGGGTTATAAAACGCTACGTAATATAGTACATAGTTCTCTAGCCATGTTGGGAAACGCACATCTACAGTCACAACAGGAAGTGATCTCTTGTAAGATCTCAAACTCAAACGCATATAGGAGCCACGACGGAGAGATGAACTAATGAGTCAGACTTTGGCAGTAGTAAAGGCTGGTATTCACAAAAAAAATGATGTTTGGTGCTTCAAAGCATACATTTATTATCTACCTTTCGAATGAAAAAACAAGAATAAGCTGACAAATAAAAGACAGCAATATCTCGCTATGTGGGGGTTTTTTTTGTGCCAAAAATATCTATTTTCTGTTTTCCATTCATCCAGTGATCACGCGTTGAACACTGGCTTAATCATTTTTATAAAACATCATTTTAGGTACTGTGGTTGTGGCAGAATTGAATAAAACATCTCTTTCCTCAAGGAATGTGTAATCTAGCCAGAAACACACAACAAAAGGTTTTATTAATTACCAGATTGTTATATGCTCTTCTATAACTACCTACATTTGATGACAAAAAAGAAGAATTTGGGAACTGCCTACTGGATTATGCATTAGTATATAAGGAGAGATTGTTAGAATTGACTTAATTTCTCTTCTATTGGCCGAGTCCCCATGTGAAGTGTAACTCGTGGGTGTCTAACCATACATTATCTCACTGAGCTGGCCCGAGGTAAGACACAGAAATTCATCCGAACAATTCAAGACTGCTGGGGGATGTTTGCTGATTGTATGTCTGCGTGTGCACGCCGTGGCGGTGTGTACATGGGGTGACTGAGGACGGAAAACAGTATCTCCTGTTCTGTGAAGAGAAGCATTAAATGCAGTTGAATTTTGTACCATATAATCCACTCGGTATTTCCCCAGATGGTGTATAATGTTAAAAGTTACTGGAAAATTGCACATTTGCAAACCCGAAATGCCTTTGGTGTCTTTGTTCGTTTCTTTTTTCCCCTCTAATCCTCACATGAGGATATTTCACTGATTTTTTTAGAGAAAGAGGAAGGGAAAGAGAGGGGGAGAGAGGGGGAGGGAGACAGAGAGAGAGAGAGAGAGAGAGAGAGAGAGAGAGAGAGAGATTGACCAACCGCCTCCTGAACACACCCTGCCTAGGGATCAAACCTGCAGCCTAGGTGTGTGCACCTGACCTGACCGGGAATCGAACCCACAACATTTTGCTGTACAGGATGATACTCCAACCAAATGAGCCACCAGGCCAGGGAGGTCTTTGTTTAAAACCCTATTTAAAGTAAAATTCAAATCAGTGAACAAACATCCCACAGTCATTTCTCATAACATCTCAAAAAGAGAGAATACTGTGTTACTCACCACGTTTATATGTACATGAGTAGTAAAACGTAGAAAATGAGTCTACAATAAAGTCCTTTTCATTGGTTCTAGCTTCCTAACCCTCTCCTTCCCGACAGTCTGACATTTAACATTTTAAATGGCCACAGTTTTCCATGTTCAAAGTGGTTGCTGCTGTGATTGTTGTCACAAATTAACATCCAGCCACTCCCCAAAATATAATCTTCATTTTCTGAATACTTTAAAATTTAATTCACAAGTATTACTCTGCTTTATGTGATTAAACGTTAGATTAATTGAACAATGTTATGACAGAGAAACATTCTTGAATAAGCCCTACCACATATGTTCATGAGAATTATCTATTATTTATGGTATTCATAGTAGGTTCAATCCTAACTTTGAACAAAAATAAAAATAATATAGAAAGAAGTAGCAATTATTTCATAATAAAATACTATAAAATGGAAAACTGATTTACATAGAATAATTTGAAGACAAATGAATGGTTTAATGCCATCAGAACTTTTTTAAAAGTTTCAGTTTTACTTATTTTAAGTAATTTTTTTATAGTTTATTTTTTGGTAGAAAAATCTGAAAGTGGTTGCCTTGAATCACCCTGAATTTCTGCTATTTCAAGGTACTCTTGAGAAATTAAATGTCGTCTCAAAATAGTGGAGTCCATACTCCAGAGGTTGAATGGTGTTCAAGGCTCAATGACTAAAACTGTTACCATAAATGGAAGATTTCTGCTCGTATCCGTGGGGTTTCAGCCACGCTGTTAGCTGAGCCAGAAATAAAGCCTGGGCCACACCGCACGAGGCAGTGCACCTCTCTAAAACACAGAGTGGGGCCTCCTCATGCGCTGGCAGCACACAGGAAAGGGACTGCAGAGTTCAGTCCCCGGTGTTTTCCATAAGGAGTTGAAGAATGAAATAACTGAAGCGTACAAGCTCGGTATGCTTTCCCGACCCACTACTGCAAACCTTCGGTGACTCTCTGCATAGTCAAGGAGGACGTCGCACTTCCACCCCCAACTGGACATCACGAGTGGTTGGACGTCACGTCTCCAACCCCTACTGGATAGCAGAGGTGACAAAGAGGGCCATGAGCCATGGAGCAGGGCCTACCACGCTCCCCTTTCCACCACTGATAGGCCATTCACAGCAGGCCAGCAAATGGCCTTCAGGGAGGCAATGCGACACAGCTGAAAGATTCAAGGAAGTCTGGCAGCGATCCCTGATTCTGTTCCTTACCAGCTCTGTGATTTGATTTTGGACAGGTTATATAACCTCTGATTATTTTTCTTCCTACCAGTAAAACAGTGACCATAGTAAGTACCTCTGGGGATTTATGTGAAGGTTAAATAAATTAATCAAAATTCCCAAACAAGCATAAGGTACGCGGGGTGGCTCTGTATACATTAATTTTTCAATTCATTTTGTCTTCAGATAAGATTAATTTTCTCAAAATGAAAAGAGTTGTTTTTTTCTTATAAAAACAATCCATAGTAATTCTAAGAAAACTAAAGACCACAGAAGAAAATAAAGAAGAAATAATAAACCATAACCCAACACCTGGAAATAACCACTGTTAAAAAACTGTCATATAGGGTGGAGGGATGGGGAGAAAAGGCATACAACTGTAATTGAATAACAATAAAAATTTAAAAAAAAATCCTTAAAAAATAACCAACAACAACAACAACAAAAAAATAAATTAACAATTTCCCAGGTTTGTAAGTAAAAAAAAAACAAAAAAAACCTGTCATATAACCCTCCAGAAAACAAATATAAACTTTTATATAACCATATTATGCATGCTATTTTGTTACTCTTTAAATTTAAAATATATCTTTCAGGGGTGTCCAACTGGTGGCCTGTGGGCCACGCACAGCTCAGGATGGCTATGAATGCCGCCCGACACAAAATCGTAAATTTACTTAAAACATGAGATTTTTTGTGGTTATGTATCACGATGTATTTAATGTGTGGCTCAGGCCAACTCTTCTTCCAGTGTGGCCCAGAGACACCAAAAGGTTGGACACCCCTGTAGCTACATCATCTTTTTAATGTCTACAAGGAATTCTCCTCAATTTTAGATAAAACCAATATTCTCTTACTGATTAATGTGGTTTTGTTCTTCCGTACAGTTTTTTCTACTAATACTGATAACTTTGCAAGGAATAGTATATTTTATACACGCAGCAAAATATTTCCTCAGGGAATAGTTTATGTGTATTATATATTTGATATCGCTATATTAACAGCTGTTTTTTTCCCAGTAGACCTATGCCCCTCTCAGTTGCCTTTCGGTTTTTTCAATTAAAAAAGTGAATAACCAAATAATACCCCAAATTTGAGGGGAGACACTCCCCAAATGGACGTTTTGAATCATATGTATGAAGCCCTTAGAAACTGCATTCAAAGTTACTGAACTTCCCAAGGTGAATTCTCACTCAATGTGTTTCAAGCTCAAAGATGATTTTCAATAAGATTATATGCCTTCCTTAAGCACATAAGGCAGCAGGGAATCTTAGCAATAATTTACTTAGCATCTGGCAAACTTCACCCAAGCCCTGACCTTTGAGGCATGGAGAGGACCAACCCTGGAAGACACAGCCCCGGGTGTGGGGATGGTCATTAGCGAGCTCTGCCCTAGTGGCAAGCACCACTGAGTCCCAAGGCATTAAGACTGCTGAAGTGTTCTATCTTATAGGCAGAATCCAATCTGAACTCAGCAGGTCATAATCATGCAATCCCATAGGAACTCAAGTTTAAATGCACTGCCTTTTCCTTTGTTAAATAATGACTAAAATTTCCCAGGGAGCCTGGGCAGAAGGCAGCCAGTCTATGAAGCTGATGACCTTTAAAGCCTAGAGTGTGAGAGAGCATAATCAACAATAATATCAACACAGCATTCTGGGTGCAAAATCCCTCCGTCCCCGACAGCTCGACTTCTACACATCCCCCAAGCTGAGTTTCGTGATGTTTCAAGTTAGTTCATAGAGGAGGCAGAGGGACATGGAAGGTCGCTTATTTTGTTCCCTGTCCAGTTGTGACTGCTGGCCTGTCCTCAAACTGGTCTTGACTCAGGAAGCCTCCAGTAATACTTTGTTTTTGGAGGGCGGTGATCCTTTGGCTATATCATACTGGGTGAAAATTTACCTGGATCTCTTGGTCTACTTCAAGATTGCTTAAGGATTTCTTGACTCTCTTCAATATGAGACATAGAGATGTCTGTTTGAGAAACATTTGGAAACAATAAACTTTTGGAAATCGAGAGGTAAACAGTGCCTCATCTCTAATTTTCTTTGAAAAGCCACTGCAGAGTAGTGCAGTCCTGAGAACACCACGTCACTGCATACAGGAAAGGCTAATTTGACCTGCCCATGAATTTGGAAGGCTTTGTGGGAATCTTTGAGCAGGTGTCTGTCCTGAGTCAGACCCAAAGGATGCGCATGGAGAAAGAGCAGGGTCACTGAAACGGATGCCTTCAAATACATCGTAACTGACCCTCTCACGCATTCAAACAGCATGTGTCGTGTCAACGTGCTACCTCTCCTCGGTATCTTTGAAGAATCACCGCTCTTCCTTTAATGAGGAGTTAAGACAGACCACAATTATGTAGTTTTATTTCCTTTCTTCTAGCCATTGTTAAAATAACACCAAGGTCATTGCATTTTTAAAATTATAATAAGAACCAAAATATTATATTCCTGTGTCTCTATTGCTTTGATACCCTGGAGCTGCAATCACCTTCCATTTGGGCTAAAAAATTACTAAATTCCACTCACCAAATCAAGGGCAATAAATCCATTAGAGTCTTCTGGAAAGAACCCCTTTTCAAAGATTATGCATTAATCCCTTTCTCCAATACTAGTTTATCAATCACTTTATTTCAAAAATAATTCTAAATAGAAGAATAAAGATTAGTTCTCTTATCTGGGAGAGAAAGCAGGCAGCACTTCCTGAGGCCCAAATTATCACCAATAATAGGTGCTAAACATGAGGAGAACAGAATGTCATTTTGAAAATAGGGAACAAATTAGTCAGGTTTTTTTTCCTAATTGAATTACATTAGGAGCCTACAAGGTATGCAGCATTGAAAAGCCTTAAACCAGCAGTCAGAATGACCTTGAGCAAATCATTCTCATTGCGGCTCATTTCTTTATCTGTAGAAAAAGAGAAATAAATGAAACTACTTCATCCTCTATGGGCAATTGTAAGCTCTGAAAGTTCACGGCCTTTCTCTTAAACAGTCAAGAGTTCAAGATTTCAATAGGTAGTTAAAATTGGTAAAATATATAGAATGTTCACTATCTCTAAATAATGGAATTATTGGTCCCTTCCCAGATACTACCAACACCACGCCTTTTAAAGACTATGTAGTATTTTGAAAACAATCAACTAAACAAATATTATTGAATAAAATGTAACAAAAATAATTTTTCTACTAATACAAGAACGGTGCAGGGAACATTTTTAAGCCATTTATCACAATGTCCACTGGATAGATTGGATAAAAGAGAAGCATGGAAAAGTCAAGTATTTTGTCTTCTCTCTGGAGTTGGGGAGGAGGGAGACAAATCATGAAAACTCACTATTATATTCTGTAGCTCTTCATACTCAAAGACAAATTGATTGCATTGTTCCAATCCTAAGCCTACTGGCTAGCAGACCGATAGATAAAAGCAGTCATTAGGCAACGATAAAACAAGGAAAGTGGTGGAAAGTCCCCAGGGTTTCGTGAGCCCTGATTTGCAGATTTAAATATGTAGGTTCTCTCCGCGTTTCCCAGGATAAGAGTTATCATCCTGAGGATACATTGCGGTGTCTGCTACAGAGGAAAGCGCTGGGGAGGTGTGGAAGTGCACGTCTGAGCTACTAACTGCATATCCCAGCTACCACTTACTTACTTACTTAGGGAAACTAAGTACTCCTATCCTTCTGGGACTCAGTTTCTGCTTTCTGTGTGTTTGGTTGGTTGTTTGTTTCTTTCTTTCTTTTTTCACATATAAAACAAAGGGGCTCCAGTGAATGACCTTGAAGTGAAGGTGGAGTAGTGGGAACAACATGAGCTGAGGGACCTTGTAAGTGGGGCTCCATTTGTAAAATGAGCGCCATCGGATCGCTGTGGGGACTACGAAGTAAGTGTACACATAGAATGACTGTTATCCGGGGTAATAGTTAATGGGGAGTTGGTGAAGGGATGTTTTGGTTGGCTTGTTTTTTGTTGCTGATGTTGTTAATTTGTTTTCTCCTCCCTTCTTTTACTTTATAACCTCTTTTTTAATGACATCCAACGACTACCATGGGTTTCCTTTAAGTCTTTAATAATTACATACCAAGGTGTACAATATTCTTTTTATTGTGAAAGTAAAAATCCATTTAATTCAAGGGACATTACTGATCAATGCTTTCCTACTTCAGGTTTTATGTAATTAAAAGTGATTTTCAAACTTATCAAGAAAGATCATAAAATTTTCCCAAATCTTTTGAACTCAAACTATTATTTTTCTGATATATTTATTTAAAAATGGGCATGTATCATCTGATACATAGAATGTTTTAAGTAACAAAATTTCAGTACTTAGTGAAATTCCTTGAAAGTTCTTACATAAGAGGTCTTTAAAAAACACATATTAAAAACTCATTAGCTAAATTATAAAACAATCTTGAAGTCAAGACGAAAATACAAACAGCTATGCACATGTATGAGATTTACCTTTCAAAAGAAGCCTAAACTTCTTTTAAAAAGTCTTCTTTATGCCAAGTCTTTGTTACAAAGAAGAAGAACAAAAAACTTGTGCTCTAAGTGGTATTTAAATGATGAGAAAATAATTTGCCTGTAGCAAGGTGGAATTAATTACCTTTCAACCACAAATCTTTAAACAGAAGTTGCAATTTTCCATTATCCATTTTAAACTGCAACAGCCTTTTGAGTACTTTATTTTCAAAATGTTAAACTATGCTACTTTTCCTTTGGACGACTTAAAAGACAGTGATCTTACTATGCTTTTATGTTTCAATATTAATGGCACAGTTTTAGAGACCTACCAGCCTAAGTGTTTAGTCTTAAGTTACTGCTACGCTTGTTCAATATGACAGGATATCCAGTCTATTTTCCAAGAATAATCTAGTATAACTTATTTGACACTGATATTTTTTTTAGGGATTTTGTGCATGTATCTGCATTTAAATCTATCTATTAATCATTTCATCTCTATACAACTAAAAGAAAGTTGGAGTGATAAGTTAACTAAAAATATAAAACCTTAGCAATGAAATATTATTTCATTGTTAAAATGATTTTATATACATATACAAAATGTATACATAATATAAAAGATAAGTAAAATGAATTATTTTATATATTTAAATAATTATAATTGTTTTATATTTATATTTTATGTAATTTTATTCTCTATAAATAAATATGCTTACATGTTAACATAAATTTTATTTTATATAAAATATTATATATAACTTAAAATTACTTATAGCTCCATTATGTTATGAAAACCTAAGTATAACTTCATCATCTTGATGGAAAAAACATTATCTAAATCAGAATATAAAACAGGGTGAAAACTCAATTTTCCTTTTGGTACAATAAACATCCAGCAAGCCAGAGAACAAAGACTCCAGAGGACATTCTGGTCATGTGTTTGAGATTCAAAGAGGCCATTCCTTAGAAGTCAGGCTACGTGAGCATCAGAAACAAACAGACACAAAAACCCTGGAGTGACTACATTTAAAACCGACAAATTAAGAGTCCAGACGAGGGGTCTGACTGAACATAAAGAGGAAGCGTCACACTGATCACAGCGTCAACGTATCAAAAAGACGACACGAGATGTGTGAGCACTGATGGCGCAGCTGTGAAACGCGGAGCCGACTCTGCCAGATCTAAAGGGAGAAGCAGGCTACATCCACAACCGTGGCTGGAAACTTCGACAACTGTCTCTAAGTTTAAGGAGACTGAAAAATCAAGGACGCTGAAGGTGTGAATGACCCTACAAGCCACGTAACCTAGTTAATATTTATAGAACGCTACACTCAGACAGAAGAACACACCTAATTTTCTAGTGCACAAGGAATATTCACTAAGATATATCGTATGTCGGGACATTCAGTGTCTCAAAATTTTACAAGGACTGATGTCTTATATATTATATATATAATGTTCTCTGATAGCAATAGAATTGCATCAGATTTTGATAACAACATACAATATTTAGAAATTAAAATAAATTGTGAATACATAAACAATCCCAAGGGATAGTAAAATATTAACATTTGATATATTTATTTTTAGAGAGAGGGGAAGGAAGGGAGAAAGAGAGGGAATGAAACATTGATGTGAGAGAGAAACATTGACTGGTTGCCTCTCACACGTGCCCTGACCAGGGACCAAACCCACACCCTAGGCATGTGCCCTGACGGGGAATCGAACTGGCGACCTTTCACTTTTCAGGATGACACCCAACCAACTGAGCCACATAGATAAGGGCAGGATGTTAAAATACTTAAAATTGAATGATAAACAGACATTTCAAAATTTGTGTGATGCAGCCAAAACAGTTTTTACAGAGAAATTTATAGTTTTTCATATGCCTGTATATAAAAAAATAAAGATTTAAATTTAATTATCAAAGTTTTACCAGAAGTAATTGCAAAAACAAGTGCAAAGCAAACACAAAGTGTGAAGAAGAAAATGATAAATATTGGTGGTGCAAAAGTAGGCTTATAGTTGTGAGTACATCAAACACAAAGTTTATTCTTGTATTATATTTATTATTATATTATTTTCCATATGAACAACTGTAAACCTACTTTTGTCCCACTCCATATAAGAGAAGAAAACCATAAAATGGAAAACAGTGAAAAAATAGACCAAAAGCAGATTCTTTGAAAATATCAATGACATGGGTACATGTCATTGTATCTTAGCCACAGTGATGAAGGGAGGAAAGAGAGGAATACAGAGACAGAGAGAATACAAACTCCTAATACCTGAAATGCAAAAGGGACTATCACTACAAAGCCTCAAGGCATTAAAAATGAGGAAATACTATGGACAACTTTATGCTTATTTATGCCTTTTCCAAATCAGATGAAGGGGGACAAATTCATTTACAGAGACAACTCACAAAAAATGCACAAGATTAAAGAGTAAATATAAATTGCCCAATAACTATAAAATAAAAACAATTTATCATGAAAAATTTTGCACATAAAGAAGCCCTATTACCCCAGATGGCTTCACTAGTGAGTTCAATCACATTTAAAGAAGTGTTATTAATTTTATATAAACAACTTCCAAAAATAGAAGAAGAATCAATATGCCCAAGTCTTGTCTTAAAACTGGCAAAAATCCTGATACCAAAACTGGAAAAGGCTATTACAAGCAAAGAAAATTATGCAACTATTTTCCACATGAACACGGACCAAAAATACTTAACAAAATAGTAGCAAATAAAATCTAGTAATATGTTAAAAGGATAAATACAGCATGATCAGATAGAGTTTATCCTAGGCATATCAACATGATTTAATATTTTAAAATATTTCAATTTATATATTTCTCCAACTAATTAACAGAATAGAAAAAATAATATGAATATATTAACAGGTTCAGAAAAAGCATTTTGTAAAATTTAATAGCCAGTTTTGATTTTAAAAACCCTATAGCAATTGGACATAGGAGGAAACATTTTTTCCAACACAATGCATTTCTGGAAAACTTGCAGATAATATCATACTTAATATGCAAAAACTCATTCTTCCTGAAGAAGCTGAGGCTCCTCTTATTATCACTTCTACTTCTATCCAATATCGTATTGGAAATTGAAGCCACTGTAATAACTAAGTTTGGCCCATAAAACTATGAACATTAAGAAGGAGTAAAACTTTCTTTATTCAAAGATGATATTATGTACATAGAAAGCCTAAAGAAGCTACAAACAGAAGTACTAAGTTAGTAAGGGAATTTAGAAAGCTCACAGAAAGCAAGGTTAACAATAGCACAATGGGAAAATAAATTAATAATGCCATTTATAAAGCCATTAAAAACACAAAACACTTAGGGAGCAGTTTGACAAGCCGTACCTCCACGCAAACACTCATGAGATGAATTAGAGAAGACCTAAACAAGTGAAGCAATGTATCAGGCGCCAGGATTGGAAGACATAATATTAAGAGGTCAGTTCTCCTCATATTGATCTATAAATTCACTGCAATCAAAATAAGTCTTCCGGAAGGCATTTTTTCAGAAATTCATTTGCTTTTTCCACAACTTATAGGAATCTACAAAGGACCTAGAATAGTCAAAACAATTAAGAAAAAGAAGAACCATGTTGGAGGACTTACATTATCTGATAACAAGTCCTACTGTGAAGCAGGAACGAGCAAAGACTTGCCCACGGGTGGATGCTTGTTTTGTATGTAAAGTTTTAGTGGAACATAGCCACAGACATGCATTTGCCTAATAGGTGTGGCTGCTCTCATTCTACAACAGAGCTGAATAATTTTAAGAGAGACCTTATGGCCTGCAGACTTAAATACTTACTATTTTCCTCCTTAAGAAAACGTTTATCAATCTGTGATCTAAAGCTACAGCAATGAAGATGACATCATCAGGAGGGACTAGAATGCAACAGTAAGCCCGCACCTGACATATTTTTATTAATTTTTGACAAGGGCACCACAGCAATACAATGGAAAAGGGTTGATTGTTTCAACAAATAATGTTGGAAAACTGGTTACCCATAAAAAAGAACCTTGATTCCCTATCTCAATCCATAGGAAAAAAATTAATTTATGTTGGATCACAGACCTAACGACTAAGCAACACAAAAAGCAACAAAAGCAAAAACTAACAAACACAAAAGCAACAACTGTAAAGCTCCCTGGAGGAAACACAGGAGAGTACCTTTGTGAGCTCAGGGTAGTTAGAAAGATTCGCTGAATAAAACACACAAAGCATTGATTGGCTAATAAAACATGGATAAGTTAAACTCTATAAAAACATACTACTTCCACTCACGAAAAAGTTGTTAAGCCCAAACTAAGTCATATGCTAAAAAATAACTAACCAGACTCTTCAAAGTTTCAAGGTCATGAAAGACAAGGAAAGCCCACACAGCCTTTAGAGTCTAGGAGGCATGACAACTGAATGGAATATGGTATCCTGGACTGGATTCTGGACCAGATAAAAGGACATTAGAGAGAACACGGGGGAAATCTGAATAAAGTGTGTAGGTTACTTAATACTATTGTACCAATGTTAGTTTCTTAGTTTTGAAAATACTATGTAAGATATCAGCAATGGAGAAAGCAAGGTGAAGGGTATTTGGGAACTCTGTATTATCTCTGCTACTCCTCTGTAAATCTAAAATTATTTTGAAATGAAACTACTGAGGGGAGAAAATGGTTGTTATGAAAATGAATATGTAAGCCACAGACAGGAGAATATATGTACTGGTTTGTCACCAGGGCCTATGCCCAGAATATGTACGTAACTGCTACAACTCAATAACAAAATGACAAACAACCCAATTAAACATGAACAAAAGACTGAAACAGACACTTTATAAAAGAAGATATGCCAATTGGTCAATAAGCGTGAGTATTAAAAATTGCTCAACAGCAGTCGTCAGCAGGGAAAATGCACATGAAGACCACAGTGGGCCACCACCACACCCCCGCTAGCATGGCTAAATTTATGAACACCAGGACCAACAGCTGGCGAGGACGCGGAGCAAACCTAATTTTCATCCACTGCTGGTGGGAGCGTGAAATGAAGTGACCGCTTGGAAGACTGCTTGGGCAGTTCCTCACAGAGTTAAACATATGTGTCTACACCAACACCCACTTAGCCCACTTCATACTGGATACTCATACAAGAGAAATGGAAATACGTACACAGAGAGGCGAACAAAGATGTTAAAATACTGTTTTAAGATAAAAACTGTTTTAATACTAGCTATCAAATAAAACCTGACTTTTTTGTTAGTAAATGCTTACTCTCTCATAGGCGCTATGCTAAGAGCTTTAAAGATATAAACGTATTTAACCCTCACAAAACCCCTATGTGGCTACAAATGCTGCCTGTTAATTCATTTATTGCACAAATATTTAAGAACGTGTAGGGTGCCCAGTAAGGGTCTTGGCGCTGCAGCCCTAACCTGCATGTTCTCCCTGTTCTCATAGAGCCTGCACTCTAGATGGGAAGACATGTGATAAAAACACTAACACAGCATTAACGTGGGTGACAAATCATCCCCATTATACTCGCACAGGTGAGGTTTGGGAGGTGGAGGCTGGGATTTGAAGCAAGTTTCTTTGATCCCAAGATGCAGAACCCTTGGCCACTACACTACAGCGCCAGAGAGAATACCGTACTCCGCGCTTCTCAAGACAGCGCCCTCTTTTCAAGGAGTTGTCACTTTAGCCAGTAGATGAACATTAAAACAAAATCATTTTTAATTAAGTGTATAATAAAGAGAATAAACTGTCCAGGTCTCTAAAGAGAAAATAAGACTGGATTTGTTTCCCACAAGGAAGAGGAAGAGGCAATTACACAGCGACCTGAAGGGTGCAGTTGGTAGATAAAAGAATAATAGAAGCGCACAGCATCTTGCCCTGACAACTGATTCAGCACAGAGGAGGCCAAGTTATTCTCCCTCTCCATTCTTAATGAGTTTCACTCATCATATTGATGGGCATCTGTGTTCATGACCCCAGAATCATCACGCTTCTGCTAACATTATAAAAATAAGGCATGAAATCTGTAAACCACCGTTGTATAAGTAAAGTAGAATTACTTTGCCGAAACAACCTAATTCCTTCTTGGCTATTGTCTCTTTGAGGAGGCTTTGCGCTGCTTAACTAAACCAGCACTGCTTAACTCCATTACTGATAGCTATATAAATAAATGAGGCAACACTACATAAATGAAGTACTATATCTCGCGTTTCATTCACTTTGCATTAATCTCGAAATAACAGACAAAAACATGGCATGGACAATCGCTCTCTGATTAAAGGACCCTAACAACCAATTGGATGTCAGATAGACACAAAGCACGTATTAAATATGATTATCTAAGTGCACATCAATGATTTTCATCTATCTCAATGTCTCGCAAGGTGAAATAGCTTTCCGCTAGTGTTCCCATCATACCTTTGCATTGTGAGCAGTACAGGCCTGCAATACCGACCCGCGTGTACAACCCTGAGCATCACACTCGGTTTCATTACTTTGAAATTTGGGCGTATGCTGTACCTTTTACGGGAAAGCCTTTATCCCATTTTTTTTTTTTATGTGAGGAAAACCAGTTCGGGCATCTCATTCTCTGAAAAGTTTTCCTGGACATCCGCAGAGGGAGTTCATCAATCTTTCTTTAAAATCAGCATTATCTTACACATAAGTAAGTCTTTGTGAATTTCCATTAGTTAAGCCTGGATTTCTACTACGGCCTTGAGGACGACGGCTGGGTTCTTTAATTTGCGTATCTACCAGTGTAACCCAACATTGTGCCTGGCACTTAGGCTTCACACACAAACACACATGCGCGCACGATGGAAAGAAGGCAGGAATGAAAAAAAATCATTTGCCACAATGATTTGAATATCCCCAAGGTTTTGCATCTTTTAGTGTACATCTCCGGTCTTCCTAAGGGTATGTCTGTAATGGTTAATGGCTCAGAACTATATCCCATCTACATCACAACAGTCAAGCTAACTTTAATCAGGTTAGGGTAAGAATCACGCTGCTACCAGCATTCTGACTGTGCGCGCACAGATATTTTCCCACACCGCAGTTAGTTTTATCGTAAAACGAAAGGGCTTGTCTACGATGACTGAAAAGAGGTAACCTCACATACATACTCACTATAGGAGTTCCACTCATTAATAAATTTAGTCTGATGGCAGAGGAGACTACACTTTTCTACATTAAAACCAATGAGATAGGGATGTTAAAAAGACAGATCTAGAAAATCACATCTAGAAAATCTTCCTCATTTCTAGTATACATTGTATTTTATTTTACACCCAAAGAACATCCTTTTGGACTGTGGAATATGAAGTCTTTGGAAAAACACTTTTAAAATGTGGAGGAGTTTACCAGTTTTGAACAACATACTTTCAACATCCAGTTATGTATTACATAAGCTATTCTTACTAAGTTGATAACTAAAACAAGAGAACACGAAAAACTCTCTCATCACTTAAAATGAAAAGCAGTAGATTCAAACAGAGCCAACGAACATAGAATAATAACATTTGAGAGTAAAAATATACCCCAAAACTCTGTTAGCATGTTTATTACATATTTGTTATTTTGAAAAGTTGACAGTTATCATTAGCAAACCAAACAAATTAAATTTCGAACAGGATTTTATAGCAACATATTAAGGTTTAGATAAATCTCTATTACTCTCACCTATTAATGTAACACATACCCATATATCTCGACTAAAGCTGACCACCAATAGAAAGAAAATCACACACAACGGAAGTGCTAACTACAGTGAAGCTGGGGATGACCTGGAATATTGCAGCAGTGCCCTCGTATCCATGCTTTTGCTTTTCACAGTTTCAGTTACCCACAGTCAATAGCAGTTTGGAAATCTTCAATGCAAAATTCCAGAAATAAAGAGTTCATAAGTTTTAAGTTGTTCACCGGCCATACTGAGTAGTGGGATACAATCTCATGCCATCACTCACTATGCTCCATTCCCCCTGGGGCCTGAAGTAACCCTTTGTCCAATGTGTTCACGCTGTGTTTGGTCCCTACCCCTTAGTCACTTAGCAGCTTCCTAGGTTATCAGGTTGACTGTGGTGGTATCACAGTGCTTGTGTTCAAATAACTCTACTTTACTTCATAATGGCCCGAAAGTGAAAGAGTGGTGATGCTGACAATTTGGATATGCCACAGAGAAGCAAAAAAATTACATGTGAGTGTAGGAAAAAACACAGTACATATATAGAGTTCTGTAGTATCCATGGTTTCAGGAATTCACCGGGGCTCTTGAAACATATACCTTGTGGATAAAGGTGGTGACCGCTGTCCTAACATTTGGCATCCTCATCATTGGACTGCTTTTTCAAAGACAATTTCATTTGAAATGTCAGGCATTTAGGTTACATTTCACTTGAAGCAAGAAAGCAAACGTTTTTCATATAGTTATGTTCCTTCCATGCCAAAAATATTAGCCAAGCGTGATTTCATTCCAGAGCTGCATGATCGTGGCTCCAGACAGCAGCAATGTATTCATCACCCAACACTTTCGCTTAAACGGTTGCAAAATGTGTTTGCGGATTATCTGACCAGAGTTTCGGATACTCATCCCAAGGGTGGCGTCCTTTCATCCCTCACCACGAACTTAAACGCAACCCCCTGAAAGGCCAACCCTACTCTGAAATAGTGCCTTCACCCCTATGCTACTCTTTCATCATCCATTTGTTTATTTCCTGCACAGAATAATGTGCAATATTCTTATTTGCATCGTTATTTGATTATCGTTTGCCTCCTATACTAGAAGAAACATGCTAAGGTGGAAGATCTGGTCTGTCTTGCTCATCTTTTTATCTCCTAATTATCAAACACATGGAAGAGTGTCTGCTCTGGAGCAAATGCTGAAAGAGGATTTGTCGTATAAATAAATGAAAACAAGAGAAAATAAATCCTCTTACCGTCTCTTTATCACTAAGGTACATACATGTATTTGTAACAGCGTCATTCTTACAAGGTGGACTGCCTGACAGTGGTCCCCAGAGTGCACACAAAATGACATGGACTACATATAAAACATATATGCAGTGGGCCCACAGTCACAGTAGAATTATGGCCTTCGGAAAACTCTGTAATGAGGTCTCCGGATGCCTCAGTCAAGATTGATGCCCATACACCACTCCATATTCCAGTCATCTGAAACCTTAGCTTGAATTTTGAGTCCCACCATTCTCCTTCTTCTATGATATGTGTGAGTTTAAGAGATTGCTTACTCTTTCTAACCCCTAGTTTCTTCCCTTTAAATATATCTTAGTCTCAGGATTGTTAATGACTTTTAAATAAGACAATCTATGTTAACCCAAGGCCTTATCAGAGCAAGGGCGCATCAAGGAATAGCTGTAATTCCTGTATCACTTAGGGGGAAGGAGACACATAAACGTAAGCATCACAGTATCATTCGTCCACAGTTGTCAATGCTGTCATATGCAATAGTATTCGATCCATTTAGATCGGTTAATTTCAACTGCTACTGAAATCACCTGAAATACAGCTTCGATAGACAAGAAAAAGGACCACGTTAAACAAAATAACCTGTCTCTAAAGTTAAGCCCTCCTTTGGCTGACATTTTTTTCCATTAATTATATCCCTCTAATCTATTCCACATTAAAATCTTCAAGATTTCTCTGAAATTGTATTTAACATTTGACTAAATGTGAGTAGGAAGGAAATTGAAATGCAAAATAAAAATCAAAAGTAAAAGAAACTTTTGTTTTCAGCAATATGGGTCTATTATTGCAAAATATGTTCCATTTACCCAGGAGGCAATTTGCAAAACAGATCTTTTTAATAGGGAAAATGAATGAGTATATTATTGCATACAAGTATAGCTGTGAGAAACTCAATTTTACTAGATTTTTCTGTTTTTATTATTTTCTAAGCACTTTAATTAGCTAAACAAAATATTTAAGCTGTGGCATGCTTCACATATCCCATTAATTTCACACTGGATTTAAGTTCTTTTAAATGTTACTGATTTTTAATTACCATGCAAATGTATTAACTAAGTTTCTTAGAGCTAAAGGTTAGAAGCACATGCAAAAGAACTGATAATGGAATTTGTCTTTTTCCTGTTAGTAACAAAAATAATTTATGAATTCCTACTTTGTGGCTAGGACCCTTTAAGATTATTTCCAATATGCAAAAAAAATGCAATTCTCAAATAGCTTCATGAGGAACCAAAAACATATTCATTTTACAGGTAAGAAAACATATTCCATTTCAGTTTATAGAATAACTAACGGGTATCAAAAACAAACATTGTAACTGAAGAACAAAAGATCAGGCAGCATTTGCACCAGGGAGGTGCGAGGAAGTCAGGCTGGGCATGCAAACGTTGGCCCGATTCCTGGGTAGCTTTTCCACCTGCTTCTTATGGAGGTTTGTAAAACCTCCATAAAGCGGTTTTCGAAAACGAGCACAGACTTTGGACTGTCACTGAGACTTCATGTTTCCAACCTAGCGTTTACTAATGCAGAGGTGATGTGTACTGGATGTTAACCCTCAGTCTCGCTTTCCTTTTCCGCAAAATAATATTAGCCTAACCTGCATATACTAGGACTGAGATAAGTTAAGGTTCTTTTATCATTGTTGACTGATCTCAACTCCTTTGCCATATACGCTGCCCAATATTTTAGCTAGTATTTACAGTTTAACACAGTTTAATATTTAGTATAGTTTAATGTTTATTCAGTGTGAAGTGTCAAGGGCTTTATGTAGATTCTTTCATTTAATCTTTCCAACGACCCCACGTAAGGTAAATAGCATTATTGTCCCTGCTTTGCAGGTGAAGAAATTGTATGAATCGGAGACGGCTTCACAGTGGGTGAGGCACAGCCTGACTTCTACACTCCTCTTCTTCACCACTATGGATACCGTGATTTCTGCGTAAAGACACACACACAATTTCATCACGGTCACCAGAAGTAATCACTCCTGTGTCCAAATTATGGAAAAGAAAGGTAAAGATAAGAAAGGCAATGAAACCTGCCCAAATGTGTCTTATGAGGGACCAAACTTGAACTCAGCTGCTTTATGTCCTCAAGAACAGTGCTATTTCTGATATGCCACACTCTTCTAATAAATGTGATGCAGCGTTTGCAAAGAAAGAGAAGACCCAATTTTTGCCTTTGAAGATGATTTCAAGCCAAGGGGTTTTACTCTTGTAAGTACCACTGTCTAGCACATTTCACCAAATATTCTTACTGAGAAATTGCAAATTTCCTATGTCCAAATATTGGTTTGCTCAATCAATGTTCAAACAACCAGAACAAAAGGCACACCAGATTGCTATCAACAGCCTACGTAACAAAGGCAACAGTAGAGATGAAGCTCTGACTCCAGGAACTAAAAAACGCTGCCACTCACATCTGCAAGGTCCTAGTCCTTGAGATGGCGCTACTTTTGTTTTTAGGGAGAATTTATACTTGAGAGAGCACCTCACCTCATCTGACCTCTTTCATGTCTGTAAACAGCATCAGTTTTGCTTGGCCCTCTTCTGCTCTGGGACTGAATTTTGATTCAGGACAGAGACTGGCCTGATGAGAGATATTACAATACATGAAACATTCATTAGATGTTTGCATTCAAACTTTTCACCAAGACAGCTGTGATGGAGGTGAAGTAGGACAAGATGAATAATATTAGGTGCATGTGGTTATTAATAGGGTGTCATTGAGAGGGATGAAAGCTCTCCCCTTACGTCTCTCCTGGGGTTAGGCCACTGGCCCTAAGAAAAGATCTCACGTCATTCTGGGAGAAGTAATATGGTCATCCCTGCCAAAGGCAACACGGCAGACTCTAGCCTGATGGGATCGAGAATGCCGGATCTCTAGGGCTGCGATTAACTCAGATTTGAGTTTCTCTCTGACAGTAAGTTTCTGTAACTGACAAAGGGTGTGGTCACTACAAAAAGGGATGTGGGTTCGATTTAACAGGGTTAATTTTCATCTTGACTTGTGAGTACGGTGGGTAACTACTGTTTTTCTCGGGGACTTCGACTGAAGTCCGTTGGGGTAAATATGGTTACTGATACACATTTTTATATCTGTGCTGCCCGTCCTCATCATGGCAGGGAAGAAAACTCGGAGGGAGAACTGATGTAGAGTCCCTCTCCAGATACTTGGCATAAGTCCGCTGGGCACTGTGGCAATTATAGTGACCCAGAGACCGTATCACTCTGTATACGCAGGCTGCACAAAATGGGTCATAGCAGGTCACAGAATCGTGCCTTACTGTGGCAAGGTTCTGTTTAAAGGGCTGAGTCTAATGACCAGCATCTGCCTAAATTTGGGGGAGAAGGAAGTGTGACTGAAATAACTCACAGATGACAAAACAAAACCGAAAATTTGTTCATGAGAAAACACTCAGGTAAATTTGAAGAAAAGAACTTCAGCCAACCTTTCTACACCATGTGGGAAAAGATTATTTTCTCAGTATTACATACAAAATAAAAAGTTTGAGTAAAAAAATACCTTTGAAAAAACAGTTCCTAATCTAGAAAAAGTCCAGTGATCTACACAATAAATGGTAAGAGAAACAGAGACCAAGCTCGAATCCATGTCTGGAAAGAGGTCTCATACAGACATCTGCAGTCGTGGGTGTTACAATCCCGTTGCCACAACTTATGTGATAAACATGCAGTCAGAATTGAATTCTAATATTTTTAATGGTCATTTAAAACCCTCTGGGATTCCCTGACTTTTGTCATAGTTCTAGTGAAAAAGTACATTTGATTGTGAAAACTGGAAACATACCTGTCACTGTCTATAGCTCCACCCTAAAGCAGTATTTCATAGGTGATGCTACCAGACTGTAAAATTATTCTTGGTTATCGAGAGCCTACCATTTATAAACACTGTATCCCGCAGAAGCCAAAGATTTCCCAAAGTTGCTCTAAATGTGACCCACATAATGGAGAGATGTTCTGATTCATGCAGGATGACAACAAAGAGACAATGATAACGTCACTGGCTATTTTGAGGAGACATCTTAAAGCATCCACATTATTTTCAAATGTAAAAAAACAAGACACATGACAAACTACAATTTATAAACTGAAATCAGAATTCTTTGTATTATACCCATAACACAAGCTATTGACCTAAACTCCAGTATCAAATTTTAGTTCAAAGTGGAATTCATTAACTTTTGAAATAAACCGTGGCGAAAGGCAGTAGAGGTGGTTCCTTAGGCACCAGCCTAACAACTACCTTTGAGTTTTATAAGGTTAATAAAGAACAGTAGGCAGCTTCAGGGCCGAACTTATGAAGCGGTAATGAACATGTTCAGATGGCCATTTCAGACTCTGTAAAGAAAGGTTAAGTTTGGATGTCACGATTTTGAAAACTGCTCTGCCCTGCAGCACTTTCTAGAAGAGAGATGAACAGGTAGGTCAGAGGTTCCCTCCTGGAGACCGTGAGCCACAGAAGAACTGATTACACTGTGAAAAGAGACCAGAAATTGATCCACACTCACCTAGACTCACAGAGTGCACTTACTCACAAGGTGCTCATTTCAATTACCTTGCAATTCAAAACGTGCTTTCCTTGGAAGTGCATTGCTTATGTTTGGCCTAAGCTAGGACACCTCCCTTGTTTGAACAGGAATGGGCTTTCCAGAAACTCCCCCACGAATTTATGCATGTAACTTTCTAAAGCTCTGCTTTCTGACAATCACCTACCGCAAAAAGTGGCCGCCTCGTCTCTGCTGATGAAGGGATATCAAAGAAACCCCACACTGAAATCTTTAGTTTTTACCAAATATCAACACGACAATGTTTTGATATTAGGAACGTTCACTATTTTTAAAGAATCTTGTTACATGTAAGTCTCATCAAAGACTGAGGCGTTAATTAAATGAAACATACAGACTATCAATAGATGACTCATAATTTCTAAAGGAAATGCAGATTAAAAGAACAGGACTGAATTCAGAAAAATCTCAGTGACATTTTTATGGGAAACTAAAAAAAAAATCCCGATGTGATAAGACAACAACAAAAAAAGATTTAAAATGCACGAAGGTAAGAAAAGATAAAAATTTGCAAGTCATTCTACGGTTTAAGTTTTTTAAATCCCTGTATTTTATCACAGAAAGTCTAAGAAATCTTTCCAACAAGTAAAGCAAGGTCAAAGTGGAATAAAAAATACATTTGATGTTTTACGCGGTGTGATCATATTTTTTATGGTTCCCTTTTCCAATGTTGGTGTTCCCTTTTTAGTCGATGTTGATAGCAGACTTTGCATTAAGAGTGAGCATATAATGGGCCATTCCTAGTAGTGTTTAGGACAATTTACTGCCAAGTGAAATGTAAGGACATTAAAGTTAAGAGGAAAAAGTTCCCAGGAACTTTCAAATATGATCGTGTAACCACGCCTCCCATCTGGCCATGAGATGTACAATTAGGAAGTATTTCTGAGCTGCCTCTCGCAGTAGGCAGGCAGGAATGGCTTATAAAAGCTGGACGTCGGAGTACCGTCTTGTGTTACCTATCACTCTGAATACTTACCTGATACTCAGCTCTTTCACCAAAAAATAGAGAGATTCATAGGTGAACTGTAACATGTCTTTTTGCTTTGCTAATTTTTCTCTGTATGCTTTAGTTTATCAATGAGCAAATCTTTACAAAACTATGTAGTTACTAAATGAAAGGATGCTTTTACTCATATTAGTCTGTTTAAATTCTTGGTATTCAGTTACCAGCCTCTCACTATTTCATCGGGTTCCTTAGTTCTTTGAGAACAGTGCCTCTTTTGACATACTGTGATAGTAACATTCATGTGTATCCAAGCTGACTTTCAATAAATGTGTTCTCTGCACAGGAAGTATATGAAAAAATAAGTAAATTATCATATTTAATCTTCAATCAAATTCAGGGGGAGATTCACTTCATTATACAGATGAGAAAATAGAGGCTTAGAAATGAACTTGCTTAAGTTCACAAGTGCTTGAGATGTTGGTGTCGTCTGTCCGTGCCCAGACCCTGCACACCTCAACCAGCCCGCGAGAATGCACACACCCCATGACAGTCGGTGCGCCGCCTCGTGCCAGGGAGAAGCTCCATTGTTTGCTATGGCCTCTGGGACCACGAGAAGGCATGTTTGCCTTTGTGAAATGAACAAAAAAGGAGCATGGCTGAACTCCTCATCACAGCCTGCCGCATTAGACCTCAAAGATCAATAAAGCTTGCTGAACAGTCAATAGCTGCTATAATAGGCTGCCTCAGAAAACACATATAACAAATCTTATTTACTGGTTTTGGGGGATTGTCTGCAGGAAGTCTACTTTGGTTGGCTGTGACTAGGTCCATCTATGATTTATGATGCTTGATTTAATGTACCAACCCTTCAACTAGACAAATCTCACGGGGAAAGAAAAGCTGGAGGACCATTGGTTTTAGTGGTTTCCTGAGATTACCTGAGACATTAAAATGAAATGATGCTTAGCAAATCCAAGCTGCTCCTTTTGGATTAACTATGGGGTTTGTCAACTATTTAAAGGACCGTATGTGGTGCCTGCTGCAAATAACTTATTCGTAGTCACCAAAACCTCCATCACTTTTTTCATATCTTAAAAAATCTTTTCCTTGATTACAGGTCCACTAACCTGCTTCCTGAATTAGTAAGTAGAACACTGAATTTTTGTCTGTAAAATCAGGATTCTAGTTCAAATACTACTATTTAGTTAACCATATGACTAAGTATTAATAAGTCACTTAACATTTCTGGATTTTATTTTTGAAGAAGAGACAGTGAGAGAGGGAGGGAAGGAAGTAAATACACACTTGTTCCCAGAAATGGTGGGAGGAGCAAATGAAGTAAATTACCTGAAAATGCTTTGGAAAACCTCAAATGTGATAAAAAAAAATAATACTATGGGAATCATCATTGTTCAAAGTATTTATATTCAACCAGGAAATAGCGTGAATAGCACTATTACTATAATAAAGTTAAAAATAGTGGGTCATAATGCATGTTCAAAGCCCATTTCTAAAGCAAACTATGAAGGTTGAGATCTGAGCAATTTCTGATGTTACATGGATTCCTGTCTCGGTAAAGCAGGCACATCAAACCTTTAAGGTAGGAAGGGCCTGCATTCTGAACATCTGTATTTTATTTTAGCATTTTTCACAGTCTGAGAACGACCTTGGCAACTACTTCCAAACACATCAGCGAAGACTGAGTTGTCTTTCCAGCATTACTAAGCAAAAACAAGGCATTTTAGTTTCTTCCAACGTAGAAGGTACAACAGAGAAGCTATAAAGCCATGTTGCAGGGCGTCTGCGTTTTCCCAGGGGAGACCACACACTACTTCCAACAGGAAGGGTGCCATTTTCTGTATATGAGCCTTGGATTATTGTCTTGAAAGGAAAACTGTTGCTAGAATCATGTACATTTAATAGTCCCAGGTGTTATCATGCGCTTCAGATTAGACACATTTGAGTCAGCAAGAAAACTACCTCTGTAAAGAGCTAAGAGTAGTCGCTGTTTTGTTTTGCGTTTTAGCTTCTCAATAAAATTCTTCTCAGAAATATGAACAGATATTAGCAGGTAGAAATATTAGCAATATTAGCATCTGTCAACTTCAGAGCCTTCTCCTGCAGACAGGATACTATCCCTAAAGCTCTACAGAATTAGCAAAATGCTTATTATTCTGCAGTAACAATTGCAAAATATTCGGTTGGAAAGAAGCACATTTTCTGATAAAAAACAACTACTGTTTGTCAGCTCTTTTTTCTGGCCTAATAAGCAAGGCTGTCTTTTTTCCCCCCCTGGTTCTTTCCAGATTTGTTTCAAATTTAACAATTTAAAAATTTTTTTAAAAATCTGCTCTTTTTTTTTTTTAAGATAAAGATTTTCAGGATTTCAGAACTGGAAAGGATATATCAAGCCAGACCTTTCCCCGTTTCCACATACACAAAAGGGTAACAATGGCCCAGAAAGGGGAAAAAAAATCACTTGAGATCACACACTAGTGGGCAGGTCTCCTGAATCCAAGAATGCTCTTGGATTCCTTTCTATCACGCAGATTCTTTGACCATGACAATGACCATGTGCTCCTCAGGATATCATTACCCCCCGTTTCCTCTTATTTACTTGTTTTACTTCATTTTTATTGTCTATGCTATTACAGATGCCCCCATTCCCCCCCTTTGCCCACTTTCCCCAACTCCCTGGCCGTCACCACATGGTTGTCTGTGTCCGTGGGTCATGCATGTCTGTTCTTTGGCCAATCCCTTCACCTCCTTTCATCCAGTCCCCCTCCCTGTATTTCCCTCGATACTGTGTCCAGTCTCTAGCAACTGAAGTCACAAACGACTTGGAGTTCTTGTGATGTCATACAAAATTAAATATGTGTGAATGTATTGTTAAGAAATACTATTTATTGAGATTTATTATGTGCAAAGAACTTTATGAAGGCTTCTATGTATATTAAAGCATTAATTTTTAGAATTGTCTTTTGAGGCTGATACTGTTATTATTCTTAGCTAATAGATGAGAAAAGTGATGATTTAATAAAGTAAGTCATTTGGGCCACATTGCACTGCTAAGGCGAAGAGCCAAGATGCCATCCTCAGCTACCATATAACGCTACCAGCGTGTACGAAAACATCAAAGAAAAACGCACGTGCCCCACACATTTTCATAAGTAATCTTGTCTTTATCCATTTTACGAAGGAAAACTGCATTTCTACCAATTGGATAATTAATGACCAAATGGTCTAACCAAGCAAAAAAACCCCAAAAACGTTGTGTTTCATTCTGTTCTTTAAGTACTTTTCAACCAATTTCAAAGACATTTGGTATTAATGAAGGTGTTCCAGGATTGAGGTTAAAACCTGGCTTTATTTATCTGACAGACTAAATTGGTTCATTATTCATTCTGCTGCTCATCTTACGTCTGAGAGAGTATGGCACATGTATGAACTAAGTGACGACACTTATATACCGCATGTTACATGCAATCTGGTACTGCTGTTTAGCTCTGCTCTTTGGGTTAGTTTTTTAGTCTTAGCCACAATTCCACTGTACGAACTTCAGAAAAGAATAAAATCCGCCTAAGCATGTGAATATGGGGAGCAGTCTTTGAAAGGTTCTGTGCATCCACTGTCACCTCTACTGATAGGCTACCGGCCTGTTAAGAAAAAAAATCAGTTCTCTAATAGAGAAAAAAAAACCCCTAATAAAAGACATGAAAAAGCAAATCAGAGACAAGAAACAATGGCATATAAACATACATAGTTAGCTGGAAATAAAAATTATCCTGATTAATCAAGAAAACACCCAACTTTACCTAAGAGAGTATCCAAGGCAAAAAGAAGGAACCTTCCGAGGGAGACACCCGGGACTGGCCTGTGTGCGCGGTGGAACCTCATCCACTGGCGGTGTGGATGTCCATTAGCACTTCTTTTAAAGGAAGCATAGCTTGCTCACATGTTTCAATGTCTAAAGTGTACATCCTCTGGGTTCCAGCAATCTCACTCTAAGAATTTACGAGGAGGAAGTAATTTTACAAGTGCATCAAATAGGAACACGCGGGACTGTTGAATATACTTTAGCTCACAACAGTAAAAATCTCTCCCTGAAAAATAATAATGCCCTTCAACAGAGAACTGATATAACAGATATGGTGCCGCCATACAATATGCAGCCACTGGATACTATGTTGCAGAAGAATCTTAGCTGCATCAAAAGAGGCCCGCAAAATGTGAAGTGCAGAAATGGTATTATGAAATATGACACTTCTATTTCATGCGCATGCATGTGAATTCCCAAGAAGTCTGGAGGTTTGGTGATCATTTTGCTAACAATATCTATTTCTGGGTAATGGCATTAATAAAGACCTTCACTTTTCATTACTATATTACTGATTTTTCTACCAGGGGCAGCGATAAGTAATGATAACAATTCAGAGTTAAAAATTACAGAATTTTCAGACAGTTTTAAGACAGACAAATTTACAAAGCAAACGTAACAAACAGAAATTTGTTCAAGGTTTTATCCTCGGTGACAAATTCAGGACAAATCGGGAATTCCTAATTCCTGCTTTTGAAATAAATACTGACTATACTGACCTTTTCACATTAATTATAGAAAAAAAAATCTCTTAAAAATACACCACCATATTTTAGTACAAGGATTGCTTGCTTTCAAAAGAAATACAGCACTTAGTATTTTAAAACTTTATACACATAAATGAAATTAGGCCAGCTTTGTGTGTACAAACACACACACCCCTAGCCTAATTTTAACCTTAACTTTTATCAACTCAGTTGTTTATCTGGTAAAGTAGAAGAAAAGAGATTGGAAACATTTTGTTTAAGCCTCATATTTTTCCTAACCCTAAGGACTACAAATGTATTCAGAATGAAATCTCTTGGATTGACCTTGAAATACATCACAATTATTACCCCACACAAACGCCAATCACTTTACCGCGTGTGCTGAGATCGGTACCACCTCATTAAAATCACAAGAGATGAGGGGCTCACTCTTTCTTGGTTCTAGAAGTTTCTCATAAAATTTAATCAAAAGTGAATTTTGTTATTAATTCTCAGGATTACCATATAATTTTTACAGAGCAGATTTTTGTTTTCAGAATTGAATTCATTCCTCAGTGATGAGAGATGATTTATAACAACCAAGACAAAAGTAAATCATAATTATCAACTTATCCACAAACCCTAATGATAAAGAAACAGTGATAATTACTTTTTGAATTGAACTTTAAATGACTTAGACTACTTTTGCATATTACAGATATTATTTTTATGTTCTTCTTGTTTGGTTTTTGTCTGTTCCCCACAGTCATCTGGGAAGCTGGAATATGAATCATTAACAATAGCCTTGGGAGACTGTAATTGAAGCAGCTCCATTCAACCTCCCTTTACTTTCACTTGAGGAAACAACACAAAATAAATGCCCCAGAAGACAGAGGGGCCCAGACCCCAGTTTCACCACCTTCCGGCTGAGCAATAACGAGGGCTATACCGTCTTGGTTCTAACAGGTTCCAACCCACAGAAATCTCCTAGCCCTATTTACTAACCTGTAAAATGTGATGACACTTCTTATTTCATAGTTGTTGAGATTTAAATGTGAAATAATTGAAAAATTACTTTTCATTTCCTAGAAGTTTCTCAATAAATGGTAGTAATTTTTAGCAGTAGTGTTAATCATAATAAAATATAACCCAGTTATATGTAAAAGGTATACTGTAATATTTCAAATGCTGTTTTTCACTGACCTGTGTTATTTTAAATGTTTGTTTATAAACTACCAATGCTTAAAATAACAGAGAAAACCCACACGTACGTCAGTACTGTTGATTCTCTATCACATAAATGCAAAAGGAGAGTCCCTGGCTATGTACACATTCTTGCATAGCAAATCCTTGTTGCATATTCTTTAGCACACCCATTTATACTAATCAGACCCTTAGGAACCATGCAAAAAGGT
This sequence comes from Desmodus rotundus, assembly GCF_022682495.2. Taxonomy (NCBI): domain Eukaryota; kingdom Metazoa; phylum Chordata; class Mammalia; order Chiroptera; family Phyllostomidae; genus Desmodus; species Desmodus rotundus. The sequence continues at coordinate 147,671,607 of NC_071392.1, forward strand.
CTGCTACTTCTCAACTATTGGGAGAGTTTTACCAACTCATCAAGGGTAGAAACCACGTATGTCTCTCCCCATCTTCTCCGGATATCTCTGTCTTCATGTCTCTCTCTCTTTCTCTTTCAAGCCCAAAAGCATAAGCAGTGTTTGATTTGGCCAAGCTCACCCCTGCTATGACTGCGGTATGCACCGAAACAATTAAACTGGAAACCCAGAGCTCCGGATTGTGACCATTTTTACAGTGATGGCACAAACATTTAAGAGGGTTTTGGGTTTTTTTTTTTTTTTTTTGTCCAAACCTGGGAATTTCACCACAGGACCCATTTAGAACATTGCTTTTGACTAGAGCATCCCAAGTAAAGAAAATCTCCATCCATGCGGTCTAGCAGTGGTGATGAGCACAGTCAGCTTGGTAAAATAACAGGATAAAGTTATTTGAAAACGTGGTTTTCAAAGCTGGCTCATCAAATAGAAAGAGTTTTATGATCTCTTAAAAATGTGCAGTTCACCGTAACACCATAAAAGTCCTTGAGGAAAACATTGGCAGGAAAATCTCAGACATTCCACGCAGCAACATCCTCACAGACACATCCCCTAAAGCAAGGGACATAAAGGAAAGAATAAACAAATGGGACCTCATCAAAATAAAAAGCTTCTGCATGGCTAAAGAAAACAGCACCAAATTACAAAGAGTACCAACAGTATGGGAAAACATATTTGCCAACGATACCTCAGACAAGGGCCTGATCTCCAAAATATATAAAGAACTCACTCGACTCTACTCCAGGAAGACAAACAACCCAATTAAAAAATGGGCAAAGGACTTGAACAGACACTTCTCCAAGGAGGACATACAGAGGGCCCAGAGACATATGAAAAGATGCTCAGCATCACTAGCCATCAGAGAGATGCAAATTAAAACCACAATGAGGTATCATCTCACACCAGTCAGAATGGCCAACATAAACAAATCCACAAACAAATGTTGGAGAGGATGCGGAGAAAAGGGAACCCTTGTGCACTGTTGGTGGGAATGCAGACTGGTGAGGCCACTGTGGAAAACAATATGGAATTTCCTCAGAAAACTAAAAATGGAACTGCCCTTTGACCCAGTAATTCCGCTGCTGGGATTATACCCTAAGAACACTGAAACACCAATCCAAAAGAACCTATGCACCCCAATGTTCATAGCAGCACAATTTACAATAGCCAAGTACTGGAAGCAACCGAAGTGCCCATCAGCAAACGAGTGGATCCAAAAACTATGGTATATTTACACAATGGAATTCTACGCAGCAGAGAGAAAGAAGGAGCTTATACCCTTTGCAACAGCATGGATGAAACTGGAGAGCATTATGCTAAGTGAAATAAGCCAGGAAGTGAGGGACAAGTACCATATGATCTCACCTTTAACTGGAACATAAGCAATAGAAGAAAAAAGCAAACAAAATATAACCAGAGACATTGAAGTTAAGAACAATCTAACAATAGCCAGGGCGGGGGTGGGGGGTGGGGGCGGGGATAGTGGGAAGAGGGTATTACAGGAACTACTATAAAGGACACATGGACAAAACCAAGGGGGAGGGTGGAGAGGGGGGAGGGAGGTGGGTTCACCTGGGGTGGGGTAGAGGGATGGGGAGAAAAGGCATACAACTGTAATTGCATAACAATAAAAAAAAAAAAAAAAAGGAAAAAAAAAATGTGCAGTTCAGATATTAAAATAATAGTTGATCTTTCCAAATAATCAGATAATAATAAAATTGTCAGAAAATAGTAGTTCACGGCATTAAAAAGGGCAATGGCAAATTTATTTTATTCAGATTTCTTATAGACAGAATTTGGCCCCCAAAATCCAAAGTCTAAAATAAAGCATCCCCCAAATTTGAAAGAAATGAGAAGAACTCTTTGTTTTTCATGGGGTCTGTAATTCTATACAGGTCTTTCACCTGTAAATTTGGCAAGTACCTAAAATATTGTGATTTTTAAAATAATAAAATTCATTAACATCATCTTTTAATGACATTTGTTGAAAACAACTGGTTTGTCACACAGGCATGCTGATGTGATTATGAAGCAGGAAGATTTAATAATTAACTTAAAACATATTCTCCCTTGTGGAAGGGATAAAGAGCACACTCTCGAAAACACTGTTTTTTCTATGCTGACGCTTTAGAAGTTGCAAGGTAAGAATAAATGGGACTGTATTAATAGAAAACAACAATCGCCTTTGAATTATCCATATTATCAGCCCTACTATTCAATATTTCCCATTAGCAGAATAAAACAGCCTTCAATTTTCCATTATTATTCGTTATATTCTTATTTTCTTGGGAAATGCAAAAGCCTAAGCCAGTGGCAGGGCTTTTGAACATGCAGGCTCCTGATGTCCAGCCAGACCTGCTCACTCAGACGCTGGGCACGGCCCCGAAAACACGAATATCATCACTGGACTTCAACCATTCCACGGCCCAGCCCAGCGAAGTCTGAGAACCACGGTGAGAACTTTGTTCTCAATCTTTTACGTTGACTCCTCTGCCTGAGGGACACACCACCCTCCTCTCCCACCAGCTGAAATACTCTTCTCCTCAGCAGACCTCACCTCACTTTACAGGCAATGAAGCTTCATCCTTCTCGACTGCGGAGAGGGCCTGAGCCCCTGGGTAAGAACGATTGCCTGTGCACCCACAACACTGCCTCAGGGCTGGTCAAGTGAGCACGTGAGAAGTGCTCGCTGGTAGCCTGATATGCTGCGGTCCTTCCACTACTCCTCCAACCAACCCACTTGGCCCACGTTTGCTGCGCATCTCCTAACTGTCAGGCACTGTGCCAGGCACTGGGGAAGCCACAGACACTGAGCATGCTTTGGCACACCTCTGAATCTCGGGTCTTCCTTTATGGCCTGTTCATGTATCCCTTATCTGAGATACACACGGACTTAACTCAAAACCCTCATCAATTTCGTTGGTGGCATGGGGTTAAGAAGGCAGTTATTTCATCTTCAACTGCCCAAACAACTACTTCTAAGTTCAGACCTCTTGGAGGGTAGGCAGGCGGGCAGCAGGTGCCAAGTTCTAGAGCAAGGAAACTGTGACTTGGCAGTAAAAGCGCAGACAGAATTTCAACAAAGTGAGCATCAGCAAGAGCCCATGGGCTAAAGACACCCCAATAATTTCCCATATAAACAGGAACAGGATAGTATACACCCATTTGTCTCCTTGTTTAATAAAATATATTTGCAAATACAATGCACAACAGGAAGCAACATATAAACCTGGTGTTTGAATCTTTTAAAAACTCAAAAGCATCTATTTCCATATTTCAAAGTATTTTTATGTCATCCAAAAATATTAATTGATTTTGGGAAAACTGCTAAGATTAGGACAGAAACAGAGTAAAGAGCAGCTGTGTGAATGTGAGTCAAATTGATACATAAAATTTTTTAATTCTATTTGTGCACTTTTTAAATCCAGTTTTCTACTGTGCACATAATTTGTATATTGTAGTTAATGGTGCATAAGTAAAAGTTAATGTGTTTGTTTTCAAATAATCTGTAGCTAGATTACAGTTAATAACCTATTAACTGTATTTTAAAAACCATTTTTGAAAAGAATACACTATGAATAAAAAGGAAAATACCAATATACTTACATGTCTGTGTATGTTTGCAAGATCATGGAAAAGGCATGAAAAAATACCCACCAGTTTTCATTGGTGTGTACAGGTTTGTGTTTTGTTTTTTTTTTTTTTTAAGGAAAGCATAAAACTGTAAAATACTCATGGTCCATTAAGTAAATACAGACTATAAAATTTTCTCTACAAAATAAAAGAATAATTTCAATGTGTAAAAATATAAATAAGGAAATGGACAAGAACTAGAAAGCAATATTGGAAAATTAAAACACAGTTTCAATGAAGTGATTGCATGTGGACAATTTTGGACTTTGAGGCCTGTTGGCATTTTGAATTTGGTTTTTCACCATGTATCACCAAACATAAACGGGACTGGCAATTAAACACAAAATCTATTGCTCAATGGGAAAAGCTTCTCCTCCTCTATATTTTTTGGGGGACAAAAAGCACACTATTCTTTATACCTGTGGTTCTCAACCGGGAACAATCCCCCCTCCAGAGCACACTGGGTGATCTCTGGAGCCAGTTCTGGCTTTCACAGCTGTGGGGGTGCCTCTGGCATCTTAGTAGGTAGGTGCCAGAGATGCTGTTAACGTCTGACAATATGCAAGACGGCCTCCACAACAGAGAATTACCTGTCCCCAAAGCCAACAGTGCCCAGGTTAAGAACCCTGCTATAGAAGGATCACAACAGGAGTACCCGCCCCTAAAATTAAGCCCCTCCCTGCCAAAGTTATAGAAAACACCTTTTCTGATTTACATTCTTAGAGGAACTCCCATGACAGGTGGAGGGGGGAGAACATTCCAGAAGAGCACTCGATGCACTTCTGAAGTACAAAACTTGAGATGCCTCCCCACCGCCTTCCCTTGCAGAGTAGACCTATAGTCAGGTCTTTATTTCAGGCCACATTCAAGCAAGGGCATCTTTCAGGAGGCCCACAAAGCAGCAGCAAAGAATTTGCCCTAGGAGTTAACTAAGAGAAACAGGTTTATAAACTGTCAAAATCAAGTGGCATAGTTGTTTCCAAACAGATGAACACATCTTCTGGAGACATCATCTTTATAATGAGCCTCCTATACACTAAGTGGCATGGAGGACAGAAAGATCTGGGAAGAAAGAAAAGCACAACGATCTTCATGAGAACTGTCTGCGGGAGTCGTTCTTCGGGAACCACACAAATGTGTTCTCAGTGGGAAAAAAGTTCAGTTGAAAACGAGTTCTTGCTGATAAAGGGGAGAAAAGGAAAGGGCGTGGCCTTTCCACACAGAGTCCTCCCACAGGCTGAAACCACTGGGGCGGCTGACAGTTCTTCAACATATCCCAGCCAACATTCAGTGACAATTATTGGCCTTAACGGTTACCTGACTGATTCTGCTGAAGCCAAACATACTTATTGAACAAGTTAAACAGCATCCATGCATAATGCGGGAAACTATGGCACAGGCAACACCCTTGACTCCTTGAGATCCCACATAAATCTTTATCGCTTGGTTTAATTATGCTCAACATAGCTAATATGAAATGTTTCTCCAGAATGGGGCCACATCTTATATTCGATACACAAGGAATAAGTATCTACTTGAAAAAATTACTTTAATGAAATTAAGAAATTTTTTCAAGGTGAAGAAGGTGAGGAGTAATAGTTACTTATGATTTAGTTTATCTGATCCAGAAGCAAACAGTTACAACAAAACAGGGTACTTACGGAATAAAAGTAATTTTTTTTAAAAACAAGACCTTGCTACATTTAAAGGGAAGTATAAGTTTGGAGCATCACATTGAAAAGCAATGGTTAAGTTTGAGGAATGTGAAGTCAGTAATTTGCTAACTGTGACCTTGAACAAGTCACTTAACCACTCTGGGCCTCAAGTCCCTCTTTTGTAAACAGGTTGATAGTGACCATCTCACTCTGTTTATAGGAGCATTAGATGAGCTCCTGAACATGATACCCACACGAGTTATGACTCAACAAGCACTCGCTGTAATTATTTTATTACATTAGCGTTACAATGATGGTGGGAAATGCTGGGCCCTGTACAAGAGGAGGAGGGGGGAAGAGGAGAAGGGGGAGCAGGACAAGAAGGAGAGAACATAAGACCTTGCTAAAACTGGGCAGGAGCACTATGCAAAATGCAGAGTCAGGCCTGCCTGTGGTCAGTGCGTGTCCACACAATCCTTCAGCACGCTTCCCACTTCCCGGATAACCTCCCCATTCTCCACAGTGCAAATTTTAACCTCCTCTAACCTCAACAGAGAGCGTCTCCCATGCCACGGAGAATACACAGGTCTTCCATCAGGCCGTCATTTGGACTGCTGACTATCACCCCACCCCACTCCCTGCTTTGTATTATTTGCAACCTATGCCCTTCTAAAGGACACTGTTCCTCCAAATGATACGACTCCTTCCTGCGTGCACCCTCTCCCCACTTCGCTTCAGATCCAAACTTTTCAAGTGCAGTTTAAACCACTAAAACTCTGCTTGCTACACTTACTAATGAGCTCCCGTTACCATTTCTGGGAGACAAGTCTCAGGACTTAATTTCAGGTGGTCACTGTAGCACCTCTCTGACAAGGACAGCAATCCTGAGATGTGCTAAATTAAAAGACAGCAGGCCGGAGAGGGATAGAAAGGGGCTGTTAGATGATTAAAAGCTGGGGGCCAGCTGACAAGACTGCTCACATTCCTGGATGTACACTGGAGCTTCGGGTCAACACCCAAGTGGCCACGAGCCGGCCACACAGTGGGCCCCTGCAGCCCACTCGCGCGTGGACTTCAGGACTGTTGCCTGCAACCAACCCAAAAGCAGTGACCATTTCTTCCTTACAGACGGTGCTCCTGGCATAAAACTGCCCAGGCTTCACCTTATCTCAACCCCCACACCTTACGTGTAACCGATGTAAGTCCTTTCAAAACCACTCACATCTTTCTTCTCTAAAGCCTAATGCGTGAGACGCGCTCCTCAGCTCCAGGATGGCGGACACATTGCTTTTCCACTTAGTGCTGCTGCTGGTGGTTCAGGCTTCACGCCCCATGCCTGGTTCTTTACGGCCTAATACAAAAGGGCTTTCAGCTGTGCAAGTGAGGTTTTTTTTGGTTGGTTTGTTTTTTAATATGACACGGCTGACCATTTCTCTCTTTTTTAAACTCTCTGGTGTCTCAGCTCTGAAGACATTATCATCTGAAGGTTCTCCTAATAACTCTCTGACTTCTGCTTAGCCACTTATTAATCTCCTTAGCAGACTCCTTTTTAGGGTCCCACTACTTAAATTGCAGTGCTCTCAGAACTCCGCTTTCAGCTGTCTTCTCACTTTCCCTTTTTAATTGTATCCATTCATAGTTATAAGTAGTACCACTTACGTGCTGACGTGCCTAAGTTCATCTCTCTAGCCATGGCTACTTACTTAGCTCTAGACCTATAGTTTCCAATCACCTACTGGTTATCTCCCTTCGGGGTTTCCATACGTTCCGAAAAGTCAACATTTCGCAGATTGCCCACCCCTACCTTCTCAATTCGGCTGTTCTTTCTTTTCTATGCATCAATAAATGACACCGTGAGGAAGCTGGTATTCACCACGTCTTGTCACTTCTACGTTATGAACACCCTTATTCTATGTCCTCCCCTTGCCATCCCCGTGTTAGTTCATGAACCCTTCCTGGATTTTTGTGGTGGGTTTCCACTGCATCTCCCAACCTTAGGTCACATTCCACTTCAATCCACCCTCCGCACTTCAGACGCATCTTCCTGAAGTATGAATCTGTTCCTGCAGTTCTCCTGTGGGCATCCTTTCCTGGGTCTCCACAGCCTTGGGAACTAACATGAAACTCTTCAGCAAGCCACTAAAAATCGTCTTCAAAATCTGATCGCCACCTATGACCTCAGTATCAACTCTTACCACCTCCTCATGCCGACTCCCAACTCCAGCCATTTTAAATGATGTGAAAATCTGTAACCCCATTTGTTTGTCCTGTGTCGTCTTCTCCTACATGCCACCCTGCCGTGTGGAACACACACCACAGACCTGTAACTCCCACTTTCACTGACCCGATTTCTATGCAATACCTCAGTACTCCATACTCTCAATGTTCTCCGTACACCTCCTCTTTCAAAGCACGTGTGATCCCACACTGCCATTCTTTCTACATTTGTTGGTTTAAACAGTAAATGCTTTGACATTAGGACCGCGATTCGATGCTCTGCTTCTCCACGCAAAGGGGACAGCATTGAGTGAGTAACAACAAATGACTGCCACAGAAATAGACACTTCTCCCAATATTTGTGGCCTTCACCAGCAGTCAAACACCCAGCCAACCACTGCACGGTCAAAACCACGTGGGAGAGAGACAGTACACGTGTCTTTGCGCATTTCATGAACATAAATCAGGGGGACAGAATCTAGGAGTGAGCAAGTCACAGAGAAAGCCATAGGGGACACAGACCACTGGCTACCCCACTGGATGCTCAGGAAAAGTTTCAGGGGAAAGATAAGACTCACACTAAGTATAAGAACAGCAGAAGCCTGCAGCAGAACTAACAATAGCGAACTTCTCTATGCTAAGTTTCACGAGGTCAGGGAGTATGTTGGTGGTGTTCACTGCTCCGTTCTTAAGGCCAAGCACTTGGCTGGCTCACGGTAGCCACGAAATAAGTATTTCTGTTGAACTGAATTTTCAACTTTGCAGCTGGTTAAGCAAACATCTGGGTGTTTGTTTGTTTGTTTGTTTGTTTTTTTAGAGGCAGTACTTTCCTCCATTCACCATTCCATAAAAAGGTAATTTGTGTTCATATTTACTAGAGCTCTTTCCTCAAAAGTGAAATACTGCTTCACTCTTTGGATGGCAAATGTGTTGTTTCAAGACGGAGAAGAATCTGCTTCAAATGAAGTGAAAGCTATTTCAGTGCAGAATCCTCAGAGCCAATTTTGGATCTTAAAACGCACTTTTCATCAAGAATCTTAACAAAAAGATTCCTGCCAGTTTAACCAAGACATCTAAAAATATGCCATTCTAAAGCCAAGCTTTCTGCTCAGGAGCATTCTAATTGACATCACGTTCTTCCAAAGATGTTCCATTGAGCCAACCTGAGTCACATGACCGAGTCAGATGCCATTATCACCCTCCTGAGTAAGAACTCAGGACGGCACATCATTTAGTATTTCTGCCTTTTCCTTAGTCCGTGCTGATTTTCCAAGTTCTTCTACACTTTCTCTGTACCCACCAGAGTGATTACATAATAAACCAAACCAGAGACACATGTTACTTTGAGTTGGAAATCAACTTAGCATGTCCGCTCTCATTTCAAACATAAGGGGACCGAGACACAGTCATGCACATCACTGGCCCAACCTTGCTTAGGGTTGGAGTGGACACTGAGTCTCCCGAGTGACAGACAGCCTGGTGTTCAGTCTTCTACACAGGCCACATTCATGTAACCCGATGCCTTCCACATACATCATTATGTTAATTCTGTCACCTGAGACAGGTAAAATGGGACCACTGTTCCCCTTTACCAGGGGAGTCATTCCCTCAAGATGACCAAACAGCAGCAGCAGGGACAGCATCCCAGACTCCCGACTCAGTTCAGGCTTTTTCTAGCATTGTCATCTATCAGGATCACCACACTGATACAGGCCTTTTTCTTTTGGTACAAATGAATCAACAACAGTTTAAAGGGTCTGGTGCCGACCATTCCTCAAAGGAAGATTTGCCACAACAGAAGAAAGTTGCAATGACCAGAGGTTTCAGGCCACAAAGAATAATAAGGCAGAAACACGTGTGTTAACCAATTTTGAGGTTTCTCTTAAATAATCCATCAGCCTTTCTTTCGGAACTGAATCTAATCAACATATCCCAATCCTTTTAGATCTGTATATGAGGGCAAAATGCTACAAACGTCTTGCTGTATTTAGACACCAGTGACAGAATTTCCCATCTGTTGCTTCAAATCAAATAACCATATTTAAATAAAATAGCATACATCACAAAATTTTTCTTTGAAAGATTAATTTAAAGGCAAGAAGAGTGCTAGCTGAAATAAGTGTATTTGCCAAGTCTAAAAGTGCCCGCACAAGTCCACACGTGTTGGCACTAAGCTAAGAAAGGAATCTGGGTTTTAAACACTTGCTTCTAATCAGGAAGGCCGCGCTGCTGTCCTATTTACAACCTGCCATTTGTTTTTACACTTTCAACATCCCATGATCTTTCAGCAACAGTAAATAACTTTAAGAGATGACACCTCGCTTTCGCTGGGTCTATATTTTGACTAGCAAGTCTTGGCATTGTGTTCCATTCAGATACCTCTCCAAAATGCTGCATACAGGTAAAAAAAAAAAAAAAAATGAACAAAACTTAACAAGAAAAAAAAATCCTGTTCTTAACAATTTGGAATGTAATACATCTAAGTTCTTGGTTAATCTATTCAGCAACTTCTAATCATTCATCACTGTCTCTGGATTCTACATATTTCTTAATTTTTCTCTAAAGCCCATGTTAGTGACACTGTAAAGGGAGAGGTGGTTAAAATGAAATTGGGGAGGAGAAAGGAGCATAAATAAATCAAAATGCAAAAGAGAGGATTCTAATTCAATCACACTGGGGCACACTGAACCACACCTAACAACACAATTTAGCTTCAAGTATCTGGGATTTAGGAGGTACCAACATTAGGACATTTAAAAAAAAATTTATGGTAAAACTCAAAATATACACTGATGAAAAAAGTCTAGAATCCCACAAAGGTAGATATTTGTATATCTGAGAAATTAGTTTCCTAAAAAAGAAATATTCTCTACCCATATAAGATTTTCAAAATGTGTGGGAAATCTGAGGTTCCGAATCACCAAATATTGCCTTTAGTCTGTATCCTACGTGGTAAAAACTTACCCACCAATTAGAAAACAAGAATGTACAAGTCATGAAAACATTACTGAAATAGCTGAATATTGCCTCCCGAAGTCATTAGATGTTTCAGAATCTTTCGGACAGTGCATAGAGGAACAAGGCTGGTATTCTGAGCTTCCTCTTTATTTGCATTCTGGGAATACGAAAACATGTGTGATTGAGAGCAAATGCACTGCAGAGCGCTTGGGCTCGAGTTAGGAAGTGTCCTGTCCTTAGAGTCCTGATGGCTGGCTTAGATGTGTTTTGCATTAGACCTTCTGCACAACAACCTCTTCTTTAATAGTGCATTCCGTTTGTAGGCAGAACCAGGCCACAACAAAATCTTCTGAGGAATGTGCTTTGTGACATCAGAATTCAAAGTAACACTGTAATGTTACACTCAAATGTGGCCTTTCTAGGGAAACTTTTCCAAAGGGGAAAAGTTCAAAACACAAAGTAGAGAAGTCACAAGTAAGTGGGGGTATCTGGGACAGACACTTGTCTTTGTCTTGTATGTCTGCAGTGCCCCAGCATGGGCAGCAGGGGGCGCACCTGCATGAAGCTATCCCCCACAAGTGTTTCCCAGTTGGGAACACCGAGGATTTTTTTTTTTTTTTTTTTTTTAAAGCACTTGCCTCAAGTCCAGGGAGGTAGCCACTCAGGAGTGCTGCTATCCACAAATGATACAAGCGTAGGATAGAAGGTGAGTAACAGTGCAGAAATAATCAGAGAGGATACGTGAGTCTGAGCCTGGCTTTTGAAAACAAGGGTGGCCAATTTTTATTTTACTTTTCTGGTGGCAGGGGTGCTTAAAGGAGTTGGGTGGGGAGCTTGCCCTTAGGAGTATAAAGGACATCTCTGAAAGCAACAAGTGGACATGAGTACACCCTGGGAATTTATTCAGCCTCTTTTCAACAGTTCAGTTTGTAGGTAATATTCTCTTTTAAATGTTAAATCAAAACCTTCCTCTCTTCACCTGACTCCACCCCAAGCCCAGAATATCATTTGATGAACCCGATTTCCATCTGAACCTTAGGAAATGTGGCTTCTGCAGGGGGTCTCCTGCATGTGGCTGTGTTTGCATGTGAATGAGTGATGCATTTTACTTGCTGTAAGCCAAGTCCCAAGTGCTTGAACCAAGCTGGTAAAATCCCTAGGGACCAGAAAGAGCAGGCTCTGAAGCCACAAACACAGTGAGTTCCAAACCAAAATTCCCTGCCTTTGCCCCCACTTCGTACACATACTCACACACACTCCACCCCCACTGGCTGGCTCCATTCCCCTCCCTATCCCCGATGGAGGTCTGTGGACACACGGCCAGAAACCTCAGTACTCACCATATTAACTTCAGAAACCATATCGATGCTGGCAATGTCAATATTCATTCCCACAGCCACGGGAGGACCTGCAAACCAAGATGGCCAGCCACGTGATTTCTCAGAACTTCATTCATTCTTAGCAAGAGTTGCGCCCCGGGAATGGGACACTCTGTTCCAAGTCCCTCCCCACTGCTCACCCTCAAATTCTTCCAGTCCCTGCTCCTTTTTAAAAAGGGTGCAGGAGCTGCTCTAGGAAATGCTGCACTGAATATGCACACACGTGTCCTGATGGGTGAGGGATTCCAGCCCTGTCTACATATGCAGATGTCTCAGCAGGAGAACACACACAACTCACAAAAGCACAAGAATGTTCTAGCCCAAGGGAATTTTATATGTTGCGTTGAAACCTTCCTCCTCATTCACCCCCACAGCTTCTGTGTGCAGGTTTTTAACTCTCTGAGCTTCAGAAGACTCCAAAGCAAAATTAAGTGGGCATATCACGGTTTCCAAGGCTGCAGAGAGAGAGGTCCCTGGCCCTTCACCCCACTAAGCTCCAAGCCCCTCGATCCTCCCCTCCCCCCACTCCACTACCCCGTGCAATGAGGCTTCCAGGACTGGATAATATCCAGACACCAGCCACTTTAAACTGTGGTCAGAACTCTTCCAAAGTAGGCGGGCACAGGGGGTTAATGTCACTTTTCAATCGACAGCACATCTTGTCCTCAAAAATGTTCATGACAGCCTTCATTAAGCCAGGTTCTCCGGGTATACCATTAACTAAATTTAAGAGGTTTGTATCTGAACAAGGCAAAGACAGTGAAGCAATGGATTTATAACAGTGAAGCCGAAGGACAGTTATCACCAGTACCCACAAAGAGGGTCTCTGAATACCCACGGGAAGATCTAAGTGCGAGTAACAAATCGGCTTAAGTTTGGGTCAGTTTCTCAATACGGTAACACAGAGACACACTCGGTACAGCACATTCTCCCGGATGAGGGAGAGGGAAGAGACAGTGAACACAGAGCTCAAAGACAGCTTAGGCAATAGCTGGGCTGTGTCTGATTTTCCAAGGCAACCCAATTACCTCCAAAATCTGGTCTCAGACGAATGTCATAGCCTTTCAGGAGTCTATCCACCGTCTCTTTGACCAGTGACATATTACTAGGATCATTGACACTGAAGAGAGAAGAGACAATAAACAGGCATTAGCAAGGCAGCCGGCACCGCGTCTTCGGCATCTATGTGATCCTCACTACAGATCCCGGTTTACAGAGGTAGGCAGGCTGAGCCCTTCAAAGTGAGAAAGGAAAAAGAGGAAAGGTGGGCACACTTACCTCTGCGCACAGACAGCGGCGATGATCAAGGGAAAGGGCCAAATCCCAAAGTAGCCCTTTTTCCGGACTCTCCACATCCCTTTAGTTTTTGATGGGATTGAGGGTTTCACTGGAGAGAGGAGATCCAACTTAGTCTGCCCAGTGCAGTAATTCTAATGGGACGCGCATGCGCACGGCGTACCAAAACATCAAAGGGGCAGCAGCGGCTGCCTGGGACCTAGCAGATTTTCTCGCTAAGAAAAAAAAAATAAAAATAAAATTAAAGGGGAAAAGGGAAATACACATATGTGTATAATACATACATATTTGAACGCTATAAAAGAGTCGCCCCACAAGAGGACCCAGAGTGAAAATCTTTGTTGTCCTTTCCTTCAGACAAAAACAACCGGAGTGGCTGGTAAGTTTCGGTAGTTGCGGGAGGCGGTATTGCACCTCCCGGGCTTTGGCTGTGTGTGTGTGTGTGTGTGTGTGTGTGTGTGTGTCCTTTTAAATATGCAAAACCAGATTAGAAATTTAGGGGACAGCAGGTGTGGAGTGCGAGCGGAAGATGGTGCCTGGGAGACCACTCTGGTCTCAGCGAGCAGACGGGGAGAAGAGTTTGAACTTTATTTCCTTGGAGAATAGCATCCCCTGCCTGGGGTGAGCGGGGAGCTGGAGGTGGGGGGTGCGCCGTGGGGGGAGGGAGGGAATAAACCAATGGGCGGAGTGCTGAGCAATCCATTGGATTTGGGGCTCGGTGGAGAATAAAAAAGACACCCAAAATTATAAAGGAAGACAGAAAAAGAGAAGAGGAATAAAATGCTGCCTGGTCTTTTCTCGGAGTCGAGGAGCAAGCTTTTCTTCACTACTCACGAGCGATTTCTTTCTCCTGCTGCTCACCCTTTGCCCCCCAGTCCCCGAGAAGAAAACCTCGGGGTCCCGGTTTCTCGCCGTGTGACGTGCCTGACCCGCTAGTCCAGATTATTTATAGCAGAAGGAGGGGGTGGCGAGGGGAGCAGAGAGGCAACGCTGCCTCTCCAGGTTTCGGTCTGCTTCTGCAGTGGGAAATTAATAAGTAGGGAGGGTGGGGTTTGAAGAGGGGTGATGGGATGTGGAAGGAGTTGGGGGTGCACGAGGCCAGTGCCCTAACGAGAGTGCGAGGGGCGCAAGGGCTTGGGCGGCGGCAAGGTGCAGGGAGGGCAGGTGGTGGAGTGGAACGCGCCTGGCGGGCCCCCACGCCCTCTCAGGACACGCGCACGCGCGCACGTGCAGCCACACTCCCCAGCCCGCACCCGCCCCTCCTTACCTCGCGGGCGTGCGCTCGCCGCCCACTGCTGCTGCGGGCGGGGCTGGTGCCCCCTGGTTTTAGCCCCAGCCGGGAGGGACACACGGCTGTTCAGGGGCTGTGCCTCGGGGTTCCAAAAGCCAAGAGCCTCCTTAGAATGCAGGCAAAATGAGGAAGGGGTTCAGGGACCGCCCCAGGAACCACGTTCTCCCGTGGTCTCCACGACACCTGTCTTCTCTCCCTTTCCCGGGGCCAGGAGGGACTCGCACACCCCAAAGCTGCCTCTTCCCTCCCGCCTGAGGCTGGATTGGGTGGGCTGAGGCCAACGAGACCCAGAGGAAACGGAGAGTGCGCTCGGGGGCTAGAATGGGAGGGAGATAATTGGTGGGAGAAGGCTTTTCACAGCCCGAGGTACAGAGACGTGCTGCAGGCGCCCCGAGACGTCTCCAGGCTCCGGGCTGCTGCACCGCCTGAAGGAGCTGGGACGAACGGCTTTCCGGGCACTCCCGAGTTTATCTTGGACAGGGGTGCAGGAGGTGGAGGGCAGATGCTCCCGCAACGCTCCCCGCCCCGCCCCCCACTCCTTGAAAAGTCTGAGGTCTAACCTACATTCTGGACCCAAAGCTTAACTTCTAACTCCTCCTCCTTCGAATCATCCTTACCATTAACTGAGCGCCTACTATGTGAAAGGAGTGCTTCATTAATTCCTACAACAATTCTAGTTCAGCCATCACCTCAGTTTCCCTATATTATGGATTTAGAAATTGGCACGTTGAAGCAAAGGAACTTGCCCAAGGTCAACCGGTGTTTACAAACGGAACCAAGACTGAAGGCCAATGGCTGGTTTCCTAACCACTAGGCTAGACAGCCTTGACTCCCAGGTCCCTGACCGGCCGACTGCAGCGGTTCTCCAAGAAGGAGCCCTCGGAGGCTGCAAGAGAAACGGGGGGCGCGCTATGCACCAGGGTAGCCCGCTGGAGTCTGGAGAGAGAAGGGGACATCTGCGCCTGGGATAGGCGGCAGGGGGCTGGGGTTGCTCGGCAGGCTGGCAGTTCTGCAGCCACCGGGACTCCTGAGGTCTGCACGTGCCCCATTTACTTCTTGACCACACGATTCCGTGGCTCACTCTGGGCAGCGAGGGAATGACTCCAAGAGAAGTGTGGAGGGCTGTGAGGCGGGAGGCCTGCAGCTCCCCAGGGCTGGAGAGAGAGCAGGAAGGGGAGAGCTGTGTGCCTTCACTGGTTAAGGGAGCGTCTGCACGAGAGACAGGTAGAACATCCCCGTAAACAGTGCGCATGCATCTCAGCCCAGTGTTCTTCAGGGCTGCAAGGCACATAGGAGTCTATCCAAAGATACACACGCACACACACACACACACACACGCGGGGGGTGCAGAATTAAAATCTGTAGCTCTCCTATCTGTAATCCTTTAAATTACTTGGGTTGAAAATTACGGAAATCAAACTGCATACCAATGGCGGAGGAAAATTGGCAATTCCCTCCCCCCCCATACACAATGGAAGTCTGTTACACAAGCTGACCATATTGGAGAGAAAACAAAGTTTAGATTGCTAACGTTATACCCAGAGGATTTCTTAGTCTGAACCCTAGGTAAACCAAGGTAAAGCCCTGGAAATCTCTTCCTCTGGACAACACCTCAAACGGGATCTTCCTTCTGACTGGTAGTTATCTGGTGGCACCGCCTGCACTGCCTGCCCCTCGGTACTTATGCTTACTTCAGTTTAGGTTGAAAGACCAAAATTCAGTAAAAAGAACAAAACCACAAATGCTGTCATCCACTGAAAATAATAATGGTGACGGCCCAGGAACTAGAGGCCTAACTCTGAGCTCACATTTCAGTTTAAATACTTAGTAACCTTTGTGACTTGGGCAGGTCACTTAACACTCTCCAAGCCTTAGTTTCCTCTTCTTTAAAAATGAAAATAATCATAGTACCTTCTCCATTTGATTGCTGTAGAATGACAGATATATGCATAGCATTTGGCATGTGATTAATAAATATTAGCCTTTTTTAATGCACGAGGCATAACGAATGGACAGGAAAGCAAACAAGGTTTAGTAACATTAATCTATAAAGAGTGAGCAGACATAAGTTTGGTGCAATTATCACAGATTAGCCTGAGAAGAGAGGAGCATCAAGGAAATTAAGGTAAGGTTAAGAAGAAAATGTATCCAAGACCCAAGCAGCAATCAAAGGAGAAAAGATAAAAGATTACGTATTTTCTTTATGTGCTAACATCTCCAGGATATCTCTTACCAATAGCGGAAACTGATGTCATTAAAAGAGAGATTCCTACTAGTTTTGAAACCCGATGTCAACTTATACCTACAGCGGGCCCTTCGTGTACAGCAGACTCAACACCAGGGCATCTCTCTGGAAGACAGCTGATCACGCTGCTAGGAATATGAAAATGTGAACAAAAATGTGCAAGAGAGGGCACTGCTGGAAACTGGAGATGTGTCAGTTGTTAGAAAGCATCCTCCACGATCCCAGAAATACAATGAGAAGCCACCATGCAGGTACTTTTAAGAGATCATGATTCAGTTTGATATCAGGTATTGTGATCCCTCCTGCTTTGTTCTTCTTCCTCAAAATTGCTGCAGCTATTCAGGGTCGTTTATGGTTCCATATAAATTTCTGAAATGTTTGTTCTATATCTGTAAAATATGTCATGGGTACTCTAATAGGGTTTGCATTGAATCTATAAATTGCTTTGGGTAGTATGGCCATTTTGATGATGTTAATTCTTCCAATCCATGAGCATGGTACATGCTTTCAAACTGTATTACAAGGCCACTGTAATCAAAACAGCCTGGTACTGGCATAAAAACAGGCACATAGACCAATGGAACAGAACAGAGAGCCCAGAAATAAACTCAAGCCTTTACGGTCAATTAATATTTGACAAAGGAGGCAGGAGCATAAAATGGAGCAAAAACAGCCTCTTCAACAGATGGTGTTGGGAGATCTGGACAGCTACGTGCAAAAAAATGAAACTCAATCACCAACTTACACCACACACAAAAATAAACTCAAGATGGATAAAAGACTTAAATATAAGTCGTAACACCATAAAAATCCTAGAGGAAAATATTGGCAGGAAGATCTCAGACATTCCACGCAGCAACATCCTCACAGACACATCCCCTAAAGCAAGGGACATAAAGGAAAGAATAAACAAATGGGACCTCATCAAAATAAAAAGCTTCTTGAGGGCTAAAGAAAACAGCGCCAAATTACAAAGAGAACCAACAGTATGGGAAAACATATTTGCTAATGATACCTCAGACAAGGGCCTGATCTCCAAAATATATAAAGAACTCACATGACTCCACTCCAGGAAGACAAACAACCCAATTAAAAAATGGGCAAAGGACTTGAACAGACACTTCTCCAAGGAGGACATACAGAGGGCCCAGAGACATATGAAAAGATGCTCAGCATCACTAGCCATCAGAGAGATGCAAATTAAAACCACAATGAGGTACCATCTCACACCAGTCAGAGTGGCCAACATAAACAAATCCACAAAGAAATGTTGGAGAGGATGCGGAGAAAAGGGAACCCTAGTGCACTGTTGGTGGGAATGCAGACTGGTGAGGCCACTGTGGAAAACAGAATGGAATTTCCTGAGAAAACTAAAAATGGAACTGCCCTTTGACCCAACAATTCCGCTGCTGGGATTATACCCTAAGAACCCTGAAACACAAATCCAAAAGAGCCCATGCACCCCAATGTTCATAGCAGCGCAATTTACAATAGCAAGTACTGGAAGCAACCTAAGTGCCCATCAGCAAATGAGTGGATCCAAAAACTATGGTATATTTACACAATGGAATTCTATGCAGCAGAGAGAAAGAAGGAGCTTATACCCTTTGCAACAGCATGGATGGAACTGGAGAGCATTATGCTAAGTGAAATAAGCCAGGTGGTGAGGGACAAATACCATATGATGTCACCTTTAACTGGAACATAATAAATAGAAGAAAAAAAAAGGAAACAAAATATAACCAGAGACATTGAAGTTAAGAACAATCTAACAATGGACAGGGGGGAGTGGGGAGGGGACAGTGAGGACAGGGGATTACAGGAACTACTATAAAGGACACATGGACCAAATCAAGGGGGAGGGTGGAGGTGGGGGAGGGAGGGGGGTTTGGCTGGGGTGGGGTGGAGGGATGGGGAGAAAAGGCACACAACTGTAATTGAATAACAATAAAAAATTAAAAAGAGATCATGATTCAAAATCATCTCTGAGTGTGAAGCATAAAGTATAAATGCCAAGTAAAAGCCACCTCTGGCCATGTGCTATTAATCTTTGCTCTAGTATTCACTCATTCATTCAGTAAATATATGTTGGGCACTTACTCTATGTCAGACATTTTTTTATAGGCACTTGGGTGATGTGTTGAAAAGGCAGATGTGGTCCTTAACCACTTGCAGCTTGCACTGCAGAGTGGGAAAGAGCCATTACAGGAGTAATAACAGATGTAGCATGCATTGTCAAATGGGGATAAATAGGACATTAGGAATCCATAATTGGTGCAAATAACTCAGTTTGAGGATTTGGATAGAGCTTGCCTGATGAAGTGATTCTTCAATTAAGATTTGAAAGACAAGTAAGCCTGATGAAAAGTTGGGTGAAGAAGCCTGCAGGAAGAAGAAATAAGATGTGCAAATATCCTGGGCCAGAAGAGGATGGTGTGATGAAGAATGAGGGAGAGCAGTAAGACTACAGGACAAGGATAAGAGAAGCTTTAAGAAGGATGTGGTTGGAAAGCTGAACAGGAGCAATTTGGGATCATTGATCTGTTGAGGAAGAGGAGTGCCAAGATAAGATTTAATCACCCTGGAGGAAGTGGTAGTGGCTGGAGAGGATCTGGAATCCTCAGGAATCCAGGTGACAGGTGACTGTGGTCTGAATTAGGAGAGTGGCCCTGAGGCTGGAGAGCAGTGGCTGGAATTATGTGGGAGAACCGTGGCCAAACTCTGTGACAGATGGGATGGGGGAATGAGCAAGAAGAATTCAAGGATGACTCATACATTCCTGGTTTGCACAGCCAGTGGAGGTGGCAGAATAAAGTCGATGGGGATGACACATAGAGTTTGGGTCATGGTAACTTTAAGGTACTTATCCAGGCTGGCCATTTAGGGTGCACTGGACGTTCTGGTACAGGCGCCTGAAGCTCAGAACGGAGGGGTGAGTTGGGGCCAATACCTAATTTTCATGTTCCATCTTGATTCTTAATTTCTCTTATCTGCTGTAATTTTTCTCTTTGGAATGCATTACTATTTAACACATTTTCTTTTCCCCATTGTAATGCTATTATCTTCTTGCATAGAATGAAAGCTCAAAATAAAACAGATTCTCATCTGCTTTGCTAACTGCTGTCTTCCAGTCCCTTGTGCCCAAAGTAGAAACCTAATATATATGCTTTAATGAATGAGTGTATATTGGAGGATCCCGAGGATGTAAATAACTGAGATAATGGGAGCATATCAGACTTACCCAGGGAGGAAGAACAGAATAAGAAGACTGGAGGGTTTAGAAGAGAATTTTCTGAAGGACAATGACAGCCATCTGAAGAGTCAAATCAGGACTGGCCCACAGGTGGGAGGAAGACTCCTGCCGTGTAATCAAAGCCAAGGAAAGAGGCCATTCTGATAAGGAAGGACTAGTCAACAGTTTTAAATCCTTAAAAATGTTAAAACGTTTTGAATAGCTATTACATGCTCATGGTATAAAATCTAAAATGTAAGTTACTCTGTCCCTCTGCCACCCCAATTCCCTCCCTAGAAACCAAGGTGACTCTGTTGGGAGGGGTGTCAGAGGGTACTCCTTACCGGAGCCGCTGGCCTGTGGAAGTATGGGGAGTATGGGAAGTACCCACAGCGGCTGAGCCATCTTCCCCAACTGGCTTCACCGCTGAGGATGATTTTGGCAGGGGGTTCTCATGGAACGTAGGTTACCTATTTAACGTTTTAAATCTTTTAAACATTTGTATTTATTATTCTTTTAAAAAATGAATAATGGATCTCTTAGCTTTGAATATTGATTGGGGTGTTTTTAAATAATGTGCAGAAATTTTTGTAATAATGAAGAATAGGGAGAAAGTCAGAAATAGTATGTAGAAATAAAATACATGCCTATTACTTTTCAAACATACAATAGCACAAACTTACAAATTACTAATGAAGTGTTGTCAGGTATGCAGCTTCCTGGATGCACTGCAATATACAAATAAGAACCATTTTAAAATAACCTCTCCATATAACTTACATGTGAATGCACCTTTATTTTTATGTGCTAAGGAATATTTTTCCATTTGCTAGTCAAAAATGCATTTTATTTATTTGTCTGCAAACACTGCCTTCACAGACACTGGAAAATAAAATTACTCCTAAATGACTATAAATTCCAAATCATGGGCTCATGGCTCGGTGAGGTTTAACTCTGCTGAATTCGAAATGTGAATTCTATACCCCCTGAGTCCTGGCTGTCTCTCCTGTAGCAGGCGACACTACCATTAAAACTGAGTTTCCATAAACGCTTGACCACAGTAAGTCTGATGACATACAAATCAATTTAACTTTTTAACTAAAAAGTAACATGTAATAATAATAAAATAATACCAAAATGTCAGATGCTGTTCCAGATGCTTTATATAGAGTGCATTGACATAATTAATCCATTATATATATAATATATATATATACACACCTATGAAATTTAACTACTCTTATCCCCATTTTATATATGAGGACACAGAAGCAGAGGTTAAATAACTAAAATATTACACATTTTATAAGAAAATATGAAATGACTCAGGTCCTCCTAAAAACTGTGTGACTTAATAAAACTCTTCTCGATTTATCTCCTCTACAGTTCTCCACTTATCTCAGCCACTGAGTTAACATAACAGAAATAAAGTTTTACTCCAAAGCATCTCTGAACCTAACAGAGATTGGATTGAACAATCACATGACCAGCAGGAACTGTTGCGTGGTGTTACTGGGCACCTTTCGAAGGAATATATATACCTTTTAGCACCGCCTCAAATTAATCGATCTTTGAAAATACGGAAAAGCGCCTTAAATACAAAATGAAATTACTGATGCTCTAAATCGAGGTAAAATTGTTAGATGAGGACATTACTAGGCTCCGACACCATGGGGACTCTAATCATATTTACGCACAGTCTCAGCAGTAATGAAACACCAGACCCCTTCTGTTAGGAAAGATTGGAATGGGAGAAAATTCCTTTTTACCGACTGCTTCTCAAGACCTGAAGGGGAGAAGAGGTGTGCCTTATCAATACAAATACACGAGCAAAACAGATGGACAAGCGGTGACATTGGAAGTCCTAAGGAATCATTTCTACAGTCTCTTGCCAGTTGGTGTCTTAGGGATGGCCACTGAGAGATGGCCAAGGATAGGTAAGCCAATGTGTAAAATAAAGTTTTCCAAAACGTGAGTCACATGCGTCCGAGTCCTTTCCTACACACCTCTGCCAGAGCTATTTATCTACTCTATGCACGAGCCACAAGAGCCTCAGCTTTACAAGCATTTTGAGGGCCTATAAAAATGTAGGAATTTTCAAAGATGTACATATTGGCTCCACATTTAAAAAGCAAACTGTAATGTCAAAATTAGTTAATGTTTAATTAAAGGCCTATAAAATGTAATACTATGTCTATAATTGCACACGTTTCAATTTTATATGGGGCGGGTACGTTTTCATCTGCTTTATACTATGTCTGACGGCCTGCAAACATTAGAGGACTCGGCGTATGAAAGTATCAAAAAGCACCAGCTGTCTCCATCCTCACTGGAAGCTGATCTCTCCCTACTCCTATGCATCTAAAACCAGTTGTAGCATCTTCCTTCTCGTTTTTGTTTTGTTAAACCCCCCTCTGCAAACATCTCCATTTGCTAATTCTACAAGGGGCTTTTACTCTTATTTTTATTATTCCCCAAGCACAGTGCATTTACCTAATTTGATGGAGGCACTCAGCGATGGATAAATTATAACTGAAATGTTCAGTCACAGCTAATGTTTATTGAGCGCTTGCTTACTAGTTTGCTCACTCTGTGATAAACACCAACCATTACTCATTTATTCCATTGAAGAGTACTACTTAGTAGTGTATTATTTAGTGCTCTTGGGGTTGAGAGTGACAGAAACCAAACTCCACCCAGCTAAGTGAATATTAGGCCATGCAACTAAAAAAGTCCAGGGTGTTCAGCTTTGAGTGCGGGTGGATTAGGAGGCCAAACTATTTCATTTCACAATTTGATTTTATGAAAGTTGGTTTCATTCTCAGACAGGCTCCCTTCTGAAACGATGACCATCAGCTGCTATTCTATGATTTCAATTAGCAACCCTGAGGAGATTAGCAGTTTAGTAGCTCCACCAGAAATACAAGACGGTGTAGCCTGTGGAGACCTGGATTACAGTGCTATCTTCAACCTATAACTGGCTGTTGTTGCTGGGCTGCGTCTCACCCCTGGTCCTGAAGCTGGGGGAAACCATATCCAAACCATGTGAACTATGAATGGTTGAGGAATAATTACCCAGAGAAAGACTGTTAATGCGCTGTCACCGGAAAGAGGAGGAAGGAATATTGTACAGATAAAGCCACAGATTTCTACCACAGGTGGAAGAGGTGTTGTTACTAACCATAACTTTTAGATAGAGATTTAGTGACACAGGGACTTGGATATGACTAGGACGACCTGAACTCACTATGTCTGTCTCACGTGAATGTCCTTGCAAGTAGCCAATGAAAATGAATGAGTGAATACATCAGTCTAGGGTATTTGGTCTCTCAGATTTATGTCAAAGGTAGATGATCACTACTTAATATTTTAGCAACTCACATAGTCATTTGTGAAACAATCACCCCGAGGACTTTAAAAATAATCACGGTGTAACCGAATGAACATATGTAAATACATGCAAGGATCAAAAGAAAAATTTAACAAAATTATGGACAAGAGTGGCTAGGGAAAGAAGGCCCTTTAATAACTGAATATTTGGGTAACTGAGGCCTATAGTAAAATGTTATAATGTTAATGTCAAATAATTGCATTAGTTCCAGTTATACATAGTAAGACCTTATCAATATTTGTTGAATAAATGTCACAACAAACCTTTTGCTGTCTAAGCAATTAAATGTAATACTTCCTATATTAATAAGCACAGGAGAGTTTCTTAATTAGATGTTAATATATGATTTTCCTTAACAATAAAAATAGACCTTTGTTTGGTACATAACTATAACAAGTTAGTCATTGTTGATACTAAATGACCTCTCCTGACCTTAAATTCTAACTTCTCTACACCTCATTAATTTTCACAAAATACTGTAAGTTCTGATATTATCCTCATTTCACGATTTTCTGAAGTGTCCGAGGTTTTATCACTAAGAAAAGCTTCACTTCAGAAAAGGAGAAATGGAGAACTAGGCAAAGTTTGTCAGAATAATTTTTTTTTTAAATCGGAAACCTAAAGAAAGGTATTAATGAACACTTTTTCCTTCTGTTTGTTTTGACATAATTCTCTCATAACAGAAACTGAGTGGAGACCGTTCAGTTCCTAGTTCCTGAGCAGCTGAGTTTGGTTTTAGGTTCAGTGACTGAGGGCGTGGGTGGCAGAGTTCCCAGAGGTGTCGCGTCTGGCAGGTAAAGCTGGTCCTTTTAGGCGAGAATGCCTACCAACCAAGGTCTATCCATGTTTATTGTTTTAAGCATAACTTGTCTTTAAAACATTTCCCCATTTATTGAGCTATAATTGACATATCGCATTGTGTAAGTTTGAGTTGTACAGCATAAGGAGTGATTTACATATACTGTGAAATGCTTACCACCATAAATTTAGTTAACGTCCATCATCTCCTGCAGGTACAAGAAAAAAGTTTCCTTTTGTGATGAGAACTCAAAGCATCGACTCTCTTAACAGCTTTCAAATACATCATGCAGCGGTGTTGACCGTAGTCCCCCTGCTGGACATTGCATCCTTAGTCCTTATTTGTAACGGGAAGTGTGTGCCTTTGAGCATCTGCATCCAACTCCCCCTGCCCCGCCTATGACAATCACACACCTCTCTTTTTCTATGAGTTTGTGGTCGTTTGGATTCCACATATAAGTGAGCTCATTATTTGTCTTTCTCTGCCACATATGTGTTACAACTTCTTTATCCATGAATTAGCGATGGATACTTATGTTGTTTCCATGTCCTGGCTGCTATAGATGCTGTTGCTATGAACGTGGGGTTGCGGCTATCTTTTGTGTAAGGGTTTTTGTTTCCTTAGGATGTAGTCCCCAAAGTGGAATTGCTGTGTCATATGGAACTGCGGTTCTACTTTTCAATTATTTGAGGAACCTCCATACTGTTTTTCACGGCGGCTATACAGGGTTACAATCCCACCGTCAGTGCACAAGGGTTCCCTTTGCTCCACATCCTCACCACCATTCATTATCTCTTGTCTTCTTGGTGATGGCCACTCTGCCACCCTGACAGGCAATGAGCTGCTGTCTCACTTAGGCTTGTGGTATGCATTTCCCTAGTCATTAGTGATGTTGGGCTTTTTTTTTCATGTACTGGTGAGCCATTTATGTATCTCCCTTGGGAAAATGCCTATTTTAATTGGATTATCTGGGGATGTTTTTGCTAAATGTAATTGATTTTAATGGGAGTTTAAAATTAAGTGATTTAGCTATTGGAGCCAATGATATATCAGCAAAAAGCAGTGACAACTTTGGGGACTCGGTGTGCTCCAAACATGCACTTTATCCAGGAGCTGGCCCGCAGACCCTTGATGGTTCCAGACACGATTTCGGGCACTACATGGACAGACACTCAAACAAGGAAGACTACGACTTGTCTCAGCTCTCCTTCCATCCTGATTTAGCCACAAAGAAAGTCGCGGTTTGATGCCAAGATGCCATCAATATTCGACAACTTGTCCTTGTCCATTTAAACTGAGAGAGAGTAGTCTTCAGGTGCAAACCACTGGTCTTTATCATTATGGATATATTGCATTTGTGGTCAATAATACTGGAATGCCATAAAAGGTGGTGATATAACCTTTCTTTTAAATACATTATTTAAGTTAAAACTGTATAAATTTCAGGACATATTGATAAAAAAGCAGAGCAGGTGGTATGTGGATTTGACAAAAATAACGTAGGCGGTATGCAAACATTTGGGAATCTATGACTAAATAATTTGGGCAGGAACAATCTGCCAAAATTTTATAAGATATATTCTTATAGCTTAGACTGAAATGAGGGCCTTAAGTGTGTACAATCAGCAGAAATCACTAGTGTGAGTAGTGATCAGCATCCAAAAGTGAAGTAAACCTGAACACCAGTAGGCAACAGGCTCTTCTCTATGACGGAGGATGACAAAATCTAGTCCAGCAATTCAATGACTCTACTGAGCATCAATGCACATAGAGATGTGCTTGGTTCTGCAGAGAAGAAAACGATGAATTAGACAATGTTCCTCCCCAAGCTAAATTGTAGCAGGGTGAGGAAGATAGTAAAAGTGATTACTTTAAGAAATAGAATATTAATGTTATAGGAAAGGCACAAACTAAGAACATAATCCAAGGAGTGTGCAGGAAAAAGAGGTCACAATTGGTGGAATTAAGTGGGAAAGCCTTTACTGAAAAAAAGTGCTATTTGAAATGCACCTTAAAGATGGGTAGCATATTATAATTATTACTGGGTGATGGGAAAGTTTGTTGTAAATTTCCTGTTTGGGAAATCGGTGTCTGGCTAAAGCAGAGAGATAAATGGCTGGCCAAAATAGCCAATATGTGGAGAATGGACATATCGGGATGTGGATTTCAAATTATGTAGATCAACATAGGGCACCCTGGGTTCCGGTCACCTTTGACCCTTTATCACCAACGTTACAGTTGCCACATCATTTTGATCAGAGAGCAGCAAACGTTTACTCACTGTAAATATTTTAGCCTTTGTGGGCTACTCAATTCTGCGGTAGTAGCATGAAAGCAGCCATAGACAAACCTAAAAAATAAAGGTGAGTCATGGAATACGGAACAATAGAGAAGGAAATAAAAGACCCACTACTAGGAAAATACAGTAAGATCTTTACCAGAAAAGAAAATAAACAAAATACTTCTCATATCATGGAAAAGGCACTAGTGATTTGAGAGAGTTTTTTATGCCATTTCTACATTCAAGGGACAGGAGAGTGTTTGGAAGGAACGGCATGGCATCATGGTTCATTTTAATGTTAGTGTGAAGGTGAACTGACTTGGGGAAGAAGTCTTGTATCTTAGATTCCTTAAAGATTAGACTGGAAAAAAATCCAAAAAATTGGAAGGAGTCCTGCCTGGTGTGGCTCAGTGGATTGAGTGCCAGCCTGCGAACCAAAGGGT
The DNA here is from genome assembly GCF_022682495.2 of Desmodus rotundus. NCBI lineage: Eukaryota > Metazoa > Chordata > Mammalia > Chiroptera > Phyllostomidae > Desmodus > Desmodus rotundus. Next base: position 147,698,463 of record NC_071392.1, read on the forward strand.
CACTGGTTTGATTCTCAGTCAGGGCACATGCCTGGGTTGCGGGCCAGATCCCTAGTTGGGGGCATGCTAGAGGCAACCACACGTTGATGTTTCTCTCCCTGTTTTTCTTCCTCCCTCCCCTTTCTCTAAAAATAAATAAATAAATAAAATCTTTAAAAAATAAAATAAAATTAGACTGGAAAAGCACTATGAATTTACTGAAAGAAACTTTAATAGTAAAAAGCATGCTCAGCTAATTGTTGTTGTTTTTTTTTCTTTTTCCCTTTTGGGAGCTGAGTTCTTTTCCTTTGGGGAGTGTATATAGGAAGCTCCCTTCCATCCTTCTAGAAGGAAAGGACAGTATAATCAGGACACAAGAAAAGAAGACCATTAAGTTATTATTTTGCCTAAAACTGAAGCTCTACTAGGAGTAGAAGTGCAGTGGGAGAGTGATGGTAGAAAAAAAGAAGCTAAAATTTAAAGATTAAAAAAAATCAGCTATCACTTAAAACAACTTTGGAAGATAGCAAATAGATTTAGAAAGACCCTCAAGTAATCATGGCAATATTAAAGTAAAGTACAAAGTTCACATGAATGTTTACAGATGAAACCAGAAACTCTATATAGATGTCCAGCTTCCCGCAGGAATCTCTGGTGTACGCCTCCAAACAGCTGAACTTACGTGCATGAAGAAGACAATGCTGATGCTCCCCCCGAATTCCCTCAGATCCTTTGTGTACGCCACACCTCCCCCCAAACACACACGCACGTACACACTTTATGGAGAGATTATCTCCTGTATGCAACCTCTTCACTATACAACCCTTGGACCACTGGGGTAGCTCCAGGCTACTTACTGGGAAATACCTGGAGAGTTTGCAGCCTCCCAGGATGTCCATTAACCACTGATTACCTGGTAGTGAACAGGACTACTCATAAGCAATTCACAGTCCAGAGGTCCCTATGCAATCATGCTCAAATGTGTCCTCTGAATGGCTTTTGCTTGAAATCTCATCCCTGGTTGGTTTGCCACCTCCACCTTTCCTACCTTATTTCCCCTACTTGCTTATCACTTGCCCAAGAATCCTTCTTTCTTGGTCTGCTTCTGAGGAATGAACCCAAGATAAGTGGAAAATAAGAGATGCATTGTAGAGAAAACCTTTGTTTCTGGAAAATAAAACATCATTATTGGAACTCGACAGATGAAAACTAAATTAAGAGTTATGTAAGAAAAATAAGTAGGTTTTTTTTTTTACATTACCTGTGAGATGTTTTGGGGGATGGGGGGAGAGCTGGACAAATACAACCCCTTCCTGTCTCTTACAAGTCTCATGTAAATTGAGCATATCAAAGCAGGTGATCCCTAAAGTTCCTTCCACATCTAAAATGACCTAAACCAGGGGCTGGCAAACTGGACCTCTGGCCAAGTCCAGCCCTGCCCCGATTTATAAATAAAGTTTTATTGGAAACACAGCCATGTTTACTAGTTTACATACTGTGTATACCTGCTTTCATGCTACAACTGCAAAACTGAGTAGCTTATGAGGTATGTACTATTACCATCCTCAGCATTAAGTCAAGTGATGAAACTGAGGCAAAGTAAGGTTAAGTCACTTGCGCAGGTTGCAGGGTGAGTAATAACAGAGCTGAGATTCACATTCAGCCAACCCACCTCCAGAGCTGGCACTTGAAACCTGCCCTAATTTTGGAAGGCCTGATGAAAACAAATGTTAAGTACTTCTGACTCAGAGTAAGTATGTTGTGTTTATTTTGTTTTTAGCAGGAGAGTTAACGTTCACAGGGACACATGTGGAAGCATGAATGGAGGAGAGGGAGAGGGGAGAAGTCTGCAGGCTCATCAAAGCTGTCAGGAAATAACACCAACAATAAAATATTTTTTCACCATCACATGCAATCCTAAAATGTGGTTTTATGTTCTCTTCATCTTTCCTTGTGGTGCAAATCACAGACACCTTCACAAACAAATTCACAACTGAGACACTCGAGCTGGCCCTCAGCACAGCGGCATCCTGCGTGCGTACAGCGGAACTGAGCATTTTTTGTCACTTCTCACTTCTAATCCCTTTCCACTTCCCTCTGAGGTTGAAGTTCTGCGCAGGCAACCTGCTGATGGCAGTCCAAGGCCAGACGGTTGTACTTCTGACCATCCGCGGGGTGTTAAGTCCCTGAGTGCATCAGCACAGTCTGGTTTATCGTGGTGGCTGTTTCTCTGGTTTTTTTTTTTTAAGTTCATTGACATAAATTCCCACAAAATATATTTGTGTGTATAGTTCCACTGAGGTGAAGCCTCCTTTGGATGGAACAAGTTCACACTGATGTCAGCTGAGGAAGAAGGAAACATCTCAAAGAGGAGAGGATGGAGAGGCATTTTTCAACATATTTTCCTTACATGATAGGGGATTGAAAAAGATTTAGATTCTCGGGAGTCAGGGGTAGCTTATGTCAATTCCTGATTTTTACAAAATTGTTATGGAGCATATTTTGTCACTTCAGTGTTTTAACCTAATTCAGAAGCACATGTTTTCTTAACTGAGGAGAGGGAGTGAGGCTTTATTGAGCACCTGCTCATTGTCGAGCACTGTGCATGAGCTAATTAACAGATGTGAGCTCATTTACTCTTCACAAACACACAGGAATGGAGGCCACAGCGGTCAGTCACCCTGTCTACACCCACGGGGGGAATGAGGCGGACTGCAGATGTGCGCGGCACTGGGAGACGCGTGGCACCTCACTGTGACCTCAAAACCGTGACGGGGTGCATCACAGGGTGCTGCTGCTGGAAGCTTACGCAAGAAGAAAGTTCCGACGACTTAGGGAAATTCCAAAGTTTCGTTTTTTTCCTTGCAAATTGGTGTAAAGAACACAAAGGACAGACCATTATGATTTTGGAAACGTCTATGTATTATTTAAGTAACACCTACTTTCATTGAAAGAAGAATATACCGTTCTTTGCCAACATTTTAAAGCTAAGCATGTGGAATCTGTACACGTAAATTGAATCTGCCTCTGAAGCTGGAAAGTATAGGGAAAACAAACAAGAGAGAACACGATGAGCTCACTCACCCTCTTGATGAGTAATACAACATAAGAAGTCCAAGCACACAGGCAGTTTGGAAATACAAATTCTGGCTCCCTGATACTTTATTTTCAGGGCTGTTCTCCAAGAACGTAATACACTTATGATTTAAGAACTTGATTTGTCAAAAGTTTGTCACGAAGACTTGAACAGTAAGAAAACTGAATCCAAAGGGAAGAAATAAGGCCTGGAAAGGCATTAGAATGGGCGATGAGGTTCTGTTGGCAGTCCGTAGGTACCCTTTAAGAAAAACTAGGAACCATGGCGTTGAATTTCCTTTGCGCTAATTGAAAGTTAAATTCTAGCCACTAGCCCAAGTGATGACTTCATATTTTAGCCAGTCTCATCATTTGTTCTCATTCCTTAGACTCCAGCTTCATTCTCTTATGGTGGTTTACTTGCGCTGCTTTCCTGTAAAATGTTGAGGGATGTAGCAGGCTTACCTAAGCAAATCCTTTGGCCCCATGGCCTTCCAGCCACGCTATGTTAGAGCCCCAAATTCCTTTTGGAACCGCATCTCTATCATTTGCCCTCCTTCACTGCACTCCATTAACACGGGCCATTCCCACCACCCTGCCTGGAATCCTCTTCCTTCCCCCAGGTCTCCCTGTGGCTGGCTGCATGTCCCTGTGTCACGCCCCATATGACCTGCCCCAGGGTGGCCGCCAACTCCAGTCAAGTCTCCCTCTGTCACATCACAGCCTTTCACTCTCTTCCCTTCTGAACTGTACTTTGTACACTTTTGCATTGTCTGTCTACTCCCACTAAAGTGTAGACTTCAGGAAATCATGTCCATCCTTTTGAACACAGTACCCAAAGAATCTGACCCATAATAGGTCTAGATAAAAATTTATATTCATGAGTGACTAAATTTCAAGTCTTTCCTTCACCACGAATCTTTCTTCCTTGACTTAATATTGCTATTTTCTTCCTCTAATCAGCTGTAAGAGTTGCACATTCTTGAGAATTATTATGTGAAACACTTTGCATACATTATGTATTTTAATCTTTGTAAGAACTCAGTGAGGTAACTAATAATATGCCCATGGAAAGTGACAGCGCTTATAAATATCAGAGCCAGAATTCAAACAAAGGTCAGACGTTTTCAAAGCTGATCATCTCGTTATCAAGCTCAGTACCTATGTGCCATCTGATGTGAATGTCTTGTGTTTCCTTTTCTTGCCTGGTCCTATAAGGCAAGCTCAGTATCTCACTTTAGAACATTCTTTCCCACTCCAGCCTCTCTCCTTCCCCAAATCCTGGGTTTCATCTTATAATCTTGACATGCTTAGGAGTTCTTTGAACACCTTGGTTTAGGGTTCTTTTGCCTTTCAACAGCAAGGAGCACTGACTGAGGCACAGCGCAGACGTGCTGTCAAAGCTTGTGAAGTCAGTGAACTCACTGGAGAGACAGATGACGAAAATAAGGAAAACCTCCCGGAAGGTTCTCGAGAGTACATGCTGGTTCTGCTCTGAGCAGAAGCTACTGTCCAAACTAAGGTGGGGTCAGAGTCATGACTCGACATCCCTGAAGGGGAATTACTGGAGGGAAGTTGTGTAGTTGTATTTCCCCCCTAGATCAACAGGCCATAAAACACACAAACACGCACACACAAACCCCCCCACACAAATGGTTTCATCCTCCGGATGCTTTCTGTCTCTGGAGCATTTTCTTAAATTTACATTGATTCTCTGTGACTTTCCTGTAAGCAAATGGCCTTCCAAAATACTGAATGGAAAGGCTACTGAATGGAAACATTAAATATTGAGTTGGTTATCTATTTTGAAGCATCAGTTGAGAACACTGAGGTGAGGAAACATAACTCTGTATAATTTAGATCACTTACTGAGACTGGGAATTAAGAAAACAATGTTATTTTGAGGAAGTAAACCAACTTCTACTTAAAAACACTTCACATTCAATGCTTTTCCTGCGTGCCTACTGTGTCTGGTGTTTTCTAGGCACTACAACTGTAGTGGTAAACAGGACATTATTACTTTGCTCAAGAAAGGCTCAGTAGTGGGGAATCAGTTATTAAATAAATAAGCCTGTAATTATGTACATAACAGTGAGTTGTGATAAAGTATTTTAAGAAAAGGAGGAATAGTGAGGAAGGATTATGGGAAGAAGGGGTGTGAAGAAATCGCATTTGAGTTGGAACTTGAAAATGTCACTTGGGCATACAGTGGCGGCGATGGTGTTGGGTTGAAAGAGGAGAGGGGAGTAGGAGGAGGTGAGTCTAGGAGAGAGGACAACATGTGTGAAGTCTCCCCCATTTTGAGATGGGAAGAAGACTGGCGAGACTGGGGAACTCCAGTGTGGCAGGAAGGAAGTCGGCAAATGAGACCCAAATATTGAGAAGAGCCCATATTTTGTAGGTAAACCAAATAAGGTGACGCTGCAGGCAGTGGCTGTTAAAAATACATTGTCATATGTATTTTTTGGTGATAAGTATGATTTAATCAGATGCCTCTGTATTCCTTTACAAAGTCCCTATGCGTTAACTTACTTCATTATTTAAAAAGCAGTTACTGAATGACTGAAATATACAGAGTACCATCCTCTGCACTGATGACATTTAGAAATGACCCACCGTGCTAAAGTAAGTTTGATCACTTACAAATTGGATCACACAATACAGTTTGTATAGTATTAAAAATACACTTCATATTCAATAGCCTTGAGTCAGCACAGAACTCTCAGGATTTGTGATTTGGACCAAGGACCAGGCTCGAGGTCTTCCTCCCTTGGGTTGAATCCTGGCTCAGCTGCTTCCTGAGTGTAGGCAACCTCATTGTTTCCTTTGAGCCTCTGTTTACTATTCTGTGAACTGGGGATTGTGGCGAAGATCTTCCTGGACACCCACTGTCTACCTAGGGGACTCCTAAACAGATGACGCATGTGAAACAGATTTCAGTGCTGGTCAGGTATTATGAGACTAATAATGGTAACCATCATATTTCACTCCACACACTGAGCCAGAAGAATCTTCTCTCTTTTACTGTAATTTTCAGTTTGAGGGCATTTACGTGATTTCAGCCACACCTGGCTGATGGTTAGCACTACTAGAAATAATCATTTGATTAGTCTGGGAATAGGGCTGGGCAGCTGGGGTGTTTCAAGCTCCCCAAGTAATTCTAACGTTCAATGATGGTTGCAGATGGCTAACCTGAGGCTGTTTTGGGAGGAGGACAACACCTAGCTCCACTCTGCATCCTGACATTCCTCAAGGAAGAATTCAAGTAAGTGGTGAAATCGCCAAAGGACAGGTGAAAGAAGGCATACACTGCAGCATTCAGAAACCTGAAAGATTCATACACTGTGTTCCTGAGGCCCCGTTAGCCTTATGTATTCTGTTTGGTGGCTGTGAACATTGAACTCTCTTAACCCTGGGTTCTTAGCTCCCACTGCCTCTTTGCAGAACCCAGTGACACTAAGAGCTAAAATTACTCTTTCGGGTCATTAATAGGAACGTCATTACATGATAAAATGTCAATGCATTTAAAGGTCTCCCAGCATCCTGAAGAAGCCTAAGTATTTCTGAGAGTGTCTGATGCACTTGAAGGCGTATCTTGCAGAGAATATTTGACACTACAGATTGCCATGCTCTTTCACAACTGGTGCAAAAAGTGCCAGTGGACCCCCCTCAATACAGGAAAACTAATTGCTTGAACATGACTTTCAAGTCTCTTGAGCCATCATTTCTGGGCAAATCAAACTTTTTCTCTTGCACGCACCCTGTGTTGTACCGAACGGTCTACTTACTGCACCTTGGGCATATGGCGTGCTTTCGCCCTCTGTACCAGTGGCTTTCAAACTGCAGTGTGCATGCCCACCACCAGGAAATCGAGTGAGAGCACCTACTTATTAGCATCTATCTGTGCTCATTAATGGAGTTGGGAGCACGATGAGTTTCTACATTTCTAATGAGCTGCCATGTGATACCGTTGTTGCCATTGCTAGAACTAAGCTTGGGGAACAAGGCACTACACAGGCTAATGTGACATCGGGACACCTACATGACTTGGTCTTGTCCTCTTGGCCTATCTCATTTCTACTTGTCTTCAATGTTTATGTGACAGAGTGATTGGCTGAGATATTCATTTGCTTTCTTTCCCTCAAGGTCCTTCCCATTCTCCACATTTCACAAATGTAGCATGATCTCATGTGTCTCCTTGTCTCAGGAGGGATTTTCATTTCCGGACTAAAAGAAAGGTGACTTGCCAGACACATCCTAGTCTGTTCTGTGTTTCCCTGAAGCCTAAGCCACAGAGAGGAGTTGTGTTGGGTTTCTTGAAAGGCAGGAGACAGTCTAGTCTTTGAGAAGCAGCAGAGTGAGGTGAATCCCCTGCCCGAGAAGGGGACGGAGGTCTGAGGGGGCCAGGTGCCTGAGGAGGTGCTAGTGTATTGCTACAAGGATGCTGGAACCCTAAGAGAGTCCCCAGCCTTGCCAGAGATGCAAGCGCCTGAAGTCTGTCACACAGACTAGACAATCTTGGGCACTGAAGGAGGGAAGCTGTTTCCTTCCATTTTATTTTTTAAATATTTTTATTATTATTTTATAAGTTACTTTATTGTTCATTTGCAGTTGTCTGCATTTTCTCCCCACCACTCCTCCCAACCCCAGCCAAACCCACCTCCCTCCCTTGCTTCCACTCTCCCCCTTGGCTTTGTCCATGTGTCCTTTATAGTAGTTCCTGAAAATCCTTCTCCCCACTGTCTCCTCCCCCTCCCCTCTGGCTATTGTTAGATTGTTCTTAATTTCAATGTCTCTGGTTATATTTTGCTTGGCTTTTCTTCTGTTGATTATGTTCCAGTTAAAGGTGAGGTCATATGGTATTTGTCCCTCACTGTCCGGCTTATTTCACTTAGCATAATGCTCTTCAGTTCCATCCATGTTGTCGCAAAGGGTATAAGCTCCTTCTCTCTCTCTGCTGCATAGAATTCCATTGTGTAAATGTACCATAGTTTTTGGATGCACTCATTTGCTGATGGGCACTTAGGTTGCTTCCAGTATTTGCTATTGTAAATTGCGCTATGAACATTGGGGTGCACAGGTTCTTTTGGATTGGTGTTTCAGGGCTCTTAGGGTATAATCCCAGCAGTGGAATTGCTGGGTCAAAGGGCAGTTCCATTTTTAGTTTTCTGAGGAAATTCCATACTGTTTTCCACAGTGGCCTCACCAGTCTGCATTTCCACCAACAGTGTACTAGGGTTCCCTTTTCTCCACGTCCTTTCCAACACTTTTTTGTTGATTTGTTTATGATGGTCATTCTGACTGGTGTGAGGTGGTATCTCATTGTGGTTTTAATTTGCATCTCTCTGATGGCTAGTGATGCTGAGCATCTTTTCATATGTCTCTGGGCCCTCTGTATGTCCTCCTTGGAGAAGCGTCTGTTCAAGTCTTTTGCCCATTTTTTAATTGGGTTGTTTGTCTTCTTAGAAGGGGGTAGTGTAAGTTCATTATATATTTTGGAGATCAGGCCCTTGTCTGAGGTATCATTGGCATATAGGTTTTCCCATATAGTTGGTTCTATTTTCATTTTAATGCTGTCTTCTTTAGCCATGCAGAAGCTTTTTAATTTGATGAGGTCCCATTTGTTTATTCTTTCCTTTATGTCCCTTGTTTTAGGGGTCATATCGGGGAAGATGTTGCTGAGTGGAATGTCTGAGATATTCCTGCCTATGTTTTCCTCTAGGACTTTTATGGTGTCACGGCTTACATTTAAGTCTTTTATCCACCTTGAATTTACTTGTGTGTATGGCTATGGCCATACCACCCTGAACCTGCCCGATCTCGTCAGTTTCCTTCCCATTTTAAACAAACTCAAAATCTCTGTACAAATGGCTGGAATAAAAACACCTGACGTGATCATATTCCACATGCTGGCGAACTGCAAAAGGTTCTAGGTTGACTTATAGAAAAAAATTGGATGCTTCCTTTAGGGCTGAATGTTTGAATCAAGTTTCATATGTGCTACACTTATTTCCAATCCAGTCTCCTACCTGAAGCCTAGTGTTCTGTCTTAGAGTGTTGTGGCTGAGAAAAGGAGACTTGACTTTGGAATTCTGATGGGATTTCTAACTTTGAGGTATGTGAGCCTTGGAGTTCTCATTTGTAAAAATGCGGCTCATGGCACTTTATTCCTAGGATGGCTGAAAGGGTTAGAAACGATACATGTCAAGCATGTGGCATGTGGTGTCTGATTAGTAAATGTTTACTGCTTTTGTAACTCCTAACTCTACTGCTACCAGGACCAGCACATTCATTTTTACTCCAATCAAAGCAGCATTTTACTCTCCCAGTCTGACGTGCTCAACATTCCCAAAGCAACGTTGTGCACATCACTTATTAGAACATTATTCCAGATCCTCCTACACACCAACCGGGCACTAAAGATAGAACTCTGGCCGTGACGATGTCCGAGAATGTATCACCTACTCCCGACAGTCATTTTCCCGTGTGTCTCAGTGCCACACCCACACATGAACTCTGAATACAGAACTCACACTTTCTACTTCTTTGTAATCTATTAGTAATGAGTGTCTTGTGAATAATAGATACTCAGCAGGTTGTTGCAAAGCAATGACTTTTGATCATTTAAGAGAAGAGTAGGAGAAATTTCAGAGGTTATTCTAGCAATCTGGGAATAGAGAAAGTACTGTATTTTATTCTATATTATATCCATATTGATGTAAGATTAATTGTATCCAAGTAGGATACAATCCTACTTAATTACCAAGTAGGCTAAATGTCAGGGCAGGTGCAACTATGGGGCCCAGAGCAGAGATAAGCCCACTAGTAAAGAGAACCACTTCTTCTTCCTCTGTCATATAATATTTTCGCATATCTTTTGGACCTAGGGTGTGTAGGAAGAAATCATTATGCTGTTAATCCAATCAAATAGCTCGTGTTTTTGGAAGTGATATCGCTGTGTGTGTCAGCAAAATGTGACAACCAATTCCTTAGAATTCAGTCCGTTAGGGGTTAAGTCTACCGTAGCAACAGAAACTTTCCAGCTGCTTTCACAAATACAGCAATTACTCTGGTCAACACTCTCCAAGAAACTCCAGCTGCCTTATCAAGCTTGCTTTGTCAGAAAGACTTCTGTCATGTAAGGGGCCATGACTGGTGAAATAACCAAGACGGTGCCAGTGAAGGAGTTGGGGAAATATATATATTTCAGAAGCCGTATTGTGGCTTTTATTTTTGCTTGACTTTGAGATTCTAATAATATCTACTGTGCTTTTAGACAATCTTCCACTGAATTTTAGGGACTGCAGAAAATAAGAATCTGTGGCTTTCTTCTTTGAAATTAAATGCATACAAAATCAGCACTAACGACGGCCATGAATGCAAATCTCCACCCACCTAACATAAACAAAAGTGAAGCTCGCAGTACCATATACTCTGTATGCTTAAGATTTTATGCCCTCGATGCGATGATCCTCTGAATGGAAGCCTAATTCTAGACCTAGTCAGAGTCAAGAGTGGTTCATTTTATCAGTGTAAGTATTAAGGGAAACTCCCATCATTCATGGATGAGGGGTCCTTCAGAGATGACTTTCAGGCCATACAATTATTCGTCATGTCGTTTCTTCTTTTTTCTGTGGGAGAAGATTCAGTGAGGATGAACCAGGGACCAACTCACTTAGAGTTGCATGCCAAGAAAGGGATATGTAAGGAAAGAAGAGTGAAGAAGTGGCATCAATGGAACCGATTTAAGCGCAGTTACAGTCCAAACCCTGCGTGACAGCTCTGAGCCACGGAACGTTGCAGTGGAAGACCAGACGTGGCAATCAGCACCGGGGGCCAGGCAGTGAACGAAAAAGGTGAAGTCCTCACTCTCGTCTAACGTATGTTCTCTTTGGGTAAAGGCTGATACAACTATAAAGAGTAACAAACAAAACAGATTTAATAGTGATAAATACTATGAAGGCTATGAAGGATAAATGAAGTGAGGCAGGGAAATTGGAGGCTATTTTATACGTAGTGATCAGGGAAAACTACTCTGCCATTTGAAATTTAATGCCCGAGGAATGAAAAGTGCTAGAACCGAGCTGAAATACACTTAGGGGAAGAGAAATCCAGGCACAATGAAGTGCAAAAGCCCTGAGGCATAAAAAGGTTTGAAGTAAGTCAAGAAATTTTTTTAAAAAGACAGTGAATTTGAACTTTAGGAATAAAAGGTTACCTGGTTGGAGATTAATTCAGAGAGACTGGCAGAGTCTTGTGGGCCAGAGTAAGGAAATTGCATTTGAAGTACAATCGTGAAATATGACATTGCTTATGTTTCAAATTTACTATGTTTGCCATCTATAAAAAATTGAAGTTTGAAATTTAAAAAAAACAATACTATTTACGGTAGCCTCCCCCACCCCAATTAAGTAGTTAGGTGTAAATCTAAGAAAATATACATAACATTTGTAGGAGGAAAAAACCACCAATGAGAAAACATCTAAATCAGTGGAAATGTACTGTGTGTTCACAGGTTGGAAGACTCGATGTCATTAAGACGTCAGTTCTTTCCAACCTGATCCACAGATTCAACCCGATCCCAATCCATGTTCTAGCAAGTGATTTTATAGATACAAATAAGCTGATTCTAAAATTCATATGCAAAAGCAAAGGACATAAAATATCCAACACAATACCAAAGAAGCAAAACAAAATTGGGTCATTCAACTATTTACTTCGATACTTGATATAAACTACAATAATCGCAACACATTGTTTATGGCAAAAAAAAATGGACACATAGATCAATGTGACAATCTAGAGACCAGAAATAACCCCCCACAAATTTAGTCAACTTATGTTTAACAGAGAGGCACAAGGCAATTGGATGGAGAAAGGACATTCTTTTCCACCAACGTACTGAAAAAACAAGTGGTATTCCATACAAAGTGTGAGCCTAATTAAAGATACAAAAATTACCTCACACAATTTTGTGTAGGTTCCCTTACACAAAAATTCATTTAAAATGGATTGTGTACCTAAATGTAAATACTGAGCAAGAGTTGCAGACTAGAGAAAGCCTAAGGAAACACGGCAGCTGAAGGCAAGTGGGGTCCTGATGGAATCCTGGACAGAGAAACAACAGTAGGTAAAATCTAGGACAGTCTAAGTAAAGTGTGAACTTTAGGTAATAATATGTCAACATTGGTTAATTAGTTGTGACAAATACAATACTGACGTAAGATGCTAATAATAAGGTAAAGTGAATGTGTGATACCTTCACAACTTTTCTGTAAATGTGAGGCTATTCTAAAATAAGACTTTTACTAAAAAGTTAACTGTGGCATACTATCCCAAAATAGTCATAAGAACTAAGTCAAGAGACCAGCAACAGGAAAACAGATAAACAAATTCAGGTCTAGGCTTCCAAGGGCATGTGACACGCACTAGAAATAGCCAACTTCTCACGCATGCCACAGCATAGATGCGTTTCGAAAATACGTTGTTGAGGAAAAGAGCCAGAACCAAAGAATACATACATACCACAGATTTCATTTATATAAGTTTCCATGTGAAAGAAATCAAAATAGCGGTTGCCTAGAGGGACGGGGATTGGAAGAGGGCATGAGAGAAGTTTCTGGAGTTCTGAAGATGTTCTATATTCCACTTGTGGTAGTGGTTGTATGGAGCATGTATTTATCAGAACTCACTGAACTGTATTTTTATAACCTTGTGCCTTTCACAGCATGTAAATTTTACTTGAAAAACACCTACATTAACATTTTAAAAATACTTGGCTGCTTGGGGGAGAATGCATCTCAGGAAGAGCAGTACCTAGGAAACCCCTGAGAAGACCACTTGGCAGACTGGAGGAAAACTGTGAAGTAACACAGAACCAGAGCAATAGATGGGTTGGGGACGCATCTCTGAGCTGGAGGCAACTAGGACTTGCTATTTTATCAGCTGTGGAAAATTAGACATTCTTTTGGAGAGAACTCTGAACTTAATCAGCCGACTCGGACATGAATTTCAGCTCTGCTACTTTTCAATTTTATGATCACACATGAATAGTTTCATCAGTTGGGGCCTTTAATCTCTCATCTTTGAAGTGAGCTAGAGTTATTCTGCCTAGCTCACAGGTTCCAGAAAGAATCGAATGAGGTGATATATGTAGAAACAGTTTATAAATGGTAGTGTATTACAGATATGAAAATTATTATTAAATACATCATGTAAGAAGGTGACAGCACGGAAAGGTTTATCATGGGTTCTTCAATCGCCACCTCAAGCACGTAAAATATCGCAGCTTAAGAAACAGCTCTGCTTCTCTGAAGGGATGCTACAATTATGACTCTCAAATTAAGCATCCCTGACTACAGGTGAGAGAGCACATTTTGAATACCTGGTAAGAGATCCAGGTTGCAGTACTGCGAAAACAGCGCGACGCAGGGTCTATTACGAACCTTCAGAAATTCTACGCACAGGCCTTCCTGCAACAGGATGACACCTCAAACCCAGTACTGCTCGTGTCCGCTTGCAAATAAGCAGAGAGAGGCATTATTACACCTTCAGAAGAACTTATCTGGGACTGTGTCACTCTAACTCTGTCTGCTCAGAACTCTCATGATAAGTCCGAGATGACAGCCAATCAGCCATTACTCCACCAAGGTTCTCTAGGCAACTGACACACAGCTAAAGAAATGAACACAGCTGAGGAGAGAAGTACTGCAGCCGTTTCACCGTACCGATATTTGTCTTTCCTAAAAAGAATATGTATGAGAGGAGGAGACCCCCAAAACCCAGTATTTACAAAACATTGTGTATTTATCCTTACATGTTTAAACTTCAGTCACCTTCAAGGTGCTCTCCATTCTATGCCGTACACCTATTGAGAAGTTTTCCCACTGCTTAAAACAGTTTTTGAACTTGTTGACTTCTATGCCTTTTAGTGCTTCTGCCATTTTTTGTTTCACCTCTTCCTCAATGGCAAAACATTTCCCCTTGAGGACTTTTTTCATCCAGGGAAACAACAACAAAAGTTGCCTGGGGCAAGACTGAGTGAATACGGAGAGTGGGGCATGGTGGACATGCCTCCCTCCCCATTTTTTGGTCAAAACTGCTGAACACTCAGTGCGCGTGTGGTCAGGTGCCCTCATAAATCACCCATGATGAACTGGGCAAACATGCTGAAAAAATCTTCAAAAACAATTCACTGAAGCCGGATGCAGCCTCTCATAATAATGCCAACTGGTACACTGATACAGATGGGTTCCTAGAATATTCACCCAGTGGGGAAAGCCTGTACTACAAGGGCCCTCCCTCCAGAAGACAGTTCCATTTTCTGAGTGTGTGTGTGTTCCTCACACACATGGAAACAGAGCGGTAAGAACCAGCATAGCAATGAGACGGAACCAGAATACCCTTCTTGTTCAAAATCTATGAACACTATTGTCTTCTGAAATGTAGCTGCAGCTGATAATATTGAAAATAGTAAAGTAATTTGTAAACTGTGTTTAACTTCCTAGAAGATTTTTGGGATAGCATTTTTGCTCTATCCTCATTCTAAGCTGATATTTGTTTGGAGTATTTTTGTATAAAAATCGAATTGGTAGGTTATTGAAAAAACATGTATTTGCCTTCTTAGTATGTAGAACATAGCACATATTGAAGACAGAGTGGGTTCTTATTAAAAATGGCTGCATCAATAAAGAAAGAGCACTGAGCTTTGTGATTCTATAATGTCCCTGTTTTATCCGGAACTCAAGGCACACCTGTGATTTGTGCGGGGACGATGAGCAAGCACCGGGTTTAGAAGGCAAAGGATTAGCGGTCTTTGGCCATTTTCTCTTATTTGCTTCAACTTTCTGCATATTTGGGATGCACTCAGTGTGTTCTGGCTAAGGTCTAAGTAAATGAAATAAATCCCTGCCTCTCCCCTTTATGTTCCAGTGTGTGGATTTAGCACTTTGAGAAGAGATGAACCTGAGTAATTAATTCATTAAAAAAAACCCTACATTAAGTTATTACAGCATGCCAGGTGCTGGGAATGCTGACTGGTATCCTGATTTTGAACAAGTACTTAATATCCAAAAATTCATTGTGTGCTAGACCCTGCCAAACATGACAGACCTTTTAGAGCTGCAAAGAACTACGTCGGCGAGCGTCCAGACTCAGGGTCTCTAAATCCTTGAGTGTGATTTCCTCAGGAACCGCCACCAGAGATTAGAAACTGAGTGGTGTGCAGAAAACTAGCCAGAAATATGCATTTCTTGTTTACTGGCTTGGGCTTTAACTCTAAGTCCTATCTGCTTGATTTCTTCCCCTGGGATTCCACATGTGAGCCTCCAGAATTTCTACACGTTGGTTTTAGTTACCTTCAAATCTAGACTAGAGGAAAGTTTAAGTGTCCAGAATGTAAAATGTATTGGATGGGGAATCATACCTGCTTGTTTTGTCCTATGTCCCGAGTCGAGTGCCTTCCTGGCATAGAAGCTGACTGAGCTCAGTAAATTACTGGGTGAAAGAAGGAACACAGGCTCTTTTGTGTCCTTTTCCCCCCAGGACCCATCTTAGTAGAACACAAGGAGGGGGAGGGGCATCTGAGAGGAAGCCTTGATCTCCTGGAGGGGTGAGATGAAGCACTAAGATTCAAGAGTCATTTATTCTAATTCCATCACTGGATGAATACGAGTAACGAATTCCATGGACGGGTAATGTGTGTGGAGGTCAACTGCGGGACAATTTCTGAGCTTGTTTCATCTCCCTCCTGCACCACAGTATGATTGCGAGGAATTCGCAGACTGACTGCTGGCTGATGGAACTCAGCACAGTCCCTTTTGGGAAAGGGACTTGACCCATTGGAAAGCAGAGTCTGGACCATGAAGGGTAAACACTTGCATAGGAATGATACTATTAGAAAAATTCATGGTTACGATTTTTAAATCATCCTACATTCCCAAATGGTGTGCAGATCCCACTTGAAAAAATTTTCCATGTGTATGTGGAAATGAAGATCTAGAGTGACCTACAATAAATTGCTGTCAGAGATCTCTGGGTGACAGAAGTTTATGTCATCTCATAATTATTGAAATATAAAGGTGAAATAAAGAGCCAACACAGTTATGATTAGGTTTAAGATAAACATATGAATATATATAACATTTCATGTGAAGACATCTGAGTTTGTTGTAAGTATGATATAGTGCTTGGCATGTGGTAGTTTCCAGTGTATTTTTTAATGTTTTACATGTAATTTATGCATACACACAAACACACCTCCAGTAAAACCCTTTAGACTACTGAATAAATTATTACGTTCTGTACACAGTTTAAAGTGAACTAAATCAGATTTTGTTTCTAAATGGAAAGCATTAATTATAAAACTTTTTGTCCTGATTTGGCTGCACATTTTACAATGAAATGGATTGCGCTGTCTAGAAAAGACCATGTTGCCTGCAGAGCTTGGATTTTATGAAAAACTCAAATGATATATAAAGCTTTACACATACATCTGAAGATACCCGAAGAGGAATTATTTGAAAAAGAGAACAAGGCTGCAGATGAAAAGAAAGGTCAGTCTGCTTCTCTTCGAGAGACATAGCTCACCAAAGCAAAAATCACTAAAGTAATTACAGCCTGGTTATAGTTTTAAAACTGTCAAAATACTTCCAGATACCATTTTCTCCTGTGTGTGGATAGCCAAAGATAGAGGGGAAAAAGACAGAAAGCAGTACTGTCCCACACAGCTATTCTTAGCAGGTTCTCTCAGGTGGTTAATCACCGGGATTAATTAGCAAGCAGCTACTGTGAGAACTTGCTCTTTTTCCCTTGATTCCCAGTCTCACATCATCAGGTATTTTCTAAAGTTAGGCTGAGCTCTTCCATAGATTAAGTATGGACGCTCGCCCCGAGGGGAGAATACCCGCAGCTATCCCTCCCGAGAGCAGGAGTCTCGTGCTGGGTGCAGAGAGAGGCAGCGACTTGAAAAATCCATTCGCTCCCACCCACACCTTCTCCCACTGACAAATGCTGTGCCTCTCCGGGCCAGAATTCTACTCCAGCAAATAGATTTAGCAAAATGAAAAGAAAAGAGAAAAAAAAAAGGCAGGGGAGAAAGAGAAAAGAAAAGCCTGTCAGAGGTGTAACACCTGCATACAACTGAGTATCTAATTGTGCGCACACTCCCAAAATAGGACTTTCAGAGCGACTGAAAGATGCTGTCTCAGAACCGGTGCGTGTGTCTAAGCATGACCAGGTTATACACACGTCGTCGTGGGGCTCGTGGGCGAGGAAACATCAAGATGCTTGCTGGAAGTGAACATATAGCAACTCTTCTTTGATAATTCTAAATCCTAAGCTAGTTAAGAGAACTACCTACTTCCTGCCACCCCAGTCTGGGGCACCATATTCCAGAAGCTTGTCTACAATTTCATATGTAACAACCCACTGAGTCTGCATTAAACATCACCATTCATTTTTTTAATGAACATGTTGAGACTGTGCTGGAGCTGTGGGGAGGAAGTGGGAGTGGATGGGAGGTGGGAGTAGCTGCTATGAAGCAAGTCTGACCCATTTCTTCTCTCTTGGACCTTATGGTTCCATAAACTCATTATTTTTATATAGTATTAGCTATTTATATATTTGTGAGTTTATACAGCGTACCTTCACATTGTATATATAAAATACAGAACCTGCCCTAAAGGTGTGACTGAGTGGACTGCAAACCAAAGGGCTGCAGGTTTGATTCCCAGTCTGGGCACATACCTGTGTTGTGGGCCAGGTCCCCAGTAGGGGGCGTACCAGAGGCGACCACACATTGATGTTTCTCTCCCTCTCTCCCACCCTTCCCCTCTCTCTAAAAATAAATAAATAAAATCTTTAGAAAATATATAGAACCTGAATACTTATTCTTACATGATGGGAGAAAAAGCCTGAATAATTGGCATTGGTTTTCAAAAAAAATGGACAACGGTAGAGCTAAATAAGAGGTGGCGCACAAACCATCTGACTCCGGAGGAAGTGCCAGTGAGTGTGCTCTGTACTGAAGAACTGTGCTGGGCGTTCCATGAGCACCTTTGTCTTCCCATTTTGTTCCTCCTCTGACCTGATTATCTGTCATTGTCATCTGGAAGACAAGCCAGGATATTTCGGGGATCACAGTCAACCTAAATCATAGTCTCCATGGTTAATGGAAGAACAGTTGGAGGGCTCCCAGGGAAACAACCGTGGAGTTGTTTAAGAAGCAAAATTTCTTTGCAAGGTATATCCCTTCTTTGAAGCATCAGGGATGATAGCTCGGGGGTCTCTCTCAATAAGAAGGGATTCAAGGTGTGGCACACAGGTACTTCTTAGGAGCTCCAACTGCTCTGTAACACTGTATCGCATTGTCACGCGGTCACAATGCTTTGCTTTGTGATTATTTTTAAGGAAGAAAAACAAGTATTTAAGAGGGAGAGAAGTTATTATCTCTTATTACAGAATAACCTAGACATTCAAGTTTTGTTAGATTCTCCAGCTTTCTGCTTCATCAGGGTATTGTAAATGTTCATTATGGAAGTCTCAAAAGT